>NC_034593.1:19617659-19665347 GCF_900095145.1 Mus pahari | reverse complement strand
TAAAATAAAATAAAAGTTTAAGAAAGAAAAAAAGGGAGGAGGAGGAGGAGGAGGAGGAGGAGGAAGAGGAGGAAGAGGAGGAGGAGGAGAGAACCAATATTCCTCACTTATAAAGTTGAGACTCTGAAATTCCTGTGAGTGATAACATGATTCAGTAACATAGACCTGAATTCATAGTGCAATCAGAGCCATAGATAGCATACCCTTTCCTCCAATCAATCCTCTTAGACTAACAAACTAGTTGGCATTCAAAGCTCTAGGAAATCACTTTACCAGTGCCCTCTCACTGTATTTGAAGATTCTATCATAGAACTGTCATAGGAAAGTCAGACTCTACCTCATGTTTTAAAATCAATCTACTTGAGCCATTTATTTATCTTCCTTGTAAAATAAAACTTTAGCAACAAAGAAAGCTTTGAAATATCATTCTGCTTCTAATATTACTCACAGACAATATCTTTTTATTTTTACTTAAAACATATAGTTTAATATAATACTTGGCACAATGAGGTAAACCAATATTATGAAATCATGCAATATATAGAGTCTGTTTCTGAAGAAGTCACAGTCCATTCCACTACAAATATATGGAATGCTTCACAAATTTGCATGTCATCCTTGTACAGAGGCCATGCTAATTTCCTCTGTATCATTCTAATTTTAGTATATGTGTTGCCAAAGCGAGCATGACAAGATCTTTTTTTTTATTGAGTTAAAATACCATTAGAAACATCAAAGTCAGTGAATCAAGTCAGTCATCTTTAACAAGCTATTGTAAATATACCCACATACAAATAACCATAAATATGTAATGGTCGACTTATTGCACATATACATGAATATATGTCATATGTTTATGATTATATATTGTTAATTTCTTGAATTATTAAAGGGAAATAAATAACATTATACAAAATCCTTTTCTTTTTGTAATTATTCTTTCTGTGAAGATAAAAGATTAATTCAGCTCTGTAGAAGTAAGATTTACAGCTTGCTGCTATAAGCCAGACATGCTAGTTTTTTAATAAAACATTAGTCTAACATCACTATTTCCTATCTGGACCATAGTGTTGGTTAACAAGATATTCCACACTCAAGAGTACTTAACAACAAATCTCTATTTCTCATTATATTTAGGTCCTTGTTAATAAGACTTGAGATACCATGGTTCATCTCAAAAATGAAGTGTAATGTTTAATTTTATTTTTATGAATTAATTATTATTTATTTACATATAATAGGCTGCAGGAGCAGGTAAGTAGTTAAGATTACTGGCTGTGCTTTAGAGGATCTGAGTTCTGAGTTCAGATCCTCACACAGTGACCTGTAAATCCAGCTACTGGGGACACACTCTTCTATCCTTTTCCACATTTATATGTACATATGTACATACATACATACATACATACATACATACATAACAATGTAATCTTCAGACACACTGTTAAAAATAAATCACTTATTGATCAAAAGTTTTAAAACATTTATTTTCTACATCAATGTTTTCAGAGTTACCATGTAGATCTGAAGCTGCCCCAAACTAATTTTTACACTGGAAAAATCCAACTTGTTACTACATTTCCTTTTATGTCTATGTTATTTACCTGACTTTGGACAGTAGGAATGTAAGAGAAATAACATTCTGAAGAATAGACTTATTTTTAAATGTACAAACATACATTTAATATATGTTCATATTTAAATGTGTGTTTATGTACAGAACACACAGGCACCTTCCTTCTGTTTATAAGTTGGTGTAGTGTGTAGGTGGTACAGACATGTTCATTTATGTGCGTGAGCTTATTTATAGAATTGTGGATGTCAGGAATAGATGCCAGATGTCCTCCTACCTCGTCCTCTCCATCACGACACTGAACATGGATTTCATTAATATGCTGAGGCTGACAGGCTAATGAGCTCCAACAGCCCTGTGTCTCAGAATCATAAGCCTGGGGTTACAGATCTCCTGCTCTGACTGGTTTTTATTGGGTGCTGGGTATCTGAAGCAAGGCTCTCATACTTGAACAGAAAGCATTTTACCTACTAACTAATCTCAGCTCTTCAAATTTATTTTATTGATCCAAACTTATATTAGCCTAAAATTTCTTTTTTAGTTCAACTCGGATTTGCTTTATTTTTCTTACAAAAGTATAAGAATATGTAAAAACAAAATGTGCTAGCATCTGAATTTAATAGAAATGGCAATAAAAAATTTGTGGCTGTCTTATCTAAATTAATATGATTTGTTTCAGACTATAGAAAGTATGGATATTGTTGATATTTCTATTAGAAGAAATGTCTGCATTTCCTAAAGAGAGATTTATCTGTTATGCTACTCTTTTCTTTTTTATTTTTCTTTTTTCTTTCTCTTCTTTTTTCTTTTTTTCTTTAACTTTATAACAGCCTAAATTATCTAAGAAGTGGTAACCCAACTGAGAAAATACCTATATAAGATTGGCCTGTATGCAGCTATGTGGGGTATTTTCCTAATTAATAGTCAATGTAGGAGCACCCTGTCAGCTCTCTGTGCTTCAGCTCCCACCCCTTGCTCAGGAATCAAGGTGGAAAGCAGAAGCCCTCCATTGTCTCTTCATCAATTCCTGCCTTCAGGTCTATGCTCTGTTTGATCTCCTGGCTCAGCCTCCCACAATGCTGGTATGTGATCATTATGTGTGTGTAAGCAAAAGGAACCTTGTTCTTCCCAAGTTGCTATTGGTCATAATCTTTAGCACAGCACTGAAAAACAAATTATGGCATGTGGAGTGTCATTTTAAAGTCTTCTGCTGTTGTATTACTTTTACTCACTGGAGTGGTATGACACTTTAAGGAGGTCATGTGCTTGAGTAGTATAAACATAAGTTTAAGTAACAATTATATGATCAGAAATAATAAATATCTATAGTTGTCTTTATAATATAAAATTTCCATGGCATTTTGAAATTCAAATGTATTATTTAAAGGAAATAAGCTATGCCATTTCCTTGCCAGTCAGAGCACAGCTATTTTATTTTACAGAGAACTTTCGGGGTTAAAGGAACCATTAATGATTCCTCCAAAAAGGACATATTTCAAAAAATATAGTGTTTTGGAATTTAGAAAGCAATTTTGTTTATATTTGGTTCATCAAATATGTATCAAGTGAAAAATAAAATGCTAGAGAAAATATGTAGATTTTTAAATTTTATAATAAACCTATAATATTTTATATAATGGAGTACTACTCAGCTATTAAAAACAATGAATTTATGAAATTCTTGGGCAAATGGATGTATCTGGAGGATATCATCCTTAGTGAGGTAACCCAATCACAACCTAATCGGCCATCATTAGGAAGAGAAGCCCCTTGGTCTTGCAAACGTTATATGACCCAGAACAGGGGAAGGCCAGGGCCAAGAAGTGGGAGTGGGTGGGTAGGGGAGCAGGGGCAGGGCGAGGGTATGGGGAACTTTCGGGATAGCATTTGAAATGTAAATTAAGAAAATTTAAAAAAAGAACAAAAAAAAGAAAGGAAAAATTTAAATGAACTAGAAAGTTTACTATGCATAGGTATATTTGCCTTTATATTTATAGATGCATGTATAAAATAAACATTATAGATTCATCTATTTAATATGTATATTTTTGTTATACATTTATATTTGTATTTCATATAAATATTTGTTATGTACTATATACTCATATAACATATATTAATGGTTATGTATTTACATATATATGTTGTTTGTTTGTTTGTTTGTTTGTTTGTTTTTTCAAGACAGGGTTGCTCTGTGTAGCCCTGTACATATATATGTTTGTACCTATATGTAATTATATATTTTCTTAAGTAAAAGGATTTAAGCCTTTCATTTTATATGTTATCATAGACTCACTTCTTTGAAATTTTTCTAGAAATGTTTTGATGTTTATGTGGTGAATGGCTGCACCATTACTTGGCCCAGGTACCGTTCCCCCTGCGGAAGATAGATTTCACTGAAAAATTATTAGTGTGTAATGAGTCTAAAAGTGGTAGTGAGGATACCATGCAGAGATCCATCATGGTGAGGAGTTAATATCTATATCTGCATTACACCCTAATTGATGGCTCTGCCTGATGCTTGAAAAGCGTTAAATTGCTGATGTGTGTGTGATGGAATGCCTATTGTCAGGCTAGAGATGAAAACTTGCTCTCGCCCTTGCAGTTCGTTTCTAAATGATTCATAGAGAGATGACTTTGAATGTTGATATTAGAGGTCAGAATTAGAATTCTCACAGTTCTGTCATAGCTCTCATGTGCCAGGTCTTTGTGGAGATAAGCCATGTTTTACATTCAATACTAAAAAAAAAAAAAAAAAAAAATGGAGGGAGGGAGGGAGAGAACAATTCTTATTCAGTATCTTATTCAGTAAAATGTGAGAAAAATCTAGATAACTTTATTGAGACCAACTGGACAAATTCATCAAATGTATTTGAGTTTAAGATTTAAAGACATCTAGGAAGATAAACAGAGAGAGGTGAGAAGCGAAGGCTTGAGGGTGTAAATAGATCACAGGATATGACATCCTTCAAAGAAAATGCCCCCTGAAACATTTACAGAGAAAAGAAAATAGCCTTTGAGGGAAGGTATGGAAGGGCAAGGAGGGCATGGAGGGATGAAGAGGGCAGGGAAGGGCGAGGAGGCTGGGGAAGGGAGGAAGTGAGAATGGGAGTCAGCAGTTAGGTGCAAGAAGGCAGGACAAAGCATGGTGGATCTCATGCAGTAGCAATATACTAACAAATAAGTGATATTTTAACTAAAAAAAAGAATTATGTCCTTTGGGATGTTTATAGGTTATGTTAAAATAAATTGACCTGTGGGATAATAGTCATTAGTTTTTCACCTAATTTGTAGTCATATTTTATATGAAAGCTCAGGTTATTGTGAAGGATTAGTTCCTAAAACTGGCCTTACACTGTCTGAATGAGGAATTCAGTTTTGGATTCTGGTTCACTCAATAGCATGGCAGAGTGAATTCTACATTCCTTCAGCTGTCTTTGAAATTTTCAGACTATATTATATTTTCTCTTAATATTTCATTTACACAAGGTATTTTTGGTGTCTGCCTCAATTTCTTAATCAAACATCACTTAAGATGTCTGAAAAATTGCCACTAACCTGATATGTCACCATCTGGGTATTCTGAATTTACAAAATCAGAAAGCAAGTACATAGTTTGCATTGTGAAAAAACAAACAAACAAACAAACAAACAAAACCAACCACCTTCATGCAAATGTCCGAGTCTTAATTGCTTGGGAAAAATTATATTAGAAAATAGTCAAGAGTTTAAGAGGTGAGTGAAAGAAAAACATAGTACATGGAACCATTGGTGATGCTCTAGTTCCTACCAAACAATAACTGCATGATGATGGCCCATATATCATGATTTTGTTTTGATATAGAGACTTTATTAGTTTCTTCTCTCATCATTGTGATCAAATCTCTGACAAGAAACAACTTAAAAGGAGAATGATTTATTGTAGTTCATTGTTCAAGGACATCTAATCCATCAAAATGGGGAAGTCTTTCCAGCTAGGGTCTCTGTGGCAGGAGGAGCTTGCTGCACGACTCTTTACATCTCTGTGGATCAGGAGGAAGTGCGAGCAGAAATGAGGCGGGGCTATAATCCCCAAATAACATGTCTGCATCTCAATGATTACTGGCTTGGCCACAAATACAGAAAGTTCTACAGCTGTCTGTGTCTGTGGGGGACAATTCCTACTCATACCATAGTGTGGACCAAATGTAAATTAAGTAAACTGACAAAGAAAACTATAGTGTGTATGTATGGCTATTTTATGATCTTTTCCCGTTATTCATGATATCTAACAGAATTATATATTTATGCCATAATGTGTAGTTCAATTTTTAACTTCAACCTTTTTCATTTCTAATTTTTACCTCTAAATCTAGAAATATCATCTCCAATTATTTAAATAAAATTTACAAGCAGTAGATAAGTCTAAGTTCTGCTTGTTCCCATGCTCATCTCATAGATTGGAACCCTGGGTTGCAATAGATAAGCTCAGGTTCAGGCTGCTGCCAGGCTCCCATAGATGGGAGGCCTAGGTCACAGAGAATCTGTGAGCATTTCTCAGTGCTCTTTTCGCTTTGTCTTGGTATCTGTGGCATGTGATCATCCTTGGCTAGCTTATCATTCTAAGACCTGCAAAAGTAACTTTACACACACTGTTTAAGCCTTTGAAATATTTTCCCTGTCTAGGTTCCTGCTTCACATTCCTCTCCTTTTGATACAACTACAAAGGCAGCTGGTCCGAAGGGTGTCAGATTCACTGAAATGGGAGTTATCCACAATGTGGGCTCTGGGGATTGTTCTTGGAGCTTCCATAAAAGCAGCTAGTGCTCTTAAGTGTTGTGAGAAATATTAAAAAGAATGGCAAGTTCCCACGCTATACCGGGCAACTCTGCCCCGCCAACCCTGCTGCCTCCACAGCTAGCCCCATGCAGCAACTGATGACAGTCTTCCCATCTCTGGTTCACTTGCCTCAGAGCTGTAGTTCCTTCACAGCCATAACCCCCCTGTGGTCTGTGGTCCCAAATTCCAGTAACTCAGTAAATCAAAACTCTAGAAACTTATAATTAATCAGTCAGATTTCTATAGCAATAAATTCTCAATTCATAACATGCCCACACAATAATTTCAGAGCCAATTTATAATGATACAAGCTGTCCACCTAGATTAGAAAAGTTATCGTAATTATTCTATCCTTTATGATATTTATAGCTACCTGTGTCTATTTAAAGCCAAACAGAATATGGATCACCTTCCTCTTGATCCATCTTTCTTCTTCCTCCCTACATGTCTCCTCTGTCTGTCTCTGCAGCTCTTCTCTACAGCTCCCCATTCCCGGTCCAATCACAGACTTCTTGCTGTGTTAATATTTAAATTGATTGGACAGTGAAAATTCTGCTATACTTAAATTCTGAGACATGGCTCCCACCCTAAGAGTATACATTCTTAAATAATTACTTTAATTGTTCTGTGACCCAAATATGTGGTATCTTCTTCAATAGGGGCTAACTCTCCAACTATAGAGGTAGCCAAGAGTAATGTCAATAACCTACAATGTCTGGGTTTCTGGGGACCTCACAGGCTAACAACTTAAAAAGAAATAATCCCGGCACTGGGCTTGGTATTTGTTAACCTTTGGTGTCTAATAGCAGTTTGTTAACTGCTATACTACACTATAACCCTTTTGTTATAGGATAACTTTAAATTCTTTGTTTGCATCTCTCTCTCTCTCTCTCTCTCTCTCTCTCTCTCTCTCTCTCTCTCTCTCTCTCTCTCTGTGTGTGTGTAAGCTTCAACAGAAGTAAATTCCCATATGACATTTTTCAAGAGGTCTTTATTGCTCATTACCACATCCTGAATATTTCCTTCACCTCCAACTCATTTAACCCTTCAAGTTCCAATACCCTCCTCTTTCTGCTTTATATCACCACATTATATCTCTCCATCCCTGCATGTGCTTCCCTTGTGGTCTCTCACATGTTCCATGAATGCTATGGGTATTCCACAAGAATCACACATATCTAAATATTTAAAACTAACCTCCACATATGAGGAGAAAAAGAAAAAAAGGTAAAATTTGTCATTTTGGATCTGTGTTATTTATCTCAGTGGAACCTCTAACTGGGAACATAACTGTAGCTAAGAGCACATGACTAGGTGGGTCATATGTCGTAGGAGAGAACGCACTACTATCATTCTACTAAATTAATATCATAGCAAAATAACTTTAATAACTTATAATGATGCAATATAAGTGATTAGATATTAGTGGATCTCTCAATCCTCATCTGAGAATCTTCTTGTTGCAATAGATAATTGATAGAGACTTACTGTCAAATGAAGAAATTAAAAAAAAAAATTGTAGTATTCAGGCCTAATTGGTAACTTGAAGTATACCTTCTTCTGTCAAGGTATTAGGATCATGGAGGAAGAAGGACCATAAAAGCTGTAAAAGCCACAGGCTGTGTCTGATAGCAATAAAGCAATTTTATAAACTGTTCCATACATGATCACTCAGCAGGTATGACAGTATGCATAGAATCTATACAAGTTCAAGCCAGACAAAATCTCAGCTTTCAATCTTGGAGGCTAGCATACCTAACTGAGGACTTTTAATTACAAGTGCGAGTCAGGTTTTTTTTTTAAGGCATTATGACCTCTCCCTCTGTAGAAGCATGATCTTCACCCAAGAGTAACAGTGTGAACAAACAGACAAAGAAGCTAGAAGTGCATGGGGATCATGAAGCTGGGTGAGCAAGAACGAGGAAAGGATTTATAAAATATCCAGGTAGACAAAGGAACATGATCAAAATACATTACTGGAAATTCTCAAGGAGTTAAGACAAGTATTAAATAATAAGAACAAATCTTTAAAAAACATTTCTTTATAGATTCTATTAGGACAATTCAGCACATTTTATTTGTTCCTGTATGTGTTGGATGCATTTGTCTCCTATGATTGATTGTCTTGTCCCATGTGGGGACAGTGACCCATTTATCTTTACCTTTGTTGCCTCTCCTGACGACTAATATAAATGAGCTTCTCTGTTTGGGGTCAGTTGTTGATAAGAATGAATCTTATTTGATAAAGCAGCAAATGTGATTTTTAGAATTGTATTTTATTGGACATGATTGAATATAAAGTTATGTGTAATATTTCTAAAAATTCAGAGCATTTTTATTGTTTGGGTCTCTGTTAGCCAACCTGTGAAAGGGCAGAATTTGGTGGTTGATGCTATCTTTTCTCGTGTAGTCCTGGTTTTTATCTTTTTTTGTTATACTTGATTTGTCATGACTATCATTAAGAATTAACTTAGCAATCATCAATTGATCTTTGTGCTTTACTCCTCCCACTGTATACTAGAGATACAGAAATGTCATAAAGCATGGTGAAGGACCTCAACATCTAGCTAAGATGACATCTAGTGCACAGAGTGTAAACAGGGTGGACATCACAAAACTTAAACAATAATGAATGCTATAGTGGCTAACAGAACTGAGTTCATTTACTGTTAATAGTAAATAACTGTACTACAGGTCATAGTGAATGATCATCCAAAACTGCAAAAGAGAAAAATGTCCATCTGCCCCTCACAAGGTTATGAAACTAAGCCCTCTCAAGCTGCTGAAGTGTTTGAACCTTGGACACACAGCATCCTGGATTTTTACTTAAAGTTCACTGAACTGTGATAGTTCATGTCATAGGACCTGGGAGTACCCATTTCCTGTTAGATAGTTTAAAATTTTCCAGTACTTTCTTTTTCCTAAGGCATGACTATGTAGGTGCACTATCTTTTACTTCTTAGAGTTCTATAGAACTTATACTGCTTTATCTTTGATGCCTCTTCTAATCTTAGGATTGTTTTCAGAAGCAGCTGAAGTGTTCATAACCACCCCAAGGTCTTTTATCCTATTCTGCTCTTAAGAAATCAAGACAGTGCTTCACTGCATCTGTCTGTAAATTGTTTAATGTTGTTTTGAAACATGGCTAAAATTGGCTTCACTGTTCCACATTATGTACATTTGTGTACTCCTGTCACTCTCTGCAACTGCAGAGATTTTCTCTTTCTCTCTCTCTCTCTCTCTCTCTCTCTCTCTCTCTCTCTCTCTCTCTCTCTNTGTGTGTGTGTGTGTGTGTGTGTTTGTGTAGTTTTTATACTTTTCTATAGGCTTTTACTATATATTTTCAAATTTTATTGTTTATATTACAACAGCAAAGTATAATGAATAAGGGTTCTACCTCTCCTCTAGCTCTCTACCCAGTACCCAGTAGAGGTAGTGGTAGAGAAAAGTTATTAGTATATGAGTAAAGTGGACTTGTTCAGCAATAGTTCTTTCAGAGTGAGCTCGATCTTCTTTGGCAGCAGTTCATTCCCATGGCAAACACCAACTATATATAACTCAGCAGCTGCCTACCAGTCCTGTGGGCAGGCAGATTTCCCAGAGGATCCTCAGTTTCAGTCCAGTCCCCTAGGTATGCAGACACCACACACAAACCAGCAGCTATATTTCAGTCCTGAAGAAATCACAAGGCTTGCTAACCAGCCTGAGGCAAGGCCACAGAAGGAACAACTGTTGCACGAACCTCAAGAACAGTTCTTTGCCATGTTTCTCTCTGTCATCACTACTAGTGGAGCTCAACAATGCTATGGAAAGCTATGCAATACATGTATGTCTTTAGTGAAGAATAGTGAAGCAAAGCAAATCAAACCAATGCTCAGTGCTCCTATTTTCTGTGGGGTCATATTTATATTCCTTCATCAAGTGTGCTTTCACATGTCTGCTGTATTAAAACATGTGTGTGTGTGTGTGTGTGTGTGTGTGTGTGTGTGTGTGTGTGTGTGCTATGTGGATGTGGAGTTGTACATGCACACATGTGCACATACATGTGAAGGACAGAGGTCAATGCCTGGCATTATAACTTGCTCTTTTCATTGAGACAGGATAGGAAGCATGCATATTTATCTAAGATACATGTCTATCAACCCCAGGAATTCTGTGTCAAGTCTCCAGTGTTAGGATGACAGATGCTTGCATCACCACATTCAGCCCTCTAGCCTGAATATTGGAGTTTGAACATGCACCCTTGTGTTTGAGATCTGTCCTGAACCATCTGTCCAGACACTGATCATTAAAGTTTTATATACCCAAATAGGCTTTCTTGTTTTATATTTTTGTTTTTACTTTTAATTTTGAAGAAAAACTGCTTATTTTAACAAAGCACAATTTTCATTTTCTTTTAATTCCATAGGTAAAAAGATGGCTTATCAGAAGGTGAAGGCAGATCTAAGAAACTCAGGACATTCACAGTACTTAGACAATGATGAACTCCAAGCCACTGCCCTTGATTTAGAGTGGGATATGGAGAAGGAACTGGAAGAGCCGGGCTTTGACCAGTTTCAACCAGATAGTGCTGAGCATCAGAACTTGGGGCACTCTGAGACTTTAGACCTCCATCTTGATTCCATTCAACCAGCAACGTCACCCAAAGGAAGATTCCAGAGACTTCAAGAGGAGTCTGACGGTGGGACCCACTACACAAGATCTGCACCAAAGAACAACCACTGCAGCTTTTGCTACATGTTAAAAATACTGTGCATAGCTACCACCCTATTTATTTTTGGAATTATAATAGGTTATTATGCACACATGAATTGTCCTTCTGATGCCTCACCATCAGGAACAAATAACCCTCAGTTATACCAAGATATTCTGAAGACAATCAAAGCAGAAGACATAAAGAAATCCTTCAGGTAGGTGTAGAGAAATGAATGTCATTGGGATGTATTTCCTGGGAAGTACATCTAAGAAGACAGCCTGAACAGGATGCATGCATAAGTAAGTTTTTTTAAGTGGATGGACACAACCTTCACCAGGAGTAGAAACTTCTGGAAGGATTCACAGATTAAGATTTATGGTTCTGGGTTCTGCAATATCCATTTATGATAAAGCTTTATAAACTGATAATGGTAACTATCACCACAATGTTTCTAGCCTTTTCTTTTCCTCCATTTGAAAAACATTATTAGACAATGTTGAGAGACAAAGACAGTTTGAAACCTAGGTAATAAAAAATTATGATATTTTTCATATGGTTAAAAATTGTAATGGCATCAAAATGAAATCAGTCTTTGTATGGGATGAGATAACTGCCATAAGTTATTCATGGGAACATTAGGAGTTGTTGACACCTCACAGTTCTTGCCTTTTAAGTAGCCACTGTCTGTTTAAACACACGAGATTCCCCCTACAAGACAGTCCAAAAAGATCCTCTCTACTAAGGGTTATTTAATGAATGGCTGTGGGAGCAGCACACATTGTTTGTTTAATTGAAAGGTAATAAATCCTTCTTATGGAGGACTTAATCTGAGTTGTTAGAAAGAGCTCCAATGTCACTCAATTGACAACTTGATGATTGTGTTTTGTTATTGGCGCAAACTGAGTTGTAAATGACTTCCTAGTTTATATACATAGTAAAATGGCTGAAGAAGAAAAACATTTCAAGAAATTTAGGAGAAACAAACAGCCCTTTTGTTGTTTGTACATAGATAGCATCTAGCAATATTGTTTTCCCCAGAATGTTTGTTGTGGACCACTGTGATTTATGACTGCAGATTTGCTGGCAAGTATGCACTTCCAGTGATCTTCCAGGGAAATCATACACTGAGGATGTATGGTGCACAGTAATGCTCTTGAATTCCAATACTCTTCCCGAATACATATCTAAGAGACATATGGGAACACAGATCCTCTGCACAGCTTGTCTGGATTTTGCTGTTGCTTAAACATTCCTGGAAGTGTAATGGGCAGGTGATAGATAATGCTTTCCATTATATTGTCTAATATAAAATTTCTATATTGAATTGAGCTAAATTTGTTTTATAAAGATCTATTGTGTCAGTTGTGAGTTGACCTAAGGAGCAGGATATTCCTTGAATATTTCAAGCAATGAATACTCATATTTTATTCTATTTTGTGTGTTGTGTGGGTTTCAGAGGATGCAGAACTCTTCATTATTTCCCCATCTTTCTCTTTGAGACAGTGTGCCTCTCATTGAGACTGGTGTTTTTATACGTAGTTAATTGACCAGATTGCTTCAGATGTCTTTCCCCTTTCTTCTTCCCATTGCTGAGATTACAGCTGTCACTTGTACTCATGTCTGGCTTTTACATGGATGCTAGGGCTAGAACTCAAATCCTTGTTTTTGAAAGGCAGGGACTTTATTGATTAACCACCACTCCAGCCCCCAAACAGTAGATACTCAATGTAGGCCTGTTATTCCATCAGTGAAGAACAATGTACATCACAGTACAAAGCCACCACCACACCTAGGAAAATAAACTGGGGGAAAGTGATGATTTCTACAACTACCCATGCAGGCAGGTTACAACCTCAGTTGGAGACACTGAGCACATCACATCTAGAGGGGCTGAGAAGTACAGTGTCCCACCTTCTTCCTGCCCCTTGGAGTCCTAGCAGCTTTTCTAATAGCTGAAGCCAGAGAGAGGATAACTTTGAACCTGAGAAACTTCTTGTACACAGTCAGAGGCTGGGGCAAGGAGGGAATAAGTCTTTCAAAAGCAGATATCTCTGGCAGAGGGATGCTAATTTACAAAGACAACAGGTAAAATAGAACCTTATGAAGCGGCATTTGCTTCATCAAGGACATCCAGGCTATATTGTAAGGGACCCATGGAATTGATTTGTTTTACCATAAAAATTAGTTACATTCTCTCTCTTTTAGTTTTCATCAATTTATTCACTTTGCATCCTGATCACAGACCTCTTACCTGTTTGATCCTTATAACCCTCCTCCCCCCATTCCTCTCCTACTCTTTTCAGAGAAGGGGAAGACCTGATGGGCACCAATCCACCCTGGCACAGCAAGTTGCAGCAGGACTAAGGGCATCCTCTTCCACTTTGCCAGATAAAGCAGCCCAGCTAAGCGAAATGGATTCAAAGTTACGTAACAGACTAAGAGATAGACCTTTCTTCATATGGAGGCCGATATGCACATCTGCTAAAAATGTGTAGGGGTCCTAGGTACATACCATGCATGTTCTTTGGTTGGTGGTCCAGTCTCTCTGAGCCCCCTGGGTCACAGGTTAGTTGGTTTTGTTGGTCTTCTTGTGGTGTCCTTGGCCCTTCTGTCATCTTTAATCTGTCCACTCACTCTTTCACAAGACTCCCTGTGCTCCACCTAATGTTTGCATCAGTGGCTGAATGAAGCCTCTCAGAGGACAGTTATGCTAGGCTCCCATCTTCAAGCATAACAAAGTATCATTAATAGTGTCAGGGGTTATATTTCTCCTATGGGATAGGTCTCAAGTTGGGTCAGTCATTGCTTGGCTGTCCCCTCAATCTATTAATGAATACAAAAATTTCTTTCTCCCCAAAACAATTAACTCTCTACAAAACTTGAGGGAAATGAAAAGGCTCAGGCCACCCATGACATAATGTTAATGGGCTTCACCTCATGTATGCCAGCACCACACTGCTTTTATTACTATAGCATGGTAATACAATTTGAAATCAGGTGTATTGATCATTTCAGCAGTCATTTTATTAGTCACAATTGTTGTTGCTATCCTGGGATTTTTGTGTTTACATACGAAGCTGAAATTTTTTCTTTCAGTGTCTGTGAAAAATTATGTTGGAATATTGATGAGGATTGTTTTAAGTCTGTAAATTCCTTTTGATGGCTATTTCATTATATTAACCCTGAACATGTTATTGAATTAAAATTTTTCTTTGCCTTTTGAAAATCCAGAAGCCATGAAATATAGAATGAAAAGGGAGACATGGTATACTCTAATTATCTCTCATGTTAATTTTATTTTTGGTAAGTCTAAGGGCAATATATACAAATGTTATAATTTTCTTTAAAATTCCTTTCACCTTTACCTATGGGTAAACAAAGTTGAATTGTGTCACATATATTTTGATAACTACTTTAGAAGTATCTTTAAATAAATATATTTAGAGCAATGTTTCAGGTGAACAAATGTAAGTATAAATAGTTACAGTAACATATTGCTTGGTATTAAGTGCTATAGGTGAGAGGAATTATCTTACTCCACTCCTGTTAAGGGTATGTTTAAGTTCTTCCAAACATTCGTAGAGATAAATGTTTGTGTGCTTATTTAATTATTCTTTTCCCCATAAATTCCTGGAAACAAATAATCACTTCAGAGAGTTTAATTTAGTTGTTTACTTTGTGTTATGAAACTGCTTTGCAGAACTCCCAGCCTTCTAGGCCCTCATTACTGTTTGTTTTTGATAGACCAACAATAATGTTACCATTTTTCATATGTTAATTGACTTTATTTGCATTTCTTTTTGCTTATATGAGCTATTTTTTTAAAAAAAAAATCTGCCCTTACCCAAGATTTTATGTTTACAAATAAAATAGTATAATAGAAAAAAAAAGAATGCAGTGTATATAACCCTTTTCTGAGGTTATTTTATAGACACATTTCCCTTTTTTATTTGCTCTTCTTTTTCATAGTATAACCTGAATTAAGTTTCTTTGCTCTCCTTTCTACCAGTCTCTCTACATACCTCTCCTTTCCTCTAGATTCATCCCCCCTTCTGTCTTCATCCAATCATAAAAGACCACATCTCCATGGATATCAACTAAATACAGCACAGCAAGTTACATTAAGGCTGAATGAGACAACCCAGTAGGAAGAAACAGATCCCAAACGAGGCAGAGACAGTCCCTGCCGCCACTATTGTGATTTTTCACAAGAACACAGATTTACTTAGTCATAGAGATATTCAGAGGGGTGAGGTCAGACCCATACAGGCTTCCTGATCTCTAGGAGTCGGCTTGAGTTCTGGTCAGCTGATCAGTATATCAGGTTTTCCCTGTGGTGTCCTTACCCTTCCGGGTCTTCCAACCCATCATAACCCTGCTCCACAGGAGTCCTCAAGCTCCACCTAATATTTTTCTTTAGGACTACACATCTGTTCCCATCATTTGGTGGATGAAGTCTCTCTGGACTCTCCTCAAATGAGGATTATGCTAGGCTCTGGTCCCAGCACATTTTGCAAGCATGATAAACTACAGGTCTGAGGTTTTGTGACTGGGTTCATGTTCCAATCCTTCCACTTGAGGCTTTTCCTGTTTAAAATAGTATGGCCAATAGATCTCTCATCCTAGGAAGATTAATGTCACACTTTGCCAGGGTATCCCGCAACAGCAGCAGCAGCAATGCTGACAGCTGCCCACACTCCAGTACTTCGAAGCCCCAGATGTAAGAAGCCTGGTTTCTGTATGAATTGCCATTTTATGATGTAACATGAGAATGTAAAGAGCTTTGCGGCTCTGCTGTCCTTTTACTTTTCCCAGTCTCCTTGTTACAATACCTACTGTCTTTCCTGTGTTCAGTCCTCATAACTGCCATCACCCCCTCCTCTTTCTACTCTAAATCTATTCACTTCATCACTGAGAAACATATCATTAAACGTTTTCCATAATATTCACAACTACACATGTCCATTTATAAATGAAATTAGAAAATATCATTCATGAAGAGCCATGAGTTAAGGTCTGGGTCATCAAAGAGCTAATAAGAATTTGGTGTTAGAGGTATAGTTCTCCTTCGACTCCTAGGAGGCTAGGGATCTGTTTCCTGTGTTTGTACAAAGGACTGCGTATGCTCTTGTTTGCCACACCTCTTCACAATCTGTAGCATTACTGTGCGCTTCTTGTTCTTCCCATGTCATTCTAATTTTAATTGATTTTCTTCCACCCTTCTTTTTCTGTTCCTTTTCTTTTTTCTTTCTGTCTTTCATCAGAGAAGATGATAGCAGGAAAGTTGGGATAAAGAAGTAAACATAAAGGTACTGCTATTTTGCTATTTTAATTAAGTCAAATATCTAAGTGTATAACCAATGTCATAAGTCAATCTATGCAAATGGTAAGTGAGTAAAACAGAAAAAAAAAAACAGAACAAAAAAAAACCTCTGATGGCTTCTCATGGAGGTAATTAGCTATTCTACAATTGAGCCCTCCACATTACAAATGTGCATTATCTTAAATTTAATCAAAAAAAGAAGGCATAGAATATGGTAATTTAGTTATGCAGAGAACCTCATTACACTGACTTTTACATAAGGCATTGAATAACATAGAATTGTTTAGAGTCATGCAGAATTACATTACTATTTTTAACTGATTAGATATAACTTGCAGTTGAGAGTTAAAGTCCCAGCTAATCCTCAGGTAAGTTAGGATTCTTGAAAGCAGAGATTTTGCCTACAATGCCTTCCATTTGACCTACTTAAATACTGGCTGCCTAGAAGGTCTGATCCAGGTGCCAGGTATGTCAGCCTTTGTGTTGATGGCCATCACCATCCCCAACACATGCCCCACCTCTGCAACTCCATGCACTTGAACTACTTAGAACTGTACTACTTTCTATAGTGGAGGAAAGAAAGTACATTTCATACATTGAGAATTTTTGACAGGATTTCAATAAATCTTCCTAAAGCACATAGAACTAGCCCATGGCTGCCCTTGATAAATCTTCATTTCCTGTGTATTTTGGAAAATAAAATAACATATGCTAGTTACTCAAGTTTCTGAGGGAAATTTTAAATGAAAACCATTTGTATGTGAATAGATTTTTTTTATTTTCAAAATACATTTTATGTAAATTTTAACAGTCAATATACCACACCAAGGTGATTTTTAAATTTGTGGATTTTGTTTTAATTACATAAACACAGATGTGAAGCTCTGTGAACTTTATGGAAGTTCATTTTGTACTGACTTTCTGTTTTATTTTAAAAGGTCAGTTTCTTCCTCCCCTCCCCTACTCTTCTTCTTCTTCCTCCTCCTCCTACTTCTCCTCTTCCTGTTACTCCTCCTCGTCCTCCTCTGTCATCATTGCCATTGTCTTCATCTTTTTGTCTTCTGTGTCTGTTATCTCATTCTTTGCATTCTCTCAAGTTTTACTGTATTACAGAAGAGCTTGGAACTTGCTGTGTCTTCTAGGCTTCTCTTAAACTCATGGCTCTTCTGCCCCAGCAACTTGATTGTTGGGACTCCACCTTCACAGTGTGCTGATGCTCTTCTGTCAGTGATATTTTGCTCCCAACAATCAAGATCTCTAGACTGCTTCAGCTAACTATCATTGCATTTGATTAACTTTAAGGTATTCATGTTTTTGTATGTTTTTCCATTTGAGCTGATTATAATATTTTTTCTTTCTATTCACCTCTTAAAATCTTATTTAGTCCAAAAAGAAACAAGATCACTCAGGATTGATAAAGCAAGTTTATAGTAATCATTTCTTCAACTAACAGACATATTGACTTTTTGCTAGTTTGTCCAAATTCCTAACACTCTCCCTAGAGGAAGGTAGGCAATGATCACACTAACTAAAATACCAGTTCAACAGGTTGCATTGACAAAGGGATTTCTCTTTCATAGTGAAGGAAATCAGATTCAAATGGCAGGCCATAGTCATTTGAAAGATAAAATATGAAAATTTGAAAGCTCTAGAAATCAAGCAATAAACTTGAAATTTTCTGCCAAAGATATAAATTCCACCATCTATAAAAAAGGTTTTAAGATGACAGGGTAATACCTATTTAAAACAGATTGTTCAAAGTTTATAAAAGATTATGAAGTACTTTATCATATTTCTTGAAAATTCCCCAAGTATATTTCCTGGTGGGACAGAAAGCAAGTTGGGTAGGTGTTCAACTCTATAAAATAAGCAAAGTAGCAAATGGAAAAAAATAACACATGCATACACATATGTGTGTGTGCTAAAAAAAAAAATTCTGTGCAATTTTTGAATAATATAAACCATCAGCACTTAGGAATAAACTTAATATTGACACTGAATTTGTTATGTTCAACCAAAAGTAGTTGTTCACAAATGTAATCTAGCTTCTGAAATTTTGGACTAGAAGAATTGTGAATTTGGGGTAAATATAATGGAAGACCGTATCTAAATGCAGAATTTTTAAGGGACTATCATAGTAGCCTAATGGCAAACTTTTTGCCTAGCTTGTATAAACCCTTAGGTCAATTCTTAGTAGTGAAAAAAAAATGTTAGTAACTATGTTTAGTTCATCGATTGATGTATTTTGCACCTTACTTTAATGTAGTGATACTAAACTAGTATAAAACACAATTTTAAATTACATCCTATTTCATCTACCAATGTTTTCAAATATTTCATGAAAGGTAATTATTTTCTTTGCTATATCCTGCACATGGAATCAAAATGAAGTCAATTCCCCTAGCAAAATCACATTTCCAAATTTACAAAGTGACATTCTTATCTTTAAAAAAAGAAGCTGCCTTCCTTTTCATTATAACTTGCCAAATATATTAAATTTTGTATGTCTGATTTGGGAAATCAGCTTTAGTTTTTAATTGGTGATTGTGTGTTGTGCCTAGGTCCTTTACAAATGAAGTGCAATTCTATTTCTTAAAAATTGCTTTCTTGTGCAATATGATGTAGTAATGAATTAAATCCAAATAAGCCTCATATTCACGGTGTTATTATATGGAACTCATCCCTTGTGGAACTTTTTTATTATCTTATAGATGACAAGCTAATGTCTTCCCCTCATGACTCCTTCTCTGAAGGGTATGCCGTTCTCAGTATGAGAAATAAAGAAAACTATGATTTGGGATAGAATTGCCTTTTTATAAACTCTCAAAATCAACTAGAGCACTTTAACATGTCCCCAAATATGCAAGTCAAATCTTGAGAGAACAAGAAATAAAGGAAGCTGTTTTGTTCTTACAAGTATATTTCTGTCTGTGATAGAAAAAAATTGAAATGAAACCATTTTCTCTGAACAGAAATATGTGCAGGTGGTTTTTACTCTCCATAAAAATAAAATAAGTGTGGGCGTTTTCTCTTTTTCTTCTCTGGTTTTATCATATTAACTCTGTTCAGTGGGGAACAACTTGTAAGATTAACTTGTACCAATATTGTAGTTCAAGCTGCTACAAAGATTTAAAGGCTTTAATTTATTAACTTGATAAATTTTATAATTCAATAAAGCACCAGTTATCCCTTGTAACTACTCAAGGTATAACAGGATGGCATATTTTAATTTAACCTGGTATTTCACAATGTGTCTTGCCATTGCAAATGAGTAAATAGTATATAGATGCATAACATTAACTGCATTACCCTATGACACCACTGTGTATTCTATGTGTTTTCTTCCATAGGCCATTTGTTCTTGCTTCCTAAGTTCTTTGTTTCATGTTCATTGAAAAAGACCCTTTCCCGATTTTTGTGCTCTTTCTTATTCAATGTCATGTTTCTTATTTGGTGTAGCATATTATCCAGACTCAAGCCTTTCTTTTTAAATTTTGAACATGAAAGATAAATTCCTATATAATGTTCATTTTCCTGTATATTAATAATGTAAAAATTTATGAATTAAAATAAGTCAACCTGCTTCTCAACATAGCAAACTAGTGCATACATTAAAGGAGGTCAAAACTATATGTGTCTGTGAGTAATATCTCTTACTAATATAAGAATTTGCATTGTTCTTTTAAAAAGAGCTTTGATGTTATTTCATTTATATGGTTGTTTTGCCTGCATTTCTGTCTCTGTACTATTGTGTATAGTGCCCACAGAGAAAAGAACAGCACCAGATTCCCTAGAACTCAAGTTCCAGGTGGCTGTAACTTCATTGTTGGTCCTAGGTACCAAACCTGTGTTCTCGGCCAGAGCAATCTGTCTCTTATGTACTAAAGCATCTCCCCAGTCTCAATTGTTGTTAATAAATACTCCTTTTAAAGAAAAACACCTAATAGCCTTCCATCACAAGTCTTAATCAAGTGCCTTTAACCCTGACTCAATGAGTCCCTACAGCTTAGTATGAGAGACCAAGTCATGAGTATGAACAAGATATTACTTGCTGTTTCCATTGCTTAGTGTTTTATTTGGTGGTTAAAAGTCTTCAGTCATCCTCCATTAATTGTTTCTCGTGGGCCATCATCCTTGATAAGCTGTTTCTTGGTCTATCTCCCATCGCAGGGTTGTTCCATTATCACCTTTTTTTCTGTTATTATTCTCTATTCTGAAGCATAGCATTCTCTTAAGTACAAAATATAGAAAACAAAAGAATACATCCTCTAAAAAGTTAAATCTTATGAGAAATAATTACTTTTTACGTAAGAACTGTGGTACAGTGTTCTGCCTCTCCTCTGGTGTTAGCTGAATGCTATCAGTACTCTGACTCGGGGAGAGCTGGACACAGTCCAAGATGGTGGTGATCTGTCCTCTGCCTCTCTGCTAGCTCTGTCTGGTGCCACCAAGACACAGCCTCAGGGGATGCTGGACAAAGTCCCAGAAGAAGGCTTCTTTAGGAGTTTTAGTGTCGGGACTTGTTGAATTGACGGTGATCTCTAAGATGATCTAAGATGAAGGTGATCTCTGAGATGATATCAGCCTGTTCACATTTAATTATTGGGTGCGGTGGATATGAACACATACACTTTTTTTCACAGTGAATTGGGTTTTTTATTTTGCGGGGAGGGCATGAGACTGTCTAGGAAAGTAAGGTCATTGAAGGCTTAGGTGGTTGAGATGTCTTGTGCGCATGAATAGGCTTTCCATGTGCTGTGTTTTGTGACTAATTGCCTGAGGTTACCTCAGTTGGTGTTTGTGGCTATGTGTCCCAGAGCAAGCACAAAGTTGGGGAGGGGGAAGCTCAACTCCTCCTGTCTTAAATTTCTGAGATTTCCAGGGTTTAAGCATGTTCCTCCTCACCAGTTCTTATGCCTATCTGGTGACACAGTCTGAGTGCCCTATAATAAACAATTCCAAAGTGAAGCATCAAATATGAAGTACAGTTTGGAAAAAGGCTGTACAGAAACCTAGAGGAGTGACTCTGAGTTTTGTCAGAAGTGTGCCCGGAATGGCAGGGAGGGATAGATAAAAGAATACATGCCTAGGTGCTCTGACTTTCAAAAAGGATAACAAAGAGTGAAATCCACGTATCTGTTAAGGTTACATTCTTCAGAAAGAATTTGTGAAAGATTAAGTTTTGGAAAATAAATTGAAACAACTTCATGAATGATTTTGGCACAAAGTTGTTAGATGTAATGTCATAAGCGATCCAAAAAAGGAATCCCTAAGACTAGACATGCGTTTTCACAAGAGAGATCAAAATTAGAAACAAAGACAGTCTGGAAAAAGGGCGGCTATCCATTATATAATAGCCAAATATTAAATATGTCAGATAGGTGGTATGCCAAGAAAGTGGTAGAGCACTCATGGATAAGGAGACACATAGCTGCTATTCTAAGAGACATGATACATATAAATGACAGTCAAAATTCTTATACCCAACTTTGTGTAGTTAAAGTTTTTATGCTTCGAGTTTTCTGTATCCCTGCTATTTTTTTCTTTACAATCATTTTTCAAGAGCCTTGAACCTGAGATTTTATAGCACTTTTAGCATAAGTTAGCCTGCTATGGTTTCATGATTATTGACAGAGGAATTTGAACTCTGGGTGAAAGACATACTGTATTATGTACATAGCATAGCAACCTTTGCAGTATTTCTGCATGAGTACTTTGAGCTCCATTTCTTTCTTTCTTTTTTTTTTTTTTCTACCTTGGATAGTTTCTTTACTTGCATTTCACACGTTATCCCCTTTCCTTGTTTTCCCCTGAAATCCTTTCACATACCCACTTCTTCTGCTTCTAGGATGGTGCTCCCCCACTCACCAACCCACTCCAACCTCCTTGCCCTCTCATTCCACTACACTGGGGCATTGAGCATTCCCAAGACCAAGGACCTGTCTTCCCCTTGATGCCCAACAAGGCCATCTTCTGCTTCATATGTGCCTGGAGCCACGGGTCCCCGATGTGTACTCCTTGTGTCTTAGTTAGGGTTTCCCTTGCTGTGAAGAGACACCATGACCAAGGCAACTCTTATAAGGATAGCATTTAATTGGGTCTGGCTTACAGATTCAGAGGTTCAGTCCATTACCATAATGGTGGGAGCAGGGCAGCATCCAGGCAGGCATGGTGCAAAGGAACTGAGAGTTCTACATCTTCATCCAAAATACCACAAAAACAGTCTTTATGCCACATTCTGAAATTCTTCTCCTTTGAAATATCTTGAGCCATGTCAACACAGTTCCAATTACTCCCAGCAACAAAGTCTTCCAAATTCCTACTAGGATGACCCATTAAGCCCCATTTAAAGCATTCCACTGTGTTCCAAATCCAAAGTCCCAAAATCCACATTCTTTCAAATAAAAGCATGGTCAGGCCTATCACAGCAATACCCTAGTCCCTGGTACCAACTTCTGTCTTAGATAGGGTTTTAATGCTATGAAAAGACACCATTATCATCAATGTGGGAGCATGGCAGTATCCAGGAAATCATGTTGCACACAGAGCTGAGAGTTCTATGTCTTCATCCAAAGGCTGCTAGTGAAGGAATGACTTCCAGGCAACAAGGGTGAGGATCTTAAACCCTCATCCACAGTGATACACCTACTCCAACCAGGTCACACCTATTCCAACAAGGCCACACCTCCAAATGGTGCCACTCCCTGGCCCAAGAATATACAAACCATCACACCTTGGTTGGTAGTTTTGTCCCTGAGAGTTTTAGAGGATCTGGTTGGTTGATATTGTTGCTCTTCCTATGGTGTTGCAAACCCCTTCAGCTACTTTGGTTCTTTCTCTAACTCCTCCAGTGGAGACCCTGTGCTCAGTCCAATGGTTGGCTGTGAGCATCTGCCTGTGTATTTGTCAGACTCTGGCAGAGCCTCTCAGGAGACAGCTCTATCAGGTTCCTGTCAGCATGCATATCTTGGTATCCAAAATAGTTTCTGCATTTGGTGACTGTATATGTTGTGGACCCTCAGGTTGGAGCCCCATTTCTTGCAAACCTATTAAAGAGGGCTCTATGATACTTACACATTAGCAATGGGCTATTGACACTGGGGATCCCAACTCAATTTTTATTGGATTTAAAATATAACTCTCTGTTCCTTTGAAGAAAACTGCTCTATTCATCCATTCAAGGGTGTAAACAAACCTGATCACTTTCTTTTTGGAAGAAATGCTATTGTTTTATCTTCCAAGACTATTTTCTACTTATACATTTTTGAGAGTCGTATTTAAAGGCAATCTGTGTCTTTGTGATTTTCAGCGTTCCAGTAGGGCCATTCTTCATCTAAATTTACCACTCCTTCATGCAGATAGTCTGTGTTGTCTTATAAGAACAGTGTATTTATAAGACCATAGTCTGAAACCTTGTTTCAAGAAGTCTACTAAGAGACAGAGAAGACAGGAGGCCCAGGTGGTAGCTGACTGTTTGCCTTTTAGTAGTACACAGTCAAAGAACTATTATAAGAAAGGCCAGAATTCTCACTAGAGGATTTTTAAACCACATGAATGTGACCACATAATTTTTTTTATCACATGTGTGTTAAGTATCATAGCAAACATAACTGATAAATCAAAGCCAATATGTAGAGAGGATAAAATAATCCAACAATATGTAAGGGTTGAGGTCCAGGACAATACATGGATATATATTTTTATAGGTACAGATCTAATCCAACATAATATTTTTAGACTTCAATGAATCTAACTAATTTACTATGTTAAGTATGTATTACATTTTAAATACAGCCTCTGTGTTTCTTTTTGTATGTTATATTCTTACTTTTGTTAAGAAGTATTTTTACATAAAAAAAACAACCTAGCTGTGGCGTATGATAATCTGATGAGGCACAACAAGATTCAAAGAATTAGAGTTGATATATATATTTTAGAATATATCCCAAATCATAACTATATAGCTGCAGTCATAACGTTTCATAACAATGATGTTCCAAACTGCTCAAATCAAACCTGATGCTTGAAGTTTGAAAGGTGTGAATTTTAATCAGTGTATACATACAGTTTGTCTCCTAGAATGGAAGATTTTGACTATAGTAGTGGATCTGGAGACAGAAGGTAGAGAATTGGGGAAGTACTGGGAGGATTAAAGGGAGAAAAATATGTAATCATGATCTTCTGTATGAAAAGAGAATAAATTTTCAGTAAAAGAAAAAATAAAAAAGAAGCAATGAAAAAGTTACTAAGTCAAATCATACACTGGTGACAGTAATTCAACTTAGCCAATTCCATATTGAATTATTTTTCATATTTTTTCTAGCAATTAAATTTGGTTTCTAATCTGTGTCCAATTTTTAATGATAAACTATAATAGATTTTTAAATTGTTGAGTATAGAAAGAAGGACACAAAAACTCAGGTATGTTGACAGGATTCGTACCAGGGAGTCACAGGTTCTGACTCTGATTAAACACACTTAAACACCTATTACATACTTAAATCATGTTTTCAGAAATGACTACCTAATGCTCTGCAGTTATTGTACTGAACTATACCTTCGGAGAGGAAAGGGAGGTAAGATTTTTAAGGCTGTTTTATGCCTGATCTTACACAAAGCATACTGTTTATTTTCTGAACTTTAAATTTGTGAAGTTTTTAGATGCATTTCATCATAGATACCAAGAAGTTAATTGTAGTTACTTAGCATATGAGTGCCATGATTTCTGCAGAGCATATAGTAATATGCACATAAGTTTATTTTTCGTAGTTTAATTGCTGAAATGTACAAGTCATATATACAAAACATTAATCATTTGTTAGTGACAGATAATCTTATTTTGACAATATTGTCAGATCAAGTCTATTAAGTATAATGCTGACATAAAATTGTATCCTTTTTAGAGATTAAGTCTGAATTTTTCTGTATTGGGGGGTAAAATGTCACATTTTTGAAGGCATTTGCTGGGTGTATGTATTTGTAGATCAAGATCTTTACAGGAGGACAAGGTGAATAAATGCATTAGTTCTTGGATGGGCTACTAGCTTATTTTCATTCTGTCACGTCATGTTTAAGACTATAATCATCCTGAAAAGTCAGAGGTTCCTCTTAGGCCTCCACAGTGAAAATAGCCAAGAGAAATAGGAAGAGAAAGAAAGAAAGAAAGAGAGAGAGAGAGAGAGAGAGAGAGAGAGAGAGAGAGANAAATCCACATTCTTTCAAATAAAAGCATGGTCAGGCCTATCACAGCAATACCCTAGTCCCTGGTACCAACTTCTGTCTTAGATAGGGTTTTAATGCTATGAAAAGACACCATTATCATCAATGTGGGAGCATGGCAGTATCCAGGAAATCATGTTGCACACAGAGCTGAGAGTTCTATGTCTTCATCCAAAGGCTGCTAGTGAAGGAATGACTTCCAGGCAACAAGGGTGAGGATCTTAAACCCTCATCCACAGTGATACACCTACTCCAACCAGGTCACACCTATTCCAACAAGGCCACACCTCCAAATGGTGCCACTCC
The DNA here is from genome assembly GCF_900095145.1 of Mus pahari. Taxonomy (NCBI): domain Eukaryota; kingdom Metazoa; phylum Chordata; class Mammalia; order Rodentia; family Muridae; genus Mus; species Mus pahari. The sequence goes on along the minus strand of NC_034593.1, from coordinate 19,639,412 downwards.
CTGGCCCAAGAATATACAAACCATCACACCTTGGTTGGTAGTTTTGTCCCTGAGAGTTTTAGAGGATCTGGTTGGTTGATATTGTTGCTCTTCCTATGGTGTTGCAAACCCCTTCAGCTACTTTGGTTCTTTCTCTAACTCCTCCAGTGGAGACCCTGTGCTCAGTCCAATGGTTGGCTGTGAGCATCTGCCTGTGTATTTGTCAGACTCTGGCAGAGCCTCTCAGGAGACAGCTCTATCAGGTTCCTGTCAGCATGCATATCTTGGTATCCAAAATAGTTTCTGCATTTGGTGACTGTATATGTTGTGGACCCTCAGGTTGGAGCCCCATTTCTTGCAAACCTATTAAAGAGGGCTCTATGATACTTACACATTAGCAATGGGCTATTGACACTGGGGATCCCAACTCAATTTTTATTGGATTTAAAATATAACTCTCTGTTCCTTTGAAGAAAACTGCTCTATTCATCCATTCAAGGGTGTAAACAAACCTGATCACTTTCTTTTTGGAAGAAATGCTATTGTTTTATCTTCCAAGACTATTTTCTACTTATACATTTTTGAGAGTCGTATTTAAAGGCAATCTGTGTCTTTGTGATTTTCAGCGTTCCAGTAGGGCCATTCTTCATCTAAATTTACCACTCCTTCATGCAGATAGTCTGTGTTGTCTTATAAGAACAGTGTATTTATAAGACCATAGTCTGAAACCTTGTTTCAAGAAGTCTACTAAGAGACAGAGAAGACAGGAGGCCCAGGTGGTAGCTGACTGTTTGCCTTTTAGTAGTACACAGTCAAAGAACTATTATAAGAAAGGCCAGAATTCTCACTAGAGGATTTTTAAACCACATGAATGTGACCACATAATTTTTTTTATCACATGTGTGTTAAGTATCATAGCAAACATAACTGATAAATCAAAGCCAATATGTAGAGAGGATAAAATAATCCAACAATATGTAAGGGTTGAGGTCCAGGACAATACATGGATATATATTTTTATAGGTACAGATCTAATCCAACATAATATTTTTAGACTTCAATGAATCTAACTAATTTACTATGTTAAGTATGTATTACATTTTAAATACAGCCTCTGTGTTTCTTTTTGTATGTTATATTCTTACTTTTGTTAAGAAGTATTTTTACATAAAAAAAACAACCTAGCTGTGGCGTATGATAATCTGATGAGGCACAACAAGATTCAAAGAATTAGAGTTGATATATATATTTTAGAATATATCCCAAATCATAACTATATAGCTGCAGTCATAACGTTTCATAACAATGATGTTCCAAACTGCTCAAATCAAACCTGATGCTTGAAGTTTGAAAGGTGTGAATTTTAATCAGTGTATACATACAGTTTGTCTCCTAGAATGGAAGATTTTGACTATAGTAGTGGATCTGGAGACAGAAGGTAGAGAATTGGGGAAGTACTGGGAGGATTAAAGGGAGAAAAATATGTAATCATGATCTTCTGTATGAAAAGAGAATAAATTTTCAGTAAAAGAAAAAATAAAAAAGAAGCAATGAAAAAGTTACTAAGTCAAATCATACACTGGTGACAGTAATTCAACTTAGCCAATTCCATATTGAATTATTTTTCATATTTTTTCTAGCAATTAAATTTGGTTTCTAATCTGTGTCCAATTTTTAATGATAAACTATAATAGATTTTTAAATTGTTGAGTATAGAAAGAAGGACACAAAAACTCAGGTATGTTGACAGGATTCGTACCAGGGAGTCACAGGTTCTGACTCTGATTAAACACACTTAAACACCTATTACATACTTAAATCATGTTTTCAGAAATGACTACCTAATGCTCTGCAGTTATTGTACTGAACTATACCTTCGGAGAGGAAAGGGAGGTAAGATTTTTAAGGCTGTTTTATGCCTGATCTTACACAAAGCATACTGTTTATTTTCTGAACTTTAAATTTGTGAAGTTTTTAGATGCATTTCATCATAGATACCAAGAAGTTAATTGTAGTTACTTAGCATATGAGTGCCATGATTTCTGCAGAGCATATAGTAATATGCACATAAGTTTATTTTTCGTAGTTTAATTGCTGAAATGTACAAGTCATATATACAAAACATTAATCATTTGTTAGTGACAGATAATCTTATTTTGACAATATTGTCAGATCAAGTCTATTAAGTATAATGCTGACATAAAATTGTATCCTTTTTAGAGATTAAGTCTGAATTTTTCTGTATTGGGGGGTAAAATGTCACATTTTTGAAGGCATTTGCTGGGTGTATGTATTTGTAGATCAAGATCTTTACAGGAGGACAAGGTGAATAAATGCATTAGTTCTTGGATGGGCTACTAGCTTATTTTCATTCTGTCACGTCATGTTTAAGACTATAATCATCCTGAAAAGTCAGAGGTTCCTCTTAGGCCTCCACAGTGAAAATAGCCAAGAGAAATAGGAAGAGAAAGAAAGAAAGAAAGAGAGAGAGAGAGAGAGAGAGAGAGAGAGAGAGAGAGGGAGGGAGGGAAGTAGGAAGGAAGGAAGGAAGGAAGGAAGGAAGGAAGGAAGGAAGGAAGGAAGGAAGGAAGGAAGAGAAGTAGAATGAAATGGTCCCAGGGACAATAATGAGTTATTAGTTTATATCACCAGATGACATTGTTTCATTAGAACAGCATGCTGGGGGTATTTTACAAAAGCAGTAAATTGTGAATAGACCACTCAGAATATGCTACTGCTTGGCTATACAGGAGAGAGCAATGGCTCATTCAGGTGACTCTTATATTCAATATTCTATAATGCCTAAATCAAAGTTTATAATGAATTTTAAAAAGCACGTTATAGAAATCTGCTGCCAGGTTCTGGTTCAGCACTCATTGTCAGCATGGCTTACAGGCCTGTACTTTTTTTCTCTAATGATGTCATGATGGATGGAGAATGGCACCTGCTGCCCATTTATCTCCCGTGATTACTGCTTTGAGCATATTGATTCTTTCTGTGGCTTCTGAGATGCAATGCTGTAGCACAGATATAGATAGCATCAGTTTAATGCAGTGTGCTCTTAATATGCTCTCATTTCCACTCCTTAGAAAAGATGTGCTAGTCAATAACTAGCAAGAAATTAAATTTTTACTTACTGTAAGCTAACACCTGAGAATTTTGACAATTACAATATAGTCCGGTGCTACATAATGAGATTTCAGCTAACAATAGACTCTACATACCATGGTGGTCCTATGAGTCTGTACTGATAACGGACTGTGAAGCTACCACGGTATCTATAAGTATAAGCTTTCATGTTATCAAAAATTACCTAGGGGCAAGGTTAACCAGAAGGAATGCTGTTATTAAATATATTCTGTATACTCAGAACAAATATACAGAAATGTACATTGCAAACTGTATAAGCTCTACAAATAATCAAAAATTCCTAAATTTTATCTCCTATATATTCAGTTGCTATTTTTGAAATTATGTTAGCAATAACATTGGGTAACAGAAAATTTAAAAGCACATAAATGGAATTATTGTTCCAAATATTAGGAAATAGTAGGTAGAGATGTTTAATTAAATGATAAATTTAATATAGAATAATATTGCCAACCATTAGGAAAACACTTTAGAATGAGTTATTAGCAAGGTTTGAAATAACAGACTCACATAGACCTGATTAAAAAGAAAAACAATGAGATTTGAAGGAACCTTTCAGGAAGAGAGGTAAGGCTGTTTTAGGTAAAGCATTTCTGTACATATTAATTTGGCACATGATATATGGCCTGTGGTTCTATGAATCTGGACTGTAGCATATGAAGACGTGAGGTAATTTTAGTACAAGAGTCCATAAGCAGAGGGTGAGAAAGAAATAGAGGAAGGAAAGAGAGGGAGATGGAGCCACAGAGACATAGCCCGAGGTCAGATCTGACAGGTCCTTTTGTGCCATCTTAGAGCACTAGGTTCATCTGGCAGCTAAAGATTGAGCAGTCACGTAGTGAGATACACAGTTTGAAAGAATTAGAAGCAGCAGAGAGAATGATAGTATGAGGCAACATAGAAGAATTGTTGTGGGTATTTTCATTGTTTCTTTCATTTCCAGTACAGGGAGGAAAGCAGATTAATTAATACAAAGTCAGCATATGGCTTCAAGGGGTTCTGTAGATACAAACGCAATGCCTTTTGTTGCCTTAACCGAAGAGAAACAAGCAGGATTCTTGGTTCTTACTAACTGAATTAAACAAAAGATGGTATTAGGTAAGATAATTTTCATCCTTTCTATAATTTATTGTTGCCTATCTTAAATAAAGCCCAGTGTGGTACAATGTAGAGGGACTAAAACACTATTTATCTATTTAAGGCTTAACATTATACTAAAATCCATCTCCTAAAAGGTGTAGATTTGCAAACAGAGCATGAAGAATCACATGGTCTTGTGTATTTAGCACTTTATTCACTTGGGACTTGTGATAAGAGCTTGGTCTCACAAACAGGACTGTGTGTTGTCCCCTAAGCCAGCATTCATGTAATGATTGAATATGAAATGAACATGAAAGTGCCGAAATGACAGGAGCGAAGGCCATTAACGAGCAACACTTGGAATCGATCAGAGATAATGAAACTGCTTTGGCCCAAGTATTAATCAATTTTAATAATTGTGTGTTACAATGGCTTTTGCAATAAAATGGCTGCTATTTTCAATTCTGTTCACTTGTGCTGCGACCACATGGTTGTCACAAAACTGAAAGGCATAGCAATTTTCAACACCTGTGCTGTAATCTACTTCATTTATCTGCATTTTCTTTGCAAATTCCATATAAATTCCATGTTGGCTAATTGGTTGTTGAAAGTGCATAAATGAACTCTTGCTTTCTTGCTCTATAGATATAACCTTTAAAAGTCTGTCTTCAAATAGAGCAAGACTAATTGAGGATAATAAAAAATCAATACTGGAACAAATGGTGCCTTGATTCATCAGCTTTTCACAAAGCTATAAACTGATTCACTAAAAAAATCATCAATCACATTACAGACAGATCTTGGTTTTCTCTCTGAGTCCTGCACTTTTCACCCCTTGTTTCAAATGATATCTTACATTTTCATGAAAATTTTAAAGGAATCAATGGCCAATTATGTAAGTATGTAATCCTGACAGAAGAAATGTAATAACAATGAGTTCATTCAGCCAAAAGGAACAAGGACTTCTACATCTGCTGACTTGGTCAGCACACATACCTGCACATGCCTGGAGACTCAAAGGGTGGTGGTTAGGTCAACATGCTAGTAACTTACATGCTTGGGACAGGATACCTTGTGCTCTTTTGCCCCAATTTTCAACAAATAATGGACCCGTGTCCAATTTCTGTTTCCAAATCTAAGCTTACTATAATCCTGCCTTGGCTACCAATGGCTTATAAAATGGAGGGCAAGAAATGTCGAAACTAGATCAGGGAGCAAAATAATGAGTAAAGAGGCAGATAGGACTTGATTTTAATGGGATCTCCAGATTAGGGTTGAGCTTTGATCATATTCACCTCCACCAACTCTTTCTAGATTCACACCTGTTTCTCCTCCACAAAAGTCTGTGTCCTTTAAAATAATTTCATTGGAAAAAAACTTTTTCATACAGTATAGTATGACTGCTTATCGCCTTTCCTATTCGTAGACCTTTCCCATGTCTCTACCCATGCAGTTCCATACCTTCTCAGTTTTCTCTTTTCAAAAGTCAATCAACCTGAGTAAGTCATAAGCACCCTTCTCACCAGGAAGAAATAGTTTGGGCAAGCAAGCACTAACTCCTTCCTCAGGGACAGCTGTTGGGAAGCCTTCCTTACCAAGCTGTGCTGCCTAACTCTCCCTAATAAAGTCACTCCTTATTCCTAGCACTTCCTCTGAGCTAGGTTGAATTTCTTTCACCCCAGACTCATTTCAGGCCTGAGCCATCCAGTTCTCACACCTCAAGTTTCCTAGGGATGTCATTTCTCACCCGGAGAAACACAGGTTGGGGCCCTTATCTGAGAATGCATCCTGCCTTCTCTGAGCGGGAATCAGTGTGCTGCAAGGTTGGCCTCCCAAAGGAGGAGAAAGGAATGAAGCCTAATGCCTCTGACCCTTTGTTCAGACTCCCCAGCACAGTCCTGGTATCCCAGCAGTGAGGCAAAATGCAGACCTACAATAGTTGATTTACCAGGTGCTGCCCTCAAAGAGACCACTATCCCTGCTTCTCCCAGAAGCAGATAATTGTTGCAAAGCTAGGAGTGGTGGTGTATGTGTGTGACCAACTCTCCTTTCTGAGCTGGTCTTGGGCTTGTACACGTTTTGAACATGCTGTTACAACCACTCTGCATTCAGATGTACATCTGCCCTGCTGCGTTATGTTTCTCTGTCACTGTCTACTGACTCTGAGTCCTAAACTCTTTCTATTCATGTCTTTCATCATCCCTGAAACTTAGGAAGGTGTGCAGTATACTTGTTCCCTTCAGAGTTGGAATATATGCTCCTTTTAGGGATGACCATTCTGAAAACATTACATGTGCATTCTTGTCTGTGTCAAAGGTCATTCTAACTTTGAAGGGACAGGAAAGAAGGACTTGGAAACCCTACCTTATCACTTTATGAAGTAAAAAGTAAATACCTACTGCTCTCCTGGGTTGGATCCAAAGTGTTCCAATTTCAAATGAAAATATCAAAACCAGGTATCCTGGCACATACCTGTGACTCTAACAACTGAGAATCTCAGGTTGCCTGGAGTGCTAAGATTGTCTTAGAAAATAAATAGCAATAGCAAAACAGTATGTTTAAAACAGTATGTTTAAACTGTATCATAGTTTCAATTACACTGTGAGTCTAAAGGCTCCTACCATCTAAATAGAGTCAGTAACTTGTGTACCCTTCCTGCTCAGGACTTGCGTTGCCTGAACATCACCTGGTCAAGATATATCCAGTCTCAACCCTGACATTCTTGTGTCTTTCTAGTGCTTGCTGGTGAATGTGACTCCATAGCTTAACTTTCATTCCTTTTCATTAATTTATCTAAGAACTGGAATGGACTGTATCCTTTCTAAAGAAACAAATGGGACAAGGCCTTGTTGCTTTTCATGACTGGTAACTGAGCATTGCTCCTTATTTTCTGCCCACTGCAATATTGACACAATTGCAGTAGTAGGAATAATAAGAGGAAATAACTTCTTTTTCCTGAGTTAAGGTGGAATCAGATGAAAAACTGCATTGTAACATAGCAGTCTCAGAGAAGAAGAGAGTGGGACACACTTGTGAATCCCACTTTGACATGGAGTTTCTGTTTGGCATATTATGCCCTGAAACAGCAGGTAAAATTGTGTTTAAAATTGCTTGGGGACGGAATAGATGCCCATTCTACATACAAATTGATTGTCCCATGGTCACTGAAATCAACAGAAAGAAGGAAATATGATAGGTTGATGTATGCAGTGAGGAAAACTGACTGCATGCAGATGAATCATGATCCTATCCCATGCTGCAGATACCATTGATTTTGACTTAGATTTTGTTAAATTTAAAATTCTTTGGAGTAAGAGAAGAAAAAAAGATGTATTAAGCATATCTTTCTAAAATCTTGTAAGAGAAATAAGACATCAACTATTAAATATATGCAAAACATGGCCAGAGAGCACCTGGGGGGTAAACTATGATCAGCACTGTCTAGGAATGCTGAAATTGTAATGCAGTAGCAAGTTAAGGGGTAGGGCTCACCTGGTTCAAGTGGGCCTACCTTGTCTGGTTCTTTCTGAAAGCAACTTTCTCTTTTGTTTGCAAGTTTCCACAGCCTCCACTCTAACACATAAACAACACATATGCTTCTTACAGTCCAAGTTGCAGAGAAAAATAATCATGGACATTTTCTTAATCTCAGTGTGTACTCCAAGAACAAACTGCTGTAGGCTAAAAAATTAGAAAATGTATGAGTGTAATTCTCATGGCTGTGGAGACATGGAATAACAAGTCCAGGTTCAGGAAACAGAACTCATCAAGATTTCTCATTGAATTCCATGGGTGAAGGTAGAAACATGAGGGAGACAGAGAGACAGAGAGAGGGAGAGAGGGAAAAACAGACAAAGACAGAGAGAGGTAGGGAGAGAGAGACAGACAGAGAACACAAACCATAGCCTTTCATAACACAACAGACCCGTTCCTCTAATTTATACATACTCTCAGTATCAACATCAATGCATTCCTGAAGATAACTGTATAGAATTACCTCTTAGAGATTCTACCTCCTAATATACTTATAATGGTATATAAAATTCACTAGAATTTGTTGAAAGATAACACAACCATACCAGACATCTACAAAAGCTCCAATATGGTATGTGCTATCAAGGTGACTAGAAACTAATGTCATATATATATTGATTGTTGTTATGTTTTTTATTTTCTTGTTTGTTATCTTAACTGCATAAGACTTTTGAAGTATGCTGGTACTGAAGGCGGCTCAACACACATGTTAGAAGTTATGAGAAATTGATGATGTTAGATGTCAGGGTGGTGGTCCTGAGCCATGATGCCTGCTATCCAGTGATCTTAAGTTACTGCTGCTGGGTAACATTTTTTGTCTATATTAGTGCTTCTGAATATTTTATAAGTAAAAACTTGACAATGTTCTCTATAACTTTCTTATTTCATACTAATTTACTGAGGACTGTCCAAATTCCACAGTAAGTGAAGTATGTTTTAAAGCAGCCATGTTTCGCAGCCATGTTTCCTTTTTACTGGTGGTTGACTCTACTGCCCTTAGGTGTGTATAAATGTGCAATGTCACTGATTTCGAGGTGCCTTGTCTGTTTATCACCCCACCAAATCTATATTTTAAGATTTATGTTTTAAAAACAGTCTTAAATGAAAGAAATGGTAACTGGGGCATCGAGCCTTCATAGAACCAAAATCCTTTCCTTCCATTGATGCCTATCTTGGCCATCCTCCACTACATATGGGGCTGTGGTCATGGGTCGATCCTGTGTACTCTTTGGTTGGTAGTTTTGTCACTGGGAGCTCTGGTGTATGTGGGTGTCTGGTTGGTTATTGTTCTTCCTATGTGGTTGTAATCCCCTTTACCTCCTTAAATCCTTTCTCTAACTCCTCCTTTGGAAATCATGTTCTCAGTCCAATGGGTGACTGAGAGCATCTGTCTCTATTTATTTGCTCTGGCAGAGTCTCTCAGGAGACAGCTACATCAGGGTCCTGTCAGCAAGCACTTCAATTCCTCTTCAGTAGTGTCTGGTTTTGCTTCTGTATATGGAATGGATCCCCAGGTATTATAGTCTCTGGATGGCCTTTCCTTCAGTCTCAGATCCACACTTTGTCCCTGTATTTCCTTTAGATAGGAGCAATTCTGGATTAAAAATTTGGAGATAAGTTGGTGGACCCATCCCCCCAACCCAGGGCCTTCTCTAACCTCTGGATATGGTCTCTACTCGTTCTTCCTTCCCTTTGTTGGGAATTTCAGCTACTTTTATCGCTGTTGGGTCCTGGGAGCCTCTTGCTTTCCTGGCTTCTGGGACTTGTTGATGGCTACCCCCAGTTCCCCATCCTCCACTGCAACACACGTCTATTCAAATTACTGACCCTCTGTATGTCATCCCTGTCTCCTTGCAGACTCAATCCTGCTCCTCCTTTTCCTCCTCCCATCTTCTATTCCTCACAAGTCCTTCCCATTCTCTGACTCCAAAGTATTTTGTCTCCCTTTTATCAGGCCAGGGAGGTAGGAGTAGGTGAGTGGGGGAGCACCCTCATAGAAACAAAGGAAGGGAGATGTGATGGGGGTTTCTGGAAGTTAAACTGGGAAAGGGATAATATTTTAAATATAAATAAATAAAATATCCAATAAAAAAGCAAGACATAATAAAAATATTTTCATTTAACTGAATAATTATAACTTACATTCTAAAAAATGCTTTTAACTAATAAACCACTTATCCAAATACCTTCTACTTATTTTAATAATTATTGACCAGTTAGTCTGAGGAGGCTGGAAGAAAGACCCCCAAGTGCCTGCCATGCCACCACTATGATAGACAATTGTATGACAGAGAGATGGGGAAGATGGAGCACAAGGTGGAAAGACAGAAGACAAAGTGAACCAGAGGTTACACTGTGAAGAAAAGTGGAACTGGAGACTCAAGGACACTAAGGAACAGCACGTATGAGAAGGTCATGGTGGGGTCATGGCCAGAGCTGCTGTCAAGACCCATGTCTAAGTCCATAGTTCTGCTACATTTGGCATCTGTGGCCTGTGTTTCCACCAAAAATCAAGAAGATATCCGTGGTCTGATTAGTCACTGGAGACCGTGTAGATGTCTGAGGTCCATGTTGCTATGTAGGGGACATAGTGATCTGAGTGGTTTGCCCTGCTACCCGAGGCCATGAAGACATCTGTGCCAATGCTGCTAGCGGACATTTCTGGGTCTTTGGTCCTTTAGTAATAAAAGTCTCTGTGATCAAAGACTATGAAGATGTTCCTGCTCCGAGGCACTGTGCTAAGCTGGACCTACCCCTCACAGCCACTGCACTCCGGAGAGCTGACCCTCATGGCTGAAGAACAGGTAGGCTAGGCCTGATGATATGAGCATCATCAAGTTCATGAGAGAGGGACAGTGGACCTCACTGACCAGTCCCTCGTTGATTGTAGCAGCACTCATGAGATTAGGCCCTGCACCTCTTCTGGGCATCATGGTAGTTCTGGCCCTGGTAGTGAAGGTTCAGAAGAGCTGGTCCTAAGGACATAAGAGCAGAAGAACTGACCCTGACCCTTGCTAGATGTGGCATTGGGTGAGCTAGATTGAGCAGTGCTGGAATGTTCTCCCTGGTGTTTCGGGTGCAGGAGAACTGGCAGACTGACCAACTCAGCTACTTTCTAGGGCCAACCCAATGTTTACCCCATCTATGATGTGCTAGACTGTGTGAAAAGCCTAGCTTTGCAAAACCAAAGCTGCATAACACAGGGCACCAAGCATATCCAAGAGAAGTCCCTGTGAAGATCCAGGAGCAATAGTGTAGCATATGCCAGAGGCCTTGAAACAGAAAAATGACTCATTGGAATGAATTCTTACAAGTAAAGATGGGTAGAAAAAGGGTTTCTTAGAGACACACTGTGACACACTACCATTTCACAAGATACTTTTTAAAATTCTATCTTCCTTTTTTGAGGGGAGGAGGGAGTTTTCAAGGCAGATATGAAGGTATGGTGGAATGAATAGGATTAGTACAAAATGTGAAATTAATGAAAAATATATAAATAGTTAAAAATGATTTCATGATATTAATTTAACCATTATAAAGTATATGAACTGAATATTCAAAATAAAATAATTTGACATACATACATACTGTGCACCAAGTGCACCAAATCCAAGTTAATTAACACTTCACTACCCAACTTGCTCCATTTGTGTTAGATTTCAAGTAAACAAGACTTTAAGTACTGTCACCATGGGCTGCATCCACTCTCTAGCCTTTATCATCTTAAACATAAAAATCGTACATTTTGGATAAAATTGTACATTTTCCTTAAATTATCACCACCAAAACCCTCCCATAAATTCTTTGATTCTATTCATATATGACTCCTTTTTTTTTTCACATGTGAGATCATGGAGAGTTGTCTTTCCAAGTCTGGCTTACTTTAAGTGGCTTAATGTCTCCCCAGTTTTATCTACATTGCTGTAAATAGCCAGAGTACATTTTTTGTTAAATGGTATTTTGTTATATGTTTGTATGTATGACACAAAATGTAGAAATTCATCTAGTATATTCATCCATTGAGGGCACAATGGACACTCAGGATGTTCATGAATTTTCTCTGTTATAATGCTACTAATATGGGAATAGAGGGAATTCTTAGAAATATGATTCACATATTTTCAAATTCTCTCTCTTAAAAGTTACTTGCCCTTACTTCCACAAAGTTCCCTGAACCTTAGCTGTAAGAATGTTTTGTAGTTGTATCCATTGAGACTCTCCTCCACAGTTTCTTCTTTGTGGTTTCCTGAAAGAGGAGGTTTTCCCTATTTGTTGCTGGGAGAAGTTTCCTTTATGAGGAGTGAGGATTACATATATCTGTGGGTATAAAGACAAATGTTTATATTGTTTTTAGGAATTGTGCTGATCTAACTGAATGGTGCCTGTATATCTCTGTCAAGATCTATGACTTTACTAACACAGAATAGTTGACCAGAGACAATACACTCAAAGTCTCTCCAGCATGCCTGCCTAACCTGAGCTGACCAAGAACAGCACCACTACGCATGCCCAGAAAAGGAAGTAGGAAAAGCCCATGGACAAGGTATCAGACCTTCACATAAAACCTACAAGCAAGTAAGGCGTGCTGAGAGTGGGATGCATAGTCTTTCCCAAGGAAGAGCACACCATCTGGTTACCCAATACCACATCATCAGCCCTGGAAATGAGTAATATTACCTTGGCTGAGGTGATAGCTCACAGAATGCATACAAGAACTATGAATGAAAAAAGGAGGTAATGAATGTTAAAAACTGCAAGATGGGGTATATGAGAGGCCTTGGGGGTTAATAAAAGGAAAGTGGAATGATGTAATTCTATTATAATCTTAGCAAAATGGTGAGTCTGTGACAGCGATAGTGCTGGATTATTAAATAATCTCCCTGCTCTTCCTCATGACTGCCCCAACCTGTGTTCTCACCAACAGTGTGTGAGGGCTCCCTTTCCAATACTCTCTCCAACATTGCCTTGTACTTACAATCTTGCCTTCTGACCACTGCGAGGCTGCACACAATTGCTGTCTGCATCATTATTGACCTCCTTACTAATGACAGATGGCACCTTCTGACATACTAGAATACCGCTTGTCGAAGGATGTCTTATCAATTTCTTCACTCATTTTAAAATCTGAATATTTATTTACTTACTGAGTCGCTGTCCGATTGCTGTAAAGAGACACCGTGACCACTGCAACTCTTATAAAAGAAAACATTTCATTGGGCCTCACATAAATTTTCAGATGTATGATCTATCATTATCACAGCAGGAAGTGTAACCACACACAGTCAGACATAGTGCTTGAAGAGCAACTTAGAGTTCTACATCTGGATCCACAGTCAGTAGAAAGAGAAAGCAACTGGGCTTGTCTTGGGCTTTTGAAACCTTAAAGCATGCTCCCAGTGATGCACTTCTCCTAACAGGTTCACACCGAATCCAAAAAGGCCATACGTCTTAGTCACTCTTAATTAGTGTGCTCTCTGATGACTAAAGATACAAATATATTAACCCATAGGGACATTCATATTCAAACCAACACATTTGTTTAATTACTACTAGCAAGTTGTATGCATTCCATTATATTTCATATAGCAATCCCTTTTCAGATACACTTTGTAACAATTATTTTCCTACTAACTTGCTTAGTTACTTATTCCCTTTGTAACTTCTTGAATGAGGAAAAATATTTTAGGTTGATATTGTTAAGTGCTTTTGTTTGAATGCTTATGCTTTTGCTATCATACAAAGAAATCCCCTACCAAGACCAGTACTGAGAGCTCTTCAACTGTTTCTAACAGTTGATTCTATTGGAATAGTTCTGTTTTGTAATTTAATTCTCTTTCATGTATTATGTCCCAACCACAGTTTCCTACTCTCCTCCCAGTCCCTTCCTCAGACTTTCTTTCTCTCCCAGATCCATGCCTCTTCCTCCCGTTTTCCTCCTGAAAAGCTCAGACCTCCCAAGGATATCTATTTTTATGGCATATCATGTAATAGTAAGACTAAGCACATCTTGCCCTTCATTTTAAGGTTGGAAGAGACAACCTGGTAGGAAGAAAAGGGTCCCCAAGCAAGCAGAAGAGTCAGAGACAGTTACCCCTGTTATTTTATACAAAAATGCCAGACTACACATCCATAGCATATACGCATATGACCTAGGTCAAATTCACACAGGCTCCCTGATTGTCAATTCAGTTTCTGTGAGTCTCTATAAGACCTGGTTAGTTTATTCTCTGAGTCATTCACTTGTGGTGTTTTTGACTCATCTGGCTCAAACAATCCTTTCTCCCCTCCTAAAGGACTCTCCAAGATCGCTTTAATGTTTGTTTTGTTTGTTTATTATTATTTTTTTTATTTTTTGGTATTGCTTTGTTCAGCTTCTGATTGTTGGAACTCCAGGCAGTGTAAGGTGTGGACTTCCTCCAATGTCATAGGTCTCAGGTTGGACCAGTCATTGGTTGGCCACTCCCGCAAGTTCTATGCCAACTTTACACAACCTCACCTTGCAAGCTGGATAAATTGCAGGTTGGAGGTTGTATAGCTAGTTCGAGCTAGATCAATAAGACAATTAAAGGAGATCAACAGGATAAAAATTGAAGGAAAGAAGTCAAAGTATTATTAATTGCAGATAATATGATAGAATATATAAGTAATTCCAAAAATTCTGCCTGGGGAACTCATATAGTTAATAGACAATTTTAGCAAAGTGGCTGCATATAAGATTAACAAAAACAAAAACAAAGACAAAAACAAACAAACAAAAAAAAAACACTCCCTATATACAACCTTAAGTGGGCTGAAGAAGAAAGCAGGGAAAACACTTGAATAATTTTTGAATAATTTGAATTATTTTTTGTCAGATAAAAAAGTAAAATTGAATGCCTTTGTATTTATATTTATACATCTGTTATTTTCACCATCATCTATTAAGAAATTTGTTTTTCTTCCTTATGTATTTTTTCCTGCCAGTATAACTGGTCATATATGTTTGAGATAGGTTTTGACCTTTGTTTCATTTCATTTTCTTGTCTGGTGTTGAACTTTTCAGTGCAGATATTATCCCCATCTTTGATTAAGCTTAAGCATTTTATTTTCTTTGACTTTATCATACATCAAATTGTTTCTTTAACTCCCTTTATCAATAGTTCCATGTTCAGTAAAGAACAGTTTTTGGCTTTAATTACATCTGAGGTAACTGTAAGTCAGAAATATGAAAAGATCTGGACAAATTAAAACAAAAGATTGATTTCCACTTAAGCATAGAATATTCACTGAATGTTACCTAATAGTGACCAAACTGTCAACTGACTTTTTTTTTAGGTATTTCTGCAACATTTACACAATAAATAGTAAAGCTGGCCTATACCTATGTGTACATGTGTGCAGTATCTTTGTACTTGGTGAGGATGGTCTGACTACATTAACATCATATTTCCTTTGTTTTGACTTGGTTTCTTTCCTTTGTCTATTGTAAAATATGCTCAAGTGTTCTAAAAGTAAGTTGGCCTTCCTCAGAAAATGGCTGTATAATGAGCTTAAGGGGAACTTGAAGCCTAAGTATAGCTTATGCCTTCCACTTTTACTTACCAAATACAGGATTATTTGAACACATTTTATATTACAACTCCTGAAAAGATATGAATCCATATGTGCAGTGTATTTTCTTTCCCACCTGTAATACCAACTGTCTCTCTAACTTTGAGTTCGATTCCAGAGTGGTTGAACCTCAGAAAGGGACAACAGCTTCCTGCAGCGATCATATACATCTGATATGTTTTATGATTGTTATTTATAAATCCCTCAAATAACCCTGACACCTAACCAGTGTTTCTCCTCAAACTGTGTTAGAAAGGAATGTTCAGGAACAAATAATGCAGTATGAACAAATCCAATATCCCCTTTTAGTAATTAATAACAGACCTTTTAAACATTTAGGGTAAGGGTTGAGTGATGGAAATAAAATGAGACATTAAAGAATTTAATATTGTTGCTCTCTGTTCTTAAATGCTTGCACATCACATGTGCCAAGTTGAAACTAGGAATGACTTTTCATCCTGGCTCCCAGATAATTGACCTTAAATTGGCTCAAATTCCCTCAGAAGAAGAAATGCTACTTCAGTTCATATAAAGTAACATTTACATGATCTTCTAAATATTTTATTTCAAATTATTATTATTTTATTTCAAATTATATTACATGACTTGAAAACATTATATCTTACCTAAATATTGAATTTTGTTCAGAAATTTTGTTAAAAAAAATCCTTCCACTACTTAAATTTGTATGATAACAAACCTCACAACTGTTGTACAAAATAGATTTCCCCACTCATGAGCTAATTCTAACTTTACAGAGATAAACCCAAATGGACATCATTATTACCTGTGACAGGCTGATTTCAAAGATCATATAACACACATGCCAAGAAAATGATAACTCATTGCATTGGGATGAATGAAAGCATCTATTTCCTTTTACATTAATATAAATATCTCCAAAAATCCTTTACTAATACTCCTCTGCTCTTCTCAAGGAATTAGAAAACATACAAACACCCATGAGTAGAGATTTTGAAGCAAGAAACTGCCACTGTATTCATGATAGTAGGGATTTTGCTAGTATAGGTTGGTTATGAGTGACAGAAATTAAAAAGAGGCCCAACTAGTATGCACAGAAACTAGAAACCGCATCATTTTTTAAGTAGGGCAGGTAATCCTGGAAGATCCAGGGAATAGTGACAGGGATGGAGCACTTTGATGGTGGCTGAAACAAGGGGTCAATAAGTAAGGTGATAATAGCTCAATCATGGGCACCCAAGTTTGCATAGCCTAGAACTCAATTCAAAGTCGGGCACAGCAACTCATATCTGTATTCAGTTTGAATCTTGTTGAGCACATAGTGTTGTAGAGGAGCGGCAGGATGGAGAGATGCCTGGGATCACTAACCAGCTGATCATGACAAGTTGCTGAGACCTAGACTAAGTGAGAGATCTTGTCGCAAAAAAATGAGATAAAGAGCTACAGAGGAAACATTGTCCTCTAGCTTCACATTTTTACACACGTGCATTGCATATATGAATGTTTACATACATGTGCAACACACATACACACAAACTACTATTGTCCAGAGAAAGGTTAGTATAATGATTAAAACAACAACAGCATATGTTTAGGTAATAAATACCACAATATCTGGCCATTGTTTTAACACAGTTTTATGATCTTGAAGAAGTGTCAGCACTATCAAGAAATTTAAGAATGAACTCAGGTAAGTTAGTGGAGCAGTGAGATACCCTTCCCAGAGTGATGACATGGGAGACTGGAAAACTGTTAGAATACTCAGGGTTCAAGTATCAGAAAGAATGGTACTTCTGCCAAACAGGAAGTTGGATGGAAAGCACATCTTTTAGCCCCCTAAATACAGTGCATCAACTCTTCTGGTTGAAAAGTCAAAAGATAAGGTGAGGTACAGAGATTGGAGCTGGCAAGAAGCTGAAGCCTAAAATCTGTAGTGGCCAAAGTTATGGCTCTTCAACAACAGATAACAGGAAGTCCAAAGGAACACATACATTAGAAATTCAAGGAAGAGAAACACTTGGGTGTGGATATCAGATTTTGACTATTATGCGGGGAAAATGGAGTTCCAGGGCAGTTATCATGGTTTTTGGTTTAGGGGGTTCACATCAACATCTCTAGTGCAAAGGTCTTAGCTTCTTTTGAGGAAGAAGAATACAGTTAAATAGTGATGAACGGTTTGATTTTACCAAAAATTAAAGGTTAAAATTACAGGATGATACAGGTGGCCTACGAGGTCCTGATTTGGAACAAGATCAGAGAGATTCATGAGATGGACAGAGAGCAACGCCTAGCTCTTCCTTCTTATTGCTGACATTATGATATATGGCTTTATCAAATCCTCTGAAGAGAATAATAAAAATGTAGGCTGTTTTGTCTTTTCCTGAGTAGCCTAGTGGCAATTTCTCTGTAATAAGTTTGTTTAAATTTACAAAGAAAAAATATCTTCAATTTTATATCAACCAAATGTCTAAGAGATAAAGTGCAAAACTAGTTTGTAGATCCCTACCTTTTGAAGACAGCAATGTGCCTGTTAGTACTGACAGTGATAGGCCACCGTGATCATATGATTATGTATACCAACACAAGAGCATAACTGTCAATAATCATCATATTGGATTCATCCAGTACCTTCAGAGAACATTTGCAGAGACATGCAGCCAAACATTAGGCAGAGCTTGGGGAACCCCCGAGGAAAGGAGGAAGGAGGATTGTAGGAGCTAGAGGGATAGAGGATACTACAAGAACACAGCCCACAGAATCAACTAAGGACAGCACACAGTAACTCACAATGCTAAAATGACAATCACAGAGCCTGCATAGGTCTGTAGTAGGTCCTCTGCATATATGTATAGCTTGGTGTTCATGTGAGATACCTAACAGTGGGATCTGGGGCTATCTCTGACTCGTTTGCTTGCCTTTGGGACTGTTTTCCTTCTACAACGTTACCTCATCCAGCTTTGATGTGAAAATATGTGTCTGGTCTTATTGTAGCTTCTTATGCTGTATTTAGTTGATGTCCATTGAAGGCCTTTTCTTCTATGAGAAGAGATGAAATAGAGGTAGGTCCTGGGGAAAAGGAAAGGAGAAAAGACTTATGGGGTAGAGGAAGAGAAAAGTGCATTCAGGATATGATATATAAAACAACAATAAACCAAAAATTTTAAACAAAAATTAAAACTAAAACCTAGACTTCCACAAGATTCTATTATCTAACATAATTGATCACGAACTACATATTAAATCTTTGCAAAGCAATGACAAATGTCAAAATAAAACATCTATACAAATAAAAAAGGATTTATTACTTTTTTATGTGTTTGTAGGAGCAAACAGTTTACTTCATTTCTCAAAATGGAGGTAAATACTTGTATTGTGAAAAATACCGTGACTAGGGGATTTAGATGGTTAGGAATAGTAAAGCAATTTTAGGGTACACAGATGAATGAGAAGCAAGTGTATAAAGAAGATAAAGCTCACACAGAGAGACTCAATAAAGAGAGGAAAAGACACATTGTCCTGATTCAGTCCTTGAAGACTGGTGCAGATCCTTATAGAAAAAAAGGCACCAGTAGATGGATGGGGACAGAAACATGATTCTGACTCAGCATCCTTAAGAAAACAATTTGTGTTGATTATGATAAAATGGGGTTGTAAAAAACAAAAGAGTTAATGTTTTCCTTAAAAAACAATCAAGCAAACAAACAAACAAACAAACAAAAACCTCCAGCGTGTCTCCTTTGATTCATAAGGCAAAAAAGCTCAAATTTTAGCATACTTACAAAATGTCTTTAGAGTTCTCAGTAATTTGGACTTTACACACATAAAATGGAATTATATACTATGTTATCATTTTATGTCTAGAAGGATCCCATGGGATAAGAGTGTCAAATAAAGGCAATTCAGGTTTAGAAGATATTTGTTTACCCTTATTTATTGTTTGAAAGTCAGTTCTGTTTTTGCTTTTTTACTTTTACAAATATTTTCAAAAGTTGTATAATAAGGCATTTAGTTGCTTTGTGTGGCCATTAAGTATTTTTCCAACTCCATAAGAAAAAAAAACAATAATATACCAACCAGACGCCCCTCGCCAGAGCTCCCAAGGACTAAAGCACCAAACAAAGAGTACATGTGGAGGGACCCATTGCTCCAGCTGCATATGTAGCAGAGGATGGACTTATCTGGCATCAGTGAAAGAAGGGGAGGCCCTAGGTCCTTCACGGAATTAAGAGGCTCCCCTTGGTGGATGGCTCCATGACTCAGTGTAGAGGAAAGCCAGAGAAGTAAGATGGGAGTGGGAACACCCTCACAGAGGCAGGGGAATAGGGTATGGGATAAGAGGGTTTGCAAGGGGGAAACCTGGAAGGGGCTATTATTCAAAATGTAAGTAAATAAAATAACCAATTAAAAAGAAAGAAAATGTATCAACACAGAAAAAATATTTTTTCTTTATCATTTCTGTGTAATGGTGTATTAAATACAAAATCAAAACTTGCCTTTTTATAATTAAGGTTGCTTGTCCAGAATGTCTCAGTGGAAATTGGATTTCTCAAGCAAATATTATGATTAAACATTTAAAATTCATGAAGTATGATATTTAAGAAGAATATAAATTTACACTCATACAAATTCATACAGAGAAAAACTATTGCATCTTTTCCTGTTTAAAATTATCCCTGTTTTGTTAACAATAAATTAAAAATCTACCATTGGCTGTTTATTTAAAAGAAAGATGTGCTGGCTGTTTTCTACTTTAATATGTGTTGTGAAAATATTTTTCTTCTCCATTTATACGCTCAAATTGATTTTTCAAAGATATGCAAAAGCCCCCATTATCAGATAATGGTGAGAACATACAATCATAAGATTGGAAGAGGTAATTTATTTCCTGTCCCTCTGCTATTCAGAGAGTTCTTCATCTATATTTCTTCCAGTGCTATATAGATGTCATTAATATATCTTCCCTTGGAATCATCTTATATTTCATTATTCTATTCAGAAAAGTTTGCTCAAATTCTAACCTCACTCATTCTCTTTGTAATTTAAATTCATTACCTCTAATCCTATTTTCAGTTGAAACAAAGAATAGATGCTATCACCAAATTATATCTGTTCTCATATTTGAAGATTGCATAGGTTTTCAACTTCCATTTCTCCACCATGTAAAACATTTCTTTAAAAATTATGCATTGAAAATTACTTCCATGCCCTTTGTAGTTGGGTCAAAAGCAGAACAAAATACGAATAAGAGAGTAAGAATAATAGTAATAAAAAGCTAGTGAGATTTTTCATTTAGAGAAACAGTATTCATCTGAGACTGATTGAGAAGGAAGGGAGAATAGGAATGAATTAAATGGTGTAGACATGACAACAGCCCGTCCTTATGTAACTGTGGTATAGCAGAGAATCTATGGATAAGAAAACTGGATTTAATAAAGTAGAGAAAAACTTTTGTTCTTCACTCCCAATAACAATCTGAGCTTTTGATGGAAAGAGTATTATTGTAGAAGAAATCATTGATGATTCTATGAACATATAATTAAAGAAAGCTACACTGAAGTCTCTTTAGGAAAAGCTAAGCAAATTTGTAGGAAATTTTATTAATAATAAAAGTATAAAATAATTTCAAAGAATAATAAAATGAGACCTTGTAGCTAACTTTTTCCATATCTTTCTACTTCATTTTCTCTAGAGTTTTAAAGAAAATTATAATGCAGTTTCCTGCCTGAGTATGTTATCCAAGAGTTATCCAGCATATGATGCTATTACAGAGTAGAACCAACTCTAAATTCTAGTTCATGGAATTTATACGTGTGTAATGTGAAGGAGAATCAGAAAGTGGCATCAACAGTATGTAGCTCAGTATTAGTTCATTTAAGGTACAGCAAGAAAGAAGCTTTAAAATGACTCTAATTTGTGATTGCACACCCAGTAGAAAGCACAACACAAATTATCAGTGAGAGAAATTCACACACATACACACACACACACACACACACACACACACACACACACATACACACACGCACACACATTTAGTTAGGCATTAATATCTCTGTATGCTTGCATATAGAAAAAATTACATATGTATATATGCCGAGTTGAACTTGTGTGTGTGTGTGTGTGTTTGTGTGTGTATGCATGCCTGCGTGCGCACATACGTTTCTGACTATGAAAGTGCTGTACAATAAATACTAATTCTCTTTACTTTAAGAAAATAGGAAGAGTAACAGGTATCTTATGCAAATCTATATACAGATTTAATCCATCTACTTTTTTTTTCTTTTTCTTTTTATTATTATTATTATTATTATTTTCTTTATTTACATTTCAAATGCTATCCCAAAAGTTTCCTATACCCTCCCCCCACCTCTGCTCCCCTACCCACCCACTCCCACTACTTGGCCCAGGCTTTGCCTTGTGCTGGGTCATATAAAGTTT
>NC_034593.1:19606795-19617648 GCF_900095145.1 Mus pahari | reverse complement strand
ACCTTTGATGAGTATGAAGTGCCCCTCCTTGTCTTTTTTGATAACTTTGGGTTGGAAGTCAATTTTATTTGATATTAGAATGGCTACTCCAGCTTGTTTTTTTGGACCGTTTGCTTGGAAAATTGTTTTCCAACCTTTCACTTTGAGGTAATGTCTATCCTTTTCTCTGAGGTGGGTTTCCTGCAAGCAGCAAAATGTTGATCCATCTACTTTTATCCACTGTCATCTCTTTGGTTTCTATTACATGTCTTCTCCATATAAGGAAATGTTGAGTGCTATAATCATGTTCATTTTTTCCAGGAATTTTAGAGAATACTTTATATTTATTCTTTAGTCTTATACTTCAACTTTCTCCACAGCCAATCCTGATATCAGATGTCTTCAGTACTGATCTTTATCTTGGTGATGGTGTTTTCAAATTTTCTGAAATTTTAAAGATTTTTTTACATCTCAGTGTAATGGGTTTTAATAGTGTAAAAGTAATGTTTTCAACAGTTTAAGTTTTAGTTTTCTTACTGATAATAAATTTCATTGTTTTTAAAACCAATCCATTTTTATTCATTATTCTTTTGTTATTGGATCTATTAATTTGTTGTGCATATAAAGTTTTAATTAATTAAGTTGTAAAAGCTTTGTATGTGAACTCTTTAACTATACCACTCTCCCTCCTTTTCCCAAGCACATCCTGTGTTTCTCATGCTTCCAAGTTCATGATGGGTTACATATATAATATATTCTACCAAGTCATGAATTAGTGAATTAGTGTTGGTCTTGTGTCTATGTGTCCATGGCTAACTACTTATAATCAGACTTCCATTGTTGGAATTAACTCTCTGCCTCTCAGCAACCACTGATTACTGTTTAACTGTTTTCTTTATTTTATGTTTTTATTTTTATTTTTTTGAGACAGAGTTTCTCTGTGTAGCTCTGTCTTATAACTCAGATATCCACCAGCCTCTGCCTCCCTCCTAAAGGTATCTGCCAGCACTCCCCACCAATATGTAATGCATCTTGATAACATCCAACCTCATTCTACTACTACAGCTTCCATGGTGGCTATTCCCCCAACATGTCCATCTACTAAATTTAAAGCCTGTTTGGTTAGTAGGCAAGCTACCAAGTTCAATCAAGTAGTGCTATGCATATGCACATGGCCGGGCAGCAGCTGTTTCCTAGTCAATGCACATCATCTTTCACACATATGTCAGTGTCCCTTCATCTTTGTTACAGAATTTGAGATGGGTTTGATAATATATGATTTAGCAATCTACATTTAAAATACCTTAAATACTTTGAATTTCCCGGTATTCTTCCATAATGGTAGCATTTTGATAAATATAAAGCTACATACTTTTTATTTTAAAAAATCTTTTAATAGATTCTAAAGTCAAATATATTTCATCAGGATAAGATACCCTGACAAAATCAACTTACAGAAGAAATTTATTATCTGGGCTCAAGTTATAGGTTTTTCTTTAATTAGTGTCTTGGTTCTGTTTCTTATGGACTTGATGGTCTTGAAATTGATGTCTGTGACTTTACTTTGAAAGGAAACTCCTTATCTGATAATATTCAGGAAGCAAGCAGTGTTAAGTGGAGATAGGGGAAGGAAAAAGATACTTTTACAAAACACATTTGCAGTGACATCCATCCTCTATTTCCAAAAGCTTTCTTTTAACCATGTCTAATAGTCCTATGTAGCCACCAATACATTAAATTACTGGCTATGATAGAACCCCCATGATCCAATCCGTCATTCCCCACAGAGCCCAGATTTGAATGTCCCAGCACTGGAAACCAAACAAGGAAATGGGTGAACTACCCTTTTAAAAACAGTCTTTGAACTTGGAGAGCAAGATATAAAATTTAATGAAAGTAAGTTGGACACGTGCATATATTAAGTCTTAAAAATAAAACTTTAAGTAAATCAGGAGCTAAACCTAGAGACTTGACTTTTTTGTTAATTTGTTAGTAACCTACAAATTAAATTTTATATTTATCTTGATATGATTTAATGCTTAGCTTTACTGTTGTAAAAATCTATGCTTCCTACTAATTTTTGATAAACTTAAGTATTTGGCAAAAATAAAGTATATTGGCTTTTATATCTACAATGTTTAAAGCTTTGTAAGATGTCTGAAGCACTCTTCCTGTATTTGTATATTAATGAAAATTTTGTTTCAGATTTTCAGAGATGTGTACAAAATCAAACACAGACTGACTCCTGCAGATGTGGATATGGTTTTTACATGTTTTTTAGCATACAGATTGGATTAATATAATTCTGTGTCTTCACCTTATTCAGAATTCTCCTTGTCGAAAATGTGATATACTATATTTGGTCATAAGTACTATTCATAATCCTTGCAGGATAGTGAGAAATCATGCCAGTTGAACTGTCTCTGCTAGCTTATTACTGAAAATCATCTTGAATTTTGCATTACATCCATGTGTATCTGTTGAATACTAAATACTCATAGAAAGAAAAATTCAGTTCCACTAAGATTGTCATAAGTGAGGTGTTATACTGTGAAGCAACCCTCTGGCCTACCTAGAAACTAGGGAAGGATCTTGGAAACCAGTGTTGAATAGGCTGAAGTAGCGATCAGATTTGGCAAACAACTGCCTCACAGTTTTGATAGAAAAAAGAATAAGTAATCTGAGTTTGACTTACATGTTGTAGTCTGAGATTTTTTTTTCCTTTCTGACATTCTAGTGAAGCAACCAATCTGTAGATGACCAGGAAAACCAATCTGTAGTTTCCCCATGGCAGAACCTGGGGAAATGGTGTTCATCAGATGGAATGAGGTTCAGAGGAATTTCTTCTTAATTACTGCGACAGAGCATGCAGCATATATTACTAACAATGTATGGTTTTTAGAAATGATTTTCACAAAGAAACACCTCAAACTGTTGAGGACTATTTAATGAAATCATGAAAAGGACACATTTATCATGTCCCTTCATTATGTGAGTGTTTTCTTGTATCCACTAGATGGCTATTAAGTCCTCAGTTGATGTGCGCTAAAGCTGTCTATATGTCTCTGCTTTGTGAGTAGTACTGTTTTAGATATGAAACTCGGGCTTCTCTTCAACAAGGTGTTTCTATTTCTTTGGTTTTGGTGTTAGGATATCAGTTCTTTGTTGAGTGTTTGAGGGACCACATTCTTTTATCTAGAACTACTAGACAGGTTGACACCTCTATCAAACATTGTATGAAAGTCTCTTTTTCTCCACATACTATTTACGAATTGTCAACTTTTGTCTTCTAATGATAACTATTCTTATTTGGGTGATATGGTTATGGATTAGGGTTTGAGGTTTGCACCTATAAAGGTTAGTTACATTTAGCAATCCTTCAGAGGCCTGTTGGTTATTTCTATGTTCTCATTTGAGAAAAGTCTGTTTAGGTCTATTGCCCATGTTTAGTCAAATTATCCAGTTTCTTATTGCTATTTAACTTCTTCAGTCCCTTGTGTATTCTGTATATTAGCTGCATGACAAATGTAAGATTTGCTTTCTCCTATTCTGTAAGTTGGCTGTTTACAGCAGATGACCTCATTTTCCTATAATTCTCAATTTAATTATGTTTTAAATGTCTTTCAGAGTAAATTCTGTATGATTTTTTCCTATTACATCTTTCTTTAAAATATTGACCTAATATCTAATTAAATAATTTTAAGTTAAAGAAAATAATCCTGATTTTAAATAAATTTTAATGGGAGATGTATATTTTATACTTATTAAAATTGTTAGTTGAAAATTTCTAATACACATAAGAGGAAAAAAGTTTTTAGTTGAATAAGCTATCACTGTTTTATTAATCAAAATTTAGTTTAACACAAAGAAAATTCTACCTCAAATTTTAAGAGTTGACCCCAAATTAATTACTCACCTTATGTCATTATCAAAATTTTAATGTCTTAGTAATGTTGACTGTAAAATGATGCTAACGTGTTTTATAGCTATCAATATACTCACTTTGAATCATTTCTCTAAGAAGCAATGTTTTCTTATCTTTTTCATAAAATAATGTTTAGTGCATTCATGCCATGATGTCATTTTTTTGTAGCAAAAGACAGTAACACCCTTTTGATATATAGTTTTCCATTTTTAATAGTATCATTAAATGTTAGCGTTTGTATTTCTTTCATTTTAAGCAGCACTATAAAATTTTCTGTCAACACTAAATTAGTGGTTTGATCCTGAATTAATACACAACCTATTACTGGTGAAAAACTTTCAGGTTTGGTGGTACAGTATTAATGTTGCATGGTACTTTACATTGTAGACTCCAGAAAGCCACCCCTTCTGCAGGAATAACAGACTATTGGATAGCAGCCAGACATGCACAGTGTTCAAACCCATTGCTTATGTGTTTGACAGAAACATCTGGCAGCACAGATGCTGGCTTCTAGAGAGCCATAATTATTTTGAGAGAAGGAAGACGTTGTTTTACACAGTTATTATCATGCTCCTACTTCAGGTATCAAAACGTGATGATCATTTGTGATTCTTTGACAGCACACACTTTCTCAGTTTTACAGATGGAATTTCTAGATCATGTATAACGTCGAACATAAGATCTTTATGTGGTATTATGTTATCAAAAAGTTCCAATGGAGCATAGAGGATGTGAGGAAATGTCTTGTTTCTGAGTGTCTGGCCAACAAGTATTGAACTAGATGACATAAATCCATGGGCTAGCCTGTTAGCAAGAAAAGTTGATGACAAAACAGGCTCTTGATTTTGCACTCTGTCTTGCAAAGACTCACAAGTAAGTCTGTCAGATTTTTTACCAATGAAAGTATTTGAGCTTAGCTTTGTTTATCTCAGCTGTTATGAATTCTCTTTTTCTATCTCTCTTAGAAAGATTATTAAAAAGGATATGACAGGTGTCAGTGAATCTATCTGTTGTTTGCCATTTAGAGCAGTATTTTATATGCCATGTGCACCCATAAAAAATAATGATCTAGAAATTTTTTGGAAACTGTCACTTCCAAGACTCAGAAAGAGATGTTTATGACTTGATCCCATAATAACCACTTTGGGTAGCCTACTTTAGTGACAATGAACGGGGTAGTTTTTAAAAGAGTTAGAATGATGATCAAGATATGCATGTTTACATTTTACTTCCCTTTGCTGCTCAAGCTGAGAGTCTGAATAAGAGATTTCCTGCATTGATTTGTTCTTTCTTTGTTTCATCAAATGTTAATGAGAGTCTACCTTGTGCAGGGCGTTCTAATAAGTGTCAAACACACAATAGTGACTGAAATGGACACAATCACCGCCTTCCTGTAGTTCACAGGTTAGTCACAGGAGTGTAGTATTCAAAGGCAGCCATGACCAAGGAGGTGAAGAGGCCAAATGAAGCTCTAAATAGAATCCTATAATTACCAGTAGAGGATGTGGCTGAAAGGGAAAGGATGTTCTACCTGATGGAATCAAAATTTGAAACATGGTAAAACAATGAATCGTACTATTAGAAAAGAAAAGAAAAGAAAAGAAAAGGAAAGGAAAGAAAAGAAAAGAAAAGAAAAGAAAAGAAAAGAAAAGAAAAGAAAAGAAAAGAAAAAATTCCCTTGCAGTCTGAGCACCTTGACTCTCCACCATGAGACTGAACATTCTCTGAATCTCAGCATCCCTCTACACTCGGGTTGCTTCTCTCATGCAGCATCTCTCTCGAGATCAACAGTGAGCATGAATGGGTTTGGAGAAGTGAGCCACAGTGGGTATCAAGGACCTGTCACTTTAGATGCTGGTGACCCACCACTCTATAAAAGAGCTGCATTTCTTTGTACCTTTTGTACTCCTGGGAACTAAGTATGTTGATTTGTCTCCGCAGTAATTGCTTGTGTATGCATTAAGCAACCTGTTTATTGTTCTATAAAGTAGGAAAAAAAATTTGAATGCTGGATTTACTTGTTCAATCTCATGTATTTTTTGTTAGAATTTTAGTGTTTGAAAATATCATACATGCACAAAATGTTCAAAGCATGTAATTTATTTTTACAAACAGAAAAACGGTCATAACATTAACTGAATCTATCCATCTATTTCTACATTAGAAATTTCCATACATTCTTGACTGAAAATTACATACAATTCAAATTTATGACTTAATACTAATGAAAATACAAAGTGACCAGAAACTAGCATGCCTATACATAGACTGCTCTACTGTGTATTTTGAGAATTATAAAATATACTTAAAATAGGTATTTTAACATAGAGGAAATGTCTTAAGTAACTTTCCTTGATTTAAACTCTAACATTCCTATGTCATACAGCAAAGTTCATGAATTAAATGATAGTAATTATAAGTAATAAAGTGTTGCCACAATGAATATAAAAAAATTAACAGCCTTATGTTCCAGACAATTAACATGAGTAAAAAGAACACAGTTATTTATCAAACACATTTTAGACTCATTTTATTATAAAAGACTATTGTTATTATTGACTCTAATCAATGCTATATTTTAAAAAATCAAATCTTCTTTGTAATATCTATAACTACACACATATGATCAATTTATCTACCTAGCCTCTCCCTGTGTGTCTCTCAGTGTGTCTCCATCTCCATCTCTATCTCCTGCTCTCTCCCTATCCTCTCTCTCCATCCCCTCCCTCCCCCTCTTTTTCTGTGTCTTTCTTTTTTCCTTCCTTCCTTCCTTCCTTCCTTCCTTCCTTCCTTCCTTCCTTCCTTCCTTCCTTCCTTCCTCCCTCCCTCCCTCCCTCCCTCCTTCCCTCTCTCCCTTCTTCCTTCTTCCTTCCTTCCTTCTTTCTTTCTTTCCTTATTTATTTTTTAGACTGAGTTTTCCTGATTAAGTCCCAGGCTGGTACAACTCTCTTACCACCTGCTGTGAATGCTGAGTTTACAATACTTGTTTGTTACAGGTACATGCATGGATACCTTAAGATAATTGTTTGTTGTTTCTCTTCATCTCTTTTTCTCCCTCTCATTCTTCTCTACACTGTGCGTGTGTGCGTTCATGCATGCAAGGGTGTTTGTGTGCATTTACATGATAAAATTCAAGTACAGAGATCAAAGAATAACATTCAGGAATAATTCCCTCAAGCATTGAGAATTCAGAGACCAAACCCAGGCCAGTGGTTTTGGCAGAAAGAGATTTCTAAGATCATATGATTAATTTAAACTGTCTTCAGTCGGGCAGTAGTGGCACATGCCTTTAATCCCAGCACTTGGGAGGCAGAGGCAGGTGGATTTCTGAGTTCAAGGCCAGCCTGGTCTACAAAGTGAGTTCCAGGACAGCCAGGGCTACACAGAGAAACCCTGTCTGAAGTCAACTACATCTATATTTGTTATTTGATTTGGACCATGAAAATAATATTAATAGAAAGTAGAAAGGCTTTGGATGAATTTTTTCCCCAGAGAAATTAGGAATATATTCTTATAACATGATGAACTGTTGAAACAAAATTTCTAGGAAATATTAAATATAAAATTATGGACTGAAAGTAAGCTTTGGAGATTAAAAGCAATATAGATAATCAATAATTATTACAGTGGTATATGTCCAATAATTCCTTGTGCCGTGCCGTAGTTTGGTTTGCTATTGCTATGATACAAAACAATGACCAAAACCAATGTGGGAAGAAAAAAATATTTTTTAACAATTCCATATAACAGTTTATATTCAAAAGCAGTGAGAGCAGAAACCCATAGAGGGCAGGGACTTGGGAGGCAGGAGCTGATGCAGAAGTCATGGAATGATGCTGCTTACTGGCTTGCTCACTCTACTTTTTTTTAAATTGAATATTTTATGTATGTAAATTTCTTTTTTTATTAGATATTTCTCCATTACATTTCAAATGCTATTCCCAAAGTCCCTTATACTTTCCCCCTGCCCTGCTCCCCAACCCACCCACTACTGCTTCCTGGTCATGGCATTCCCCTGTACTAGGGCATATAATCTTCACAATACCAAGGGCCTCTCTTCCCATTGATGGCCGACTAGGCCATTCTCTGCTACATATGCAGCTAGAGACATGAGCTCTGGGGGTAC
Source organism: Mus pahari (assembly GCF_900095145.1). Taxonomy (NCBI): domain Eukaryota; kingdom Metazoa; phylum Chordata; class Mammalia; order Rodentia; family Muridae; genus Mus; species Mus pahari. The sequence continues at coordinate 19,609,618 of NC_034593.1, read as the reverse complement.
TGGTTAGTGCATATTGTTGTTCCACCTATAGGGTTGCAGACCCCTTTAGCTCCTTGGGTACTTTCTCTGGCTTCTTCATTGAGGACCTGTGTTCCATCCAATAGCTGACTGTGAGCATCCACTTCTGTATTTGCTAGGCACTGGTATAGCCTTACAAGAGACAGCTATATCAGGGTCCTTTCAGCAAAATCTTTCTGGCATATGCAATAGAGTCTGGGTTTGGTGGTTGTTTATGGGATGGATCCCCAGGCGGGACAGTCACTGGATGGCCTTTCCTTCAAGCTCTGCTCCAAACTTTGTTTCTGTAACTCCTTGCATGGGTATTTTGTTCCCCATTCTAAGAAGGAAAGTAGTATCCACACTTTGGTCTTCCTTCTTCTTGAGTTTCAAGTGTTTTGCAAATTTTATCTTGGGGATTCTAAGTTTCTAGGATAATATCCACTCATCAGTGAGTACATATCATATGTGTTCTTTTGTGATTGGGTTACCTCACTCTGGATGATATCTTCCAGATCCATCCATTTGCCTAAGAATTTCATAAATTCATTGCTTTTAATNGCTGAGAAGTACTCCATTGTGTAAATGTACTACATTTTCTGTAACCATTCCTTTGTTGAGGGACATCTGGGTCTTTCAAGCTTCTGGCTATTATAAATAAGGCTGCTATGAACATAATGGAGCATGTGTCCTTATTATAAGTTGGAGCAACTTCTGGGTATATGCCCAGGAGAGGTATTGCTGGATCTTCTGGTAGTACTATGTCAAATTTTCTGAGGAAACCCCAGACTGATTTCCAGAGTGGTTGTACCAGCTTGCAATCCCACCAGCAATGGGGGAGTTTTCCTCTTTCTCCACATCCTCGCCAGCAACTGCTGTCACCTGAATTTTTTTTTTTTTTAGTTTTACTTAAATTGTATCATGTAGTATATTTTTATTACATTCTTGCTCTTTTCTCAACTCCTTCCAGATCATTCTTACCTTCCTACTCATTTGACACCAATGGTCTACTTTGTTATACACTGAAATATAAGCAAACTGCTGCATATTCTAACTACCTTGGGGGCTGGCATGCTTTCTTGCCTTGAAATTGTGAAGCAAAGAAAATCATCCCCAAAGTTACTCCTTTCATATATTTTGCTACAGAGTGTAGAACAGTAACCGATGCAAACCATTTCTCCATTTTTAGTGCCCATCTTCTTGACACCTATAGGGGAGAAGTGAAATGACATCCCTTTCATTTCCTCCTGATTTTTTTACTGTGGAAGACAGTCCCTCTAACTAATTTCTTTCATTCAGTCATCATTCTCCTTTAATCAAAAACATAGAAAGTGTCCTCATTTAGCATAAGGCCACAGCCACTGTCTCTAGCACTGCATGTGGATCTATATGGGACCTCTCAAATATGTAGCTCTATAAAATCAAGGTATTTGGAGGAATAACTCATGAAGTCATTTGGGGGTGTCATTCTGCTAGAGGATCCTTGGACTACCCCTGTACTAATTTCTTAACATGCAACATCCAGAAGAACAGTAACTGCATTTTAGTTCAGCCACATTTACATTTGAATGATTAGAAACTTGTTTCTATACACTTTATTGAAGTAAGAAATTACAACTTCAAATGTTTATTTTTAATTTAATTTAATTTAATTTTAGCATGTGTGTGTGTGTGTGTGTGTGTGTGTGTGTGTGTGTTATATGAATGACTAGCTCTCAAAGAGATCAGAAAAAGATTGTTGGATTCCCTGAAAACAGTATAGATGATGTTGATGCTGGGAATCAAACCCAAGTTGTCTACACGAGTATCAAGTTCTCTTACCTACTAAGCCATTTATCCAGGCCCCACATATTATTTTTAAAAGTTAATATAAATAATAAGTGTGTTAGTCTGAGATAAAATTCATTCTCATCTAGATCACTGGCTGGTGAACTACAGATACAATTGATTGTACATTCTGTCTTTTTGTTCTGGAGTTAGTCTACTGTTAATTGGTTGATTTACAAAGGGTAATGCTGTCATTGACTAGATGCTCGTCAAAGCCTATTTATTCAAGGGAATTTCATTGATTAATTGATATTTTTAAACCAGTTAGGAAACAACTGAGAAGGAAGGCTCTGTTTTACTTTTGTTTTTGTTTTTGTTTGTTTGTTTGTTTTGTAATATAACAAAACTGGAAAAGAGTTTATTTCCACTTGAAGTTGCAATTCAGTACTGAAGGATGCTAAGGCAGGAAGCTGGAATCAGTAACTGAAGCAGAAGCCTTGCAGGAATACTGCTTATTGGTTTGATTCCCATGGCATATTTGCTTTGCTTTCTTATACTATCTCAGACCACCTGTTTAAGGTACCACCATCCTTGAAGGGTTATACTCTCCCACTATTCAGATTTTTAAAGGGGACACAAAATTGCCTACATGACAGTCCTATGGAAACCTTTTCATAACTGACAAAAAAGGCCCCTATTACAATTATGAAGTGTGAAGCGGTCATTAGTTCATACTGTTCTTCTCAACTAGTGGGACTTCAACATTGTTCAAGCACATCATAGTCAGACATTCCATTCCAGCACAGATGCTAACACAGCACATGCCTGAACTTCATCTCTGGGGCAGTAGAGCCTGGGAATCAGAATTATTCAAATCTCCTTGAACTGTGTTAACTCTTGAAGGAATTGGTTTGGTGTTACTAAAAGTTGCCCTTTTTGTAGACCTAGCCATGGACATGCCCTCTTCTTCTTCTTCTTCTTCTTCTTCTTCTTCTTCTTCTTCTTCTTCTTCTTCTTCTTCTTCTTCTTCTTCTTCTTCTTCTTCTTCTTCTTCTTCTT
>NC_034593.1:19603545-19606760 GCF_900095145.1 Mus pahari | reverse complement strand
CTTCTTCTTCTTCTTCTTCTTCTTCTTCTTCTTCTTCTTCTTCTTCTTCTTCTTCTTCTTCTTCTTCTTCTTTTGTTTTTAAAAAAGACCTCACAGGTGATCTCTTCAAGCAGACACAACTTTTCTCTGGGACCTATTGTGTACCTTTGGGTATTTCTCAGACATAGACATGAACTGAGTTTCAAGTACTTAGGCTGTGTTCCCTGTCTAGGCAATAGTTTTACTAGAGAAGCTTTTAAAAGATGCAGAGCAACATTAAATCCCAACATTCAGGAGTCATAAGCAAGTGGATCATTGAGTTCAAGGCTAGACTGGTCTACAAAGTAAGTTCCAGGACAGCTAAGGCAACACAGAAAAACCCTGTCTCAAAACAAACAAACAAACAAATAAAATAAATATGCAGAACAGTAGGCCTAGCTTTTACATTTCCTAATATCCTTTCCTTTTCCCTACCCTAGCCCACAAACCAAGGGTAGGGAAAAGGAAAGGATATTAGGAAATGGGGTTGTAAACCTATATAGAAGTAGTTCTTGGGGATTATTCCAATCTTTGTAATCAGAATATCAGCAGTCCATTACAAAATAGGTCCAGCTGCTATCAGTTAGTATGTGTGTATCCACAGTACCATGACTACTATCAAAGAAGTTCAGGAGCTCATGACATTCTTAAGTTTGGGATTATTAATTTGACTCTTTCCCACATGTGTAAACGAAATGTGATCTTGACTTCTCATTCCTGTCATTTGGGGAAAATACAATTTGATGCAATTTCAGGAGTTGATTAAGATTTCCAACTACCACAAGATATCATATTTTCTTAAAATGTAGAATACATTCCTTCACCAATTTTCAATGAATTGTTCATTTGATTAATCCAAATCTAATTCTCCTGAAAATTTAAAATAGGCACTATAGCATAATATCCTACCTCAAAATCCAAAAATTTATAGAATGGCTATATCACTTTGTAGGATTTTTAAAGCATTGGGTGTAAGAAAGTAATTTCCTTTTGCCTAAATCTCTTTATTACGGAGGGATTTTCACTGATACTGAAGTCTCTTCTGCCTATTCTCTCTCCCATTGTACGTCAATTGTGTGCAAGGAACTTTCAGTATTTAGCTGGTTCATCTGCTCTATGTGTCATGGCTAAGTGGGCAGCAGAGATGAGAAAGGGAATTGCTCTTGTGGCCAAATCCTTTGAGAAAATGGAACATTCTTTCTCAGAATAAGAGTGATTTTCATTTGATGCAAAAACCAAGAACACGGTTGTTCATGATACTCAAGCCTAGCACAGATATTACTCACATCTGAATCAGAAAACACATAGAAAAAACACGAAGGCCTAGCTGTAGATATCTGATGAATTTGAAGAGGAAGATGTGTTGAGTTACTGATGACTGAGGAATTCAAAATCTCAGAGAAACTATAGTTTGTCTTCAGATCATAATTGGATGAGGAAAATAGAATAAAATGAAGACAGTGTGTTTAACTATCAAATAAGAGATTGGAATTGAGAGGGAAAATAAAGTCCAAATGGAAGAATACTGATAGACATTAAAGACTCGATACATGTTCAGTTTGGGGGAGCAGAAGGCTTTGCTTGTTGCTCCATAGGCTTCTTAGTAACTAATTTCAGGGAAATTCATATTTCTTTAGACTTATTGTGTTGCATATAAAATGGAATTTAAATGTATTATTGGTTCTCAACCATAAATGTCAAGAACATCTGAAGTAATTGTTTTGTGCAAGAAAAGGCTCTGCATTTAACTCCCTTTCAGCTGATTCTGCTCTGCAGTCAGGTGAGTGTAATGATGAACTAGATAGTTCTAAGTTTCTAAGAACATGCATCTGGGAAAGAGATGGAGATGCAACAATACATGCTGAAATGAACTCAACTAGAATATATTCTTACACTATTAAATGCTCATTTACTTTAGACACATTTAGAAATCTTCATTTGAATTTATCATCTCAAAAGGAAATCATGCATTTTGTTATGACTTCATTGACAACAATTTCACTCTATTCTTATATCTACTGGCATCAAATGCAGATTCTTGAACAATATGAAATAGTATAATTCTATCTTTGTTTGCCCTTTCCTAACTCACATACTCCCCATCTTGCACGGACCATTTATTTATTTGACTCTATTATAGCAAATAAAAGTTAGTATGAAATTTATTTTTTATGAATTTTCATCTAAAATATATAAGACAGGCCACAATTATAAAATAGCCGTGATATGAAACAAAGATCCCTTTTCAGTATATGCCACTGATATAAAAGTAGAGAAAATTCTGATCATGTTAGAAATTTTTAAGTATGATTCAAAAAGACTCTTAATTTACAAATTTACAGTATTTAATTTTTATCTTCTAGGTTTTTATATATAATATGCAAACAAAAATAAATTTTATAGTGAGGCTTGTTTGGTCACTGAAAAGAAAATGAAGTTTTTCACTGAGAAAACTTTCAGAATAAAAATATGAAGGTTTAAATGTCAGAAAGTGTTCTAGGTAGCAATGGATACTGTTGTCCTGGAGACTCAACCTTTCCAAATGCATTAATAACTACCCATTTTGAGAGTATCTTTAAAATGCCACATTATCTTTTTTTCTATAGACTTCAAAATAACCATTTACTAAATTTTCTTTCACGGCTAGTTATAGTTTACTTTTGAAGTATATGTAAAGTATGAGTAATATGTGAAAAAGTTTAATGGCATTTTCCATTTAAATTTGTTTTGAGAATTTGGGAGTCAAATTAAGAGAAAGAAAATATGTGTTTTAATAGAAATGTGCATTTTGCATTCCTTCAAATATATAATAATTCCACCTTAATGTTTTCACTTAAAAAATGGATGACTAAACTTTCAAATAGATATAGTCTGAACTTTATTTACATATATCCAATTATTCATGAAGGCTGCAAGAAAATGTCAGCATTTATATATGTAAGGTTCTCTGTGAACCCTAAGGAAATTTATTAAGTAGAGCTCTCCAGGTTTCGCCAAGTATAAGGCTCAGAATTAGCACTGTTAGGGAAGTGAACGTGCATCAGACAAGAAGTCAGATGGATACCATTCCTGTCTAAGTCTCCAATGACTCCAAAAATGGGAATTAAAAATTCTAACAGAACCATAGTTAAAATAAAATACTCTCTCTCTCTCTCTCTCTCTCTCTCTCTCTCTCTCTCTCTCTCTCTCTCTCTCTC
>NC_034593.1:19587023-19602842 GCF_900095145.1 Mus pahari | reverse complement strand
TGTGTGTGTGTGTGTGTGTGTGTGTGTGTGTGTGTGAATAGCAATCAGTGAAAACAAGATGCTGTGAATTTGAAAGAGATGTATATGGGAGGACTTGGAGTGAGTAAAGAAAAGGGAGAAATGTAATTTTATCATGAAATGTCTCAAAATAAGAATGAAAAATTTAAATATGAGGTATAGACACAAATACACATAAAAATCTGTTCATCCACAAAATAGAATTATGTGGCCTACATGACAACCTGCAATCATCACAGTAAGTGGAATAAATCAGATGCACAAAATAAGAATTGCATATTTTCTTACATTTGTGAATCCTATATTCCATATAAATTATCTCTCTGCCCATATATCTATACATCCATTCTTCTAGTCTAGTCTATGCATATATTTGAGGGAAGAAAGGATACCATTGGTGGGATAGAGAAAGTGGAATGTACAAGAATGAATATGGTTAAAGTATAGAATATATTTATAATAAAATACCTTTGTGAAATATTTTTTTATTTTTTATTGGATATTTTGTATATTTACATTTCAAAGATTATCCCCTTTCCTGGTTTCCCTTCTGGAACCACACTATCCCATCACCCCTCCGCTTAATTTTATGAGGGTGCTCCCCTTCCCATCCACCACTTCCAATTCACCACTCTGGCATTACCCTACACTGGGGAATCAAGCCTTCACAAGACCAAGGACCTCTTCTCCTATTGATGCCAGACAATATCAATCTCTGCTACATATGTGGATGGAGCCATGGGAACTTCCAAATTTACTCTTTGGTTGGTGGTTCAGTCCCTGTGAGCTTTGGGGTGTCTGGTTGATTGATATTGCTGTTCTTCCCATGGGGTTGCAAACCCCATCTGCTCCTTTAGTCCTTTCTCTAACTCCTCCATTGGGGTCTCCATGCTCAGTCCAATGGTGGGCTGTGAGTATCCTTTTCTTACTTTGTCAGGCTCCAGGAGAGCCTCTTAGGAGACAGCTATATCAGGCATCTGTAAGCAAGTGCTTCTTGGCCTCTGCAATAGTGTCTGGGTTTGGTGTCTAATATGGGATGAATCCCCAGGTGGCCTTTCCTTCAGTCTCTGCTCCACACTTTGCCCCCATAAATCCTTTAGACAGGAGTCATTAAAAATTTAATATAAAGCCGGGCATGGTGGCACACGCCTTTAATCCCAGCCCTTGGGAGGCAGAAGCAGGCAGATTTCTGAGTTCGAGGCCAGCCTGGTCTACAGAGTGAGTTCCAGGACAGCCAAGACTACACAAAGAAACCCTGTCTCAAAAACAAACAAACAAACAACAACAACAAAATTGGTATGAGTTGGGGTGCCTCAATCCCCAACGGAGGGCCTTGCCTAACCTCTGGGTATGGTTTCTACAGGTTTTCCCTCTGCTTTGTTGAGCATTTCAACTAATCTCACCTCTGTTGGATTCTGGGAGACTCTTGCTTTCCTGGCATCTGAGACTTAATGGTGGCTACAGCCAGTTCCCCATACTTCATTGCTACACAATTCTGTTCAAATTTCTGACACTCTGTTTACCATCCGCATCTCCTCCCATACCTTCCTAAACACCTTTTCCACTCCCCGCTCCTCTCTTCCTCCCAAGTCCCTCCCAACTTCTATATCCCTTGAGCTTTTTGTTTCCCGTTTAAGAAGGACTGAAGAATCCACATTTTGGTCTTCCTTCTTGAGCTTCATAGGGTTTGGAATTGCATCTAGGTTTTTCCGAGCGTTTGGGCTAATATCCACTTACCAGTGAGTGCATACAGTGTGTGTTCTTTTTGTGACTGGGTTATCTCACTCAAGATGATATTTTTTTATTCCATCCATTTGCCTAAAGTCATTACTTTTAATAGCTGAACACAACTCCGTTGTGAAAATGTATCACATTTTCTGTATCTATTCCTCTGTTCAAGGACATCTGAGTTCTTTCCAGCTTCTAGCCATTATAAAAAAGGTCGCTATGAACATAGTGGAGCATGTGTCCTAGTTATATGTTGGAACATCTTTTGGGTATATGCCTAGGAGTGATACAGCTGGGTCCTCAGTTAAGACTATCCAATTTTTTGACTGCTTGTGGACGTTGTACATCGTGGTGCGCACTAGGCTCCGCACCACGATGTACAACGTCCACAAGCACTGTCACCTGAGTTTTTGATCTTGGATATTTTGACTGATGTTAGGTGGAATCTCAGGGTTGTTTTGATTTGCATTTCCCTGATGACTAAGGATGTTTAACATTTTTTTAGGTGCTTCTCAGCCATTCGATATTCCTCAGTTGAAAAATCTGTTTAGTTCTGTACCCCATTTTTTTTTTTTTTTTTTTTGCAATTAGGAAAGTTTTTTTTGGATTCAGTTATGCTTAGTCATGCTGCTTGTGGACGTTGTACATCGTGGTGCGCACTAGGCTCCGCACCACGATGTACAACGTCCACAAGCAGGATGTTTAACATTTTTTTAGGTGCTTCTCAGCCATTCGATATTCCTCAGTTGAAAAATCTGTTTAGTTCTGTACCCCATTTTTTTTTTTTTTTTTTTTTGCAATTAGGAAAGTTTATTTTGGATTCAGTTATGCTTAGTCATGAAAACAGAAAAAAACAAACACCAAGTTCTGCAGAATAAGCAATTTAATTTAACAACAACAAAAGGCCATTTTGACATTCTATTTTGAAATAGGGCAAAAATTCAGTTAAATTCAAAAGTCCTCTTTTCTGGTTTTCACTGTTTTCTTCTTAAGAAAGTTTTTGAAGGGGGTATGTTAGAAGAAATATTCCTTTTGGGGGGAATTTTTCTTCTATGAGTTTATTTTTAACTTATTTTATTAGATATTTTCTTCATTTACATTTCAAATACTACCCCAAATGTCCCCTATACCCTCCCCTCACCCTGCTCCCCTGCCCACCCACTCTCACTTCTTGGCCCTGTCGTTCCCCTGTATGGGGCATATGAAGTTTGCAAGACCAAGGGGCATCTTTTCCCAACGATGGCTGACTAGGCCATCTTCTGCTATATATGAGGCTAGAGACATGAGCTCTGGGGGTACTGATTAGTTTATATATGGTTGAAGACCCCTTCAGTTCCTGGGGTAATTTCTCTAGCTCCTCCATTGGGGTCTCTGTTTTCTATCCTATAGATGANTGTAGNCATCCACTTCTATATTTGCCAGGCATTGGCATAGCCTCACAGAGATAGCTATATCAGTGTCCTTTCAGCAAGATCTTGCTGGCATATGCAATAGTGTGCATTTGGTGGCTGATTATGGGATGGACCCTCAGGTAGGACAGTCTCTGGATAGTCCATCCTTTCGTCTTTGCTCCAAACCCATGAAAGAAGTGGCAGAGACAAAGTTTGTACCCCATTTTTAACAGGGTTATTGGTGTTCTGGAGTCTAACTTCTTGAGTTCTTTGTATAGATTTGATATTAGCCCTCTATCAGATGTAGGATTGGTCAAGATCTTTTCCCAATCTGTTGGGTGCATAATCCATTGGTGTTCTGTTCAGGAATTTTCCCCTGTGCCCATGTATTTGAGGCTTGTCCCCACTCTCTCTTCTATTAGTCTGAATGTACCTGGTTTTATGTGGAGGGCCTTGATCTACTTGGACTTGAGCTTTGTACAAGGACATAAGAATGGATCAATTTGTATTCTTCTATGTGCTGAACTACAGTTGAACCTGAATCTTTTGTTGAAAGTGCTGTCTTTTTTTCACTGGATGGTTTTACCTTCTTTGTCAAAGATCAAGTTATCATAGATGTATGGTTTAATTTTTGGGTCTTCAATTCTATCCCATTGATCTTCATGGGCTGGTTATTCCCCCAGAAGTTCTTTTATTGTTGAGAATAGTTTTGGCTATCCTGAATTTTTGTTTATTCCAAACAAATTTGCAAATTGCTCTCTCTAACTCTAAGAATTGAGTTGGAATTTTGATGGGGACTGCATTGAATTTGTAGATTGCTTTCAATAAGATGACCATTTCTACTATTTTAATCATGCCAATCCATGAGTATGGGAGATCTTTCCATCTTCTAAGGTATTCTTCAATTTATTTCTTCAGAGACTTGAAGTTCTTGTCATACAGATCCTTCACTTGCTTAGTTAGAGTCACATCAAGGTATTTTTTTATTATCTGTGACTATTGTGAAGGGTGTTGTTTCCCTAATTTCTTTCTCAGCCTATAAATCCTTTGAGTTGAGGAAGGCTACTGATTTGTTTGAGTTAATTTTATATTCAGCAAATTTGCTGATCCTTAACAGTGATCCAAATCTATGAATACAGGACAATTTAAAGTTTTTGAAATTTGGCCTTCTATTTGTAATCACAAATTAATAATGTTATCTTAGCAGTTTTGAAGGGTATTGAAGTAATAGAGGATATGACAGGAATACTCTTAAAACAAATAAATGTTTACTTATTCATATATGTAAAAATTCTATTATATAGTGGCTAGTTAATGATATTAGCTACACGGTTTGAATTCATTTTTAGTTTAAATTGGCTTTACCAGTGAACAAATATCAAAGTAATTTTTCACAAAATACCTTAAAGTTGTGAAATTTTATGTATGTTGTTATTCAATTGTATTCTTAGGGAACTGGCTGAAAAACTTTGGGCAGATATTAAAATAGGCAGATGTTAAGAAGAACAATATTCAAGTTATCATGTATATGGATTTTCATTTTTATTTAACATACTTTTCTATATTATCTGGAGAATGAACCAAAAGTGCCACGACCTTGCTTTTTAAGGCACTATATTAATTATATAGTAATCCAAAGTAAAAGCATAAATAATATGAAAATGAAAATATATAGATACATAGATGATGGTAGGTAGACAGACAATGGATAGATAATTGATAGATAGATAGATAGATAGATAGATAGATAGATAGATAGATAGATAATACATGATAAATATAATATTTTCAAATTGTACATCAAAAACATCCAATGTAATTCAAGTAATCAAGCTAATTGAGACATGCAGCTAGAGTTCTTGATAAAGTATTAGAATGATCTGTGTCCCCTGTAATGCAGTTTCAGAAAAATAATAAATAATAGCAAAAAGCTAATATCACTAAATTGGGTACTCTCAGTGTCCAGCAGAATTTGCCTGGGGAAATTGAGACTGACAGCTGGAGCTCTTCTTTCAGTTTTCCCTTCAAGCATAAGTTTCTTATAACTGAATTATGATTTATCTTTCCACTTTCATGCATTTTTATGTTCTGGTTCAAGCACAGTAACACCTCTTGGAAGCCAATCACTTTCTAGCTGTTCTCCAAGGCACAGTGTTTCCACTCTTGGACTGTTTTCTCTTAGTCTTCCCTCCATGTCACAGCCAGAGAAGGAGTCATGGGGAATGCTTGACACACTAGGGATTGGAGACAAGTGAAGGGTATGCCAGCTTCCAGAGCCCACTTCTCTGTGTGTCCAAAAAGATCATGGCATTTTATTGTTACAAAGATGATTATACGAATACATATCCTCCTACAAAATTTAACTATAATTGCTTTATAATACCTAGTACAGTGCTATTTATTTATTTATAATACTGGACATCATGAAGATTTTAAGTAAAGAATTTAAATGTGATGTAAATGTTGCTGGACATATTTTTGGAATAATCACAAGAAAAACTCATCTTTAGTACAGAAGCAATTCTCCAACTATTTTTGATGTTCATTTACTTTACTCTATAGATATATGTGCACAGAGAGACAACATATAATTAGTCATCACCCTGATATTTAAAGAATGTTTGTAGTGAATAGAAAATATTGTAATCTTAAAAATTGTCCCTAAAAATATCAAAGCTGAAAGCAATTTTTCAGGAGAGAATAAAATTAGATAATAAATCATGGTAATTTGAAATGTATGTCTTCCTATGCTTCATCAAAAATAGACCATGGAAACAAAATAGATTTTCAACAAGTCCACATTTGAGATTTTTAAGGAAAATTAATATAATAAAATAAAAACAAATTCAAGTGGCTATTTTTGTTGAGTTGTTAATAAATCAGTTGAATTTCATTAAATGTGTGTGAAAATTTCACAAAGACAGAAATAAAAAATACAGAAATTCAATTCTTCAATATCATACACACGCGCACACACACACACACACACACACACACACACACACACACACACCAGCTAATGTTATCCAGGATTCCTTCAGGTTAATGGTTTGCTGATGTGTATTCTAACCATAAAAGTAGAGACTGAGGATCCTAGTACTTAGGAGTGTTGAGAGTCCTACGTGTGATTTGCAGTAATTATGGCTACATTTAAAGGATGGCAGATATTGTGTGAATTTGGTTTTGTCATGGAATACTTTGGTTTCTCCATCTATGGCAATTGAGAGTTTTGCTGGATATAGTAGCCTGGGCTGGCATTTGTGTTCTCTTAGTGTCTGTATCACATCTGTCCAGGATCTCCTGGCTTTCACAGTCTCTGGTGAGAAGTCTGGTGGCCTCTCGTGAGGCTATGCCAGTGCCTGGCAAACACAGAAATGGATGCTCACAGTCAGCTATTGGATGGAACACAGGGTCCCCAATGGAGGAGCTAGAGAAAGTACCCAAGGAGCTGAAGGGGGTTGCAACCCTGTAGGTTCAACAACAATATGAACTAACTAGTACCCCCTGAGCTTGTGTCTCTAGCTGCATATGTAGCAGAAGATGGCCTAATCGGTCATCATTGGGAAGAGAGACCCCTTGGTCTTGCAAACTTTATATGCCCCAGCACAGGGGAAGGCCAGGGCCAAGTAGTGGGAATGGGTAGGTAGGGGAGCAGGGGTGGGTGGGGGGTATGGAGAACTCTCCTGATAGCATTTGAAATGTAAATAAAGAAAATAACAATAAAAAAGATAAACTGTAAAAAAAAAATAGTGAATGGAAAAAAAAGAATGGCAGAGGTAGGATGGCTATTATGCTGCACACAGAGTTAGTATGAAGACTGGACTAAAGATCTTTAAAGATGGGAATGGAATAAATGAAGCTAGGCAAAGACATAGGAGGCCCAATGACCACTTCATTAGGATAACATTGCTGGCTATGCCCTCGTGTGCCTTACAGCCTTGAGGTAGCACAAAAGAAAAAGAAACACCTCCCACAAACACTCTAATTCTCAGGATTGAAGAGGCATCAAATAAAGTTGGAGTAGCAACATCATGAAGACTCCTTTTCGGTAATAGAGACTGGCCCTGTGTATCAGAAAGAAAAAAAATAAAAGGCTAATTATCCAACAACTTTCTAAATATTGGTATATAATCCTAGTTATGGCATCTTAGCTTCTTTTCAATTTGTCTATGATTAAAAGTCATAACAACTTATGTGATAAAGAACTTACTTTAGCTACAGAACCAGGCTACAGTTCAAGGAAGTCTCAGCCACAGAAGCTTGAGGAAGCTGGTAGTGAAGGAGCCAGAATCAAAGACAGAGAGAGTGGTGTATATATTAGTGCGAAATTTGCTTTTTCAATTTTATACAGTTCAGGATATTTTGCCCAGAGAGTGGTGTGACCAAAGATAAGACAGGCTCCATAGTGTACAGGCATGCACCAAGGACCTTCTCTTGAATAACTCTATAATCTGTTGTCATGTTAACAACCAAAGCTAAGCATCACATATGACAAATATATATTCTAAAGCTATTTCTGTTTTGTCAAGACTTTAATAGCAAGTACAGGGATCTGATTTGTTATCTTCCTGCTTTTAACCACATACCATTTATTGAAATAGAAGTTATAAAAATTGAAATGGCATGGTACACTGTGGCTAGCAATAAATGTCTGCCTTTATTGTGATAGTGTGCAGTCTAGCTGATTATGATTATGATTATTATTCAGGACTGTTTTAGCTATCCTGAGCTTTTTGATTTTCCTTAGAAAGTTGAGAATTATTTTTTCAAGGTCTGTGGATAATCATGTTGGAATTTTGATGGGAAATGCATTGAATCGGTAGATTGCTTTAGATAGGATTGCCATTTTCACTATGTTAATCCTACCAATCCATGATCATAGGAGATCTTTCCATCTTCTGGTATCTTCCTCAATATCTTTCTTCAGAGACTTGAAGTTCTTGCTGTATAGATCTTCCACTTGTTTGGTTAGAGTTCTGCCAAGATATTTTATATTACTTGTGGCTATTTTAAAGGGTGTTATTTTTGTTCAGTAATATTGGTTATTCTTGCTGAACAATATGAATTGTGAAGTGGGAAGTGTTGCTCTTCTGATGTAGAAACCGAGTATAACATGAACTGTAAGAATTTATTAGAACTGCAGTGCTAGCTCCAATCTAATCTTTTATGACAGTTTGAAGATTTAGCAGATTCTGTAGACATTCTCAATGTAGATTTTAGAAATCACAACAATGCTGTCCAACATGACAGACTTTCCTCAACTATAATTTCTTGAACTATAATGAAACAAAACCTTAGAAGACAAAATACTTGAAAGGGGGCAAATGAAAACACTTGTCTTTAAACATTCCATAACCTCTAATGAGGATTGCTCTCTGACATCTTCCTCACCCCAAGTACATTCTCATCGAATCCTATTCTGTGATCTTTTGGAGGTCACTGTCTGGTATGCATGAATAAAGGGTAGAAATGACTGTTTCTGTCTCCGTAAGGCAAACAATCCACTCCTGGTATTACGTAGTACATTTCACCATGAGGCCTTGTCTAATATGTCTCCCAACCTTCAAAGAGTGATCCATTTCACCCTCATAATGTGCAATGATTTCTCATATGTTTGGTTCACTAGGCTGTAAATTTCTTGACAGAAACTATGTGGGGTCAATCTTTGAACATCTGGTGCTTTGTAAGAGTACATGATTCTGAATAAAATGTTTGTAACTATTTATTATATATAAATCAATACTGAAAATGATGAGTCAATAGAATATTGTCAGCAGAATAATAATTATAAAAATACAAAAAAATAATAAAACAAAAAGTAAATTCACATTATATTATTTGAGGCTTAATGGAATTATTAAAATTTATAAAATAGTGAAGATGGACTTATATCTGTATATCACATTTGGGAAAATATACTATGTTAATGATACAAACATATATCTAAATAAAATTAAATAATTTAGTTCAGTGTACATATTCTTTTCTAATGAATTCCAGAGCCTGCGTTAGGTTCAAATACAGGGGGAAAATAGGGCAGGGGACGAAAGAAAAAGCAAGAGATATATGATCTTGTCTCCAAGACAGTTTTATACAGAAAAGTTCATGTAGATATGGGTTGCTGGAGTGTTTCTCATGTAAATCAGTGCCCTGGGCTGGCTCTGAGACTCACACCCTGGAAGATGTGTCCCTTACCTTTCCTGAGGGGCTCTCTCTGCTAGTGATTCTTCCCTCACATAGAATCCTCAGAGACAAGGAAGATGATTAGTCTCCTCATTTGCTCTTCATGCACTTAACCTTCATCAAGCGCTCTCTCTCTCTCTCTCTCTCTCTCTCTCTCTCTCTCTCTCTCTCTCTCTCTCCTTCTCTCTCTCTCTCGGTTTGCTGACATCTCAATTACTATTTATTTTGTATTCATCCCTACAATCCTCATGTATTGTACCTATATTCCTATAATAAAACAATACAAAACAAAAAAATTAAAAAACCAAGCTAACAAAATTCTGCAAATACCACTTACTCACTTCCCGATAGAAAACAAAATGTCAGTCTGTGTGTTTTACTCCCCATTTAAGCAGCATTTATATACACTTCTTTTCTTATTAAGATACCCTATGCATTCTCATAAGAGGACAGACAACCCAGTTTCAAAGTTTTCATTATCACTGACCATTTCGTGTCAAACTCTTAACTGGCTTCATATCCTTCCTTCAGCCACTAGAGTCACCATTTTCTCCCCTTTCCTGTATGATATTACTATTTCTATTGCTGTAATGTAAAGGTCTATGATTTGCTGAAGAATGGTACCCCAAAATCAAATAGTGTGTAAAAGCAAAGAGCGTTTATCAGCAGCATTTCCTGCATGTAGGACTCTGCCAATTTAGGAATGGAGATGTATGATGGATATGCAGGCCCAGCTTTTATTGTAGTTGGGGAAATCCCAGGGAGGGATATGTGCCTTTTACCTTGATTTATTAACTCTATCTCTAGGGACCTGAATGATTATATAATTGGTTAGAGCTCTGAAACCTTTCCAGGGTGGTTACTTACTCATTCTAGCTACATATTCTTGCTTCAGACCAGATGACAAGCTTCCCACAGCAGTGGTTGGCTGACCAAAGACTCCTGGATCCCAGTTCTCATTTCTGCAAAACAGAAACATAGGCCTAGTCTCCTAAACTGCCTGTTTGCAGCCTGTCATGGAGTTGGCCTGCCTCTGACTAACTCTTACTTCAGTGGCATCTCTGATGATCCTGAGGTTGTTCTATGAATTAAAGTTCTCTCATTCTGGGATGAGAAAATATAGCTTGGTGAGTAAGAGTTCCTGTTGCTCATCCAACAAGCACAAATGTAGTTCCTAGCAACCATTTTGGGTGGCTTAGAAGCACTTGTAACTCCAGTTCCAAGGGATCTGATGGCTTCTTCTGGACCCCAGGGGCAATTACACTTCATTATAGACCCCAGAAACATATGCATATGTACATACATACATACATACATACATACATACATACATACATGGTTTTAAAAGTCTTACAGTGTTTGACACACACAGCATCCCATCCTCCTTTACATGATTTAGGTAGAAACTTTAGGTACCTATTTATAGTGTCATAGTTTTCATCCAGCTTTATTTATGGAATTTCCTATCCATGTATTCACCCCTAACTCACATCTTATCATCTATTAATATTTCAGTTAATTTTCATTGAACCTACTTAAATTACTCTTGAATATGCTGGTTTTCATCAAAATCTCATTCAATTTTTGATTCAATACTCTGAAGCTATTTCTTTTACTAAATCATGTTTCCTCCTTTCTCAAAGCCTTTGAGTCCAGGGGTCTGAAAATGTTTATCATCAAGGAAGAAGTATTATGTAATGTGATCTATGTGGACCATAGTCCATTGTAAGTACCCAGCAATTCCCTAGCAGCAGAAAAGCAGCCATGGCAATGTATGTGCTGAGCACATTACTGAACAAGCTTTCACACTAGCTTTGCCTGCCATGCAAACTCAAGGTCCTAAGCTGAGAGCTCTACAACCCTTATTAAAACAAATAAAAATCAGGCAGAGTCATATGTGTCTATGTTGGTGGACAGAAAAAAGTAGATCCCCAGAGCTTGTGGGCCAACCATTGTAGTCCAACTAGTGAGCTCCAAGTTCAGTCAAGAAAATTGCATGAGAGTGACTGTAAAAGACATAGTATGTTGATCACTGGGCTCCACACACAGATGCATAACCGTATCAACCATAGAGATATATGCTTGGCTAAATGTAAATATTGATGTTCCTCCCTGGCTCATTTAATAGATTCCATTTCTTGATTCCATTTGTAAAGTCCTGCAGGGAGCATGTGAGTGCCAAGAACTCTTTGGTATATTCACTTCTTTTTCTTTTTCCTGTCGTTTCTTTTTTTACTTGTGGTTTCATTCTGGAGTGTGACTACTGGCTTATAGCACCTGTCAATTTGTTTGTGTGTTTTGCTTCTTTGTTTATGAGGAAACTCTATGCTATTCTCCAAAATGGCTATACTAATCAGCATTATCATCACCTGCAAGCAGGTGTTCCATTTTTTCTATGGTCTTGCCAGCAATTGCTATTCTGTTTGCTTTTATAAACAGTAGCAATTCCTACTGGGCTGGCATGATGGCTAATTGTGATTTCCATTACATTTCCTTCATTATTGGGGTTGAGCTCCTATTTTGTTGTTTGTTTTTTCCTACACCGTGGGAGAGAAAACAAACAAACTTAAATGATCTGCCACCATGTTGTTCACTACCAAACTCCCAGGTTTCATGGGTGTCAGACATAGAATAAAAGTTTGTCTAACAAGACTGAGGTCCTTTAAGGTCACACAGCAATATGCATAGTTCACAAAGCGCCTAAAATCAGATCCAGTTCTCCTTCCTTGTATGTGACTTTGGGTAATTCAACAGCTTCCTTGTAGCTCCGGTTTTTGTAAGGATGTGCAGTATTTACCAGAAAAGCATGTAGAGGTTGAAGTGTTTTGTGAATGCCTGACAATGGGTCATTGAAACAGTTCTCTTAATACTTGCATGATTTCTGGAGTAAATTTTATTTTTCTATATTTATTACCACTTATACATAGACATGCAGCCAGAGAACAAATCCGAAGCATCACCCTTGCAGATCGCTTGCAGACTTAACTTCACTCTAGCACTAACATTCTGAAGCTCTGGTGTTTGTTTGTTTGTTTGTTTGTTTGTTTTTGTTTTGTTTTGTTTCCTATAAACTTTATGCCTACTTATATTTGATTTCTTTCATGGTGATAGATTTTTCCAATAGCATAGAGTACAATGAAAATGACACATTACAGTTACGGCTCTAATAAAAATGGCAGAACTTTCCTACAACTATGTTACAAGGTGTAGAAATGGTGTGTGATTACATTACACATTTTCACATCTTGAGTATTAACAACTGAGTTTTGTTCTGACCTTTATACTTAAACAAATCTAAATCATCAATTTCCGTTACACCTTCAGAGGATAATTATAGCTAATTAAAATTCATTTATTGCAACCAATATATTCTTATATATTCAGTGCCTGCTAACTACAAGCTAAATATTTTCCTTTTGTCACTTACAGCTACCTTTTTCTGCTTCCTCATCAGCACTTGTAAACAAACACCTTATGGCCATCTAAATGAGCCTCAAGAAGCTGTGATGTACAATAAATACAATTGCAGGTATTAAAATGTGCATAAATATGCATTTGCTGCTGTCAGCGAATACACTAGCATGCAAACAATCCCCGATATATGCATAAGCCACCGCGTGCAACATATTGACTGTCAGAAACCAGTTTTAAAGGCTCAACCTACTGTTAACTCTTCCCTTAGAATATGAACCACTGTAAAACAAGCCAAGGCAGCTGCTACAAATGTAAAGAAGTAAACCTCAGTAAATATAAAGATAAACATGTAACCACTGCTCTTTAGAATCCTTGCAATTCATTGGAAATCTGGGTGATAGTGACAGTAGCTGAGGCTGAGTTCTTTCTGGAAGCAGCCTGATTGTAGCTATAAAGATTTCTAGTCTAGTTTTAAACTAAAGGTTTCCAGGCAACCAAGGAGACTGGGGGGCGGGGGGGGGGAATCCTGTATAAAACAGAATTTTTTAAATTCTCAGGAACACCAACTGTGTTTTTTATGATACTGACGCCATTCTGAGAACATGAGGTGTGAGATGGCATTTCCCCAGGCAATAATTTTCAGTAGTGGCATTATTAAATAGCCTAAGGAACCCCCTCTTTTATTTGCTTATTCCATGTTCATATTAACTCTGTCTCTGTTTCTCTCTGTCTCTTTGTATCTGCCTCTCTGTGTCTCTCTGTAACTCTCTGTCGCTTTGCCTCTCTGACTTTCTGTCTCTTTGCCTCTCTGTCTCTCTGTCTCTCTGTATCTCACTCTCTCTGTATCTCTCTATCTCTGTCTGTCTCTGTCTCTGTCTCTTGCCCTCTCTCTCTAGCTATAGCTATAGCTGCTGCTTTCCCTCCACCCTGATTTCTAGTTCTCTGGTTCTGGCTCTTGCTGCCTCTCACTCTAGATTCTATGTCTCCAACTCACTCATCCTCTCATCTATTCCTCCTTCTCTGCTCCTCGAGTGTTCCATCTTTTCATTTCTCTGTTACTCTATCTTCCTGTGTTTCAGAGGAAAAGCAAAAGACAAAGAAACAGTGGAGGGACTGTCCAGCTAATCTGGGATAATATCCTTTTAGCAAAATCCTGTACTTAATCACATCTACCAGTCTCATTGCATGTAAGGAAACACAGTCACATATTAGAGTGAAGCCGTTTTAGAGAGCCATTATTCTGTTTCCTGGAATCATTTTCTAGAATGTTCTGCAACAATTCCTGAGTTAACTAGAAACCCACCAAAGGCTGCACTCTGAAATCTGTCCTGTGAATCTGCTCAGGGCTTTCAGCCAGTCTCGTGCCAAATATTTATATTGTTTGCAGTAAACTCAAATGTTCCTGATATTATAATTGATTATTGTCCTTTTCCATAATAAGATGTAATTCATTAAAATAAAGAGTATATAAGTTTTCTTAAAGGAATTGTCTTATGTAGCAATAAATAAAGAGTTACACTTCTATGGCCACAGAAGATATATTTACAATTATTTTTCTCATGAAAACATAAAAACCATTCAGTATGAGAAGCACAGATTCCAATAAACTAGTTTACAATGAAAATGGGCTTTATCAGAATTGTCCCTTATGCCATCTAAATAGAATGTTGTCTTTTCAAAACAATTTCCAGATGAATAGCATATCATAATGTATATTTGCTAAGACATAAATAACTTCTGGAATACAAAAAGTTGACAAGCATAGATAAAACTTGAGAATATGTATTACAAATAAAGCAGATATTTTATGATCTACTGTTGCATTTATTTCTGTGCCTATATGACTGTCTGCCCAGTATGGGATCTGAATGTTAAAATGGTAATTTGAGCATGTTTAGAAACTAATGTTAGACTGAATGAGCACATGACAGAAATATGTCATTGGCTAAAAAGCAGAAAAGAAAATTGAAGTAATGAGGTTAAAATTGAAAAACAAATGCCAGCTCAGTTGTTCTACACAATGTGATTACTTGTTCAACAGCAAGAAGCAATCTGGACATATCATGAATGGAAATCAAATTAAAATGTTAAACATGTGCTTATTTTTATGTTATGCGCATGAATATTTTACCTGCATTTTGTGTGTACCATTCATTTGTATGGTGCTTGTGGAGCTAAAGCGGGGGTGTGAGATCCCTGAGCACTGGAGGCCAAAGTGTGTGAACACCCGATTTCGGTGCTGGGAACCAAACCCAGGTCTCTGCAAGAGCAGAACTCACTCCTATTAGGTGAACCTTTAGAGAACCACACAAAATGAATTTTTAAAATGTTTCATGAACTCACCAGAGCAATTTATTTTTTATTTTATTTTATTTTATTTTTATTTTTATTTTATATTAATCTTGCATTTGTTTACATCTCAAATGTTATCCCACTTCCCAATTACCCCTCTACCACCCACCATCCCACTACTGTCCTACCCCCTCCTCTTTGCCTGTATGAGGGTGATGCCCCACCCACCCACACTGTCCTTTCCCACCTCTCTAGCATCCTCCTATATTGGAGCATCAAACCTCCCTGAGACCAAGAGTGTCCCCTCCAATTTCTGTTAGGTAAGGTCATCCTCTGCTATATATGAATTTGGAGCCATGGAATCCTCCACGTACACTCCTTGGTTGGTGGTCTAAACTCTAGGAGAATTGGGTGGTCAGGCCAACCTATATTGTTCTTCCAATGGGGTTCCAATCCCCCTCCACTCCTGCAGTCCTTCCAGCAGCTCCCCAACCAGCTTCCTTGAGCTCAGTTTGATGATTGGTTCCAAGCAGCCACATCTGCATTGGTCAATTGGGAAGTCCAGCCAGCAACTGAGAATGACAAAATTTAAAAACATAAAACTGTAAAATTCATCAATAGCAAATTTAAAGCATAGAAGATTATGCTATGAAAAAAAAATAGCAAGGGAGTTTGGGTCAAATATCTAAAAACTAGTTTAAGAAATAGGAAATACAAAATGATGAACTGATTAGTAAGCAGAGAAATTTCAGAAGTTAGAAGAGGAAGAAACATCATTTTCTTTTTTTTTTTT
>NC_034593.1:19556748-19586163 GCF_900095145.1 Mus pahari | reverse complement strand
CTATGAACATAGTAGAGCATGTGTCCTTATTACCAGTTGGAAGATCTTCTGGGTATATGCCCAGAAGAGGTATTGTTGGGTCCTCCAGTAGTACTATGTCCAATTTTCTGAGGAACCGCCAGACTGATTTCAAGAGTGGTGAAACATCATTTTCTAAACTGTCTAACAAGATAACATGTCTGTATATTCAAAATGGCTCAGTAGATAAGAACATTAATGTATAAACAGGGAGAATTGAAATGGCATCAGTAGTGCCCATATAAATTTGGACATGGTATGTCTGTAATACTAGCATGTGGATCCATTATAAGAGGATCCCAAGAGCTTCCTTAAACAGTGAAACATAAACAGTGAGTTTCATGTTCAATGAACAATCCTGTGACAAAGGAATAATTCAGACAGTGAGAGAGGGTGATTTTTCTGTACACACGCATGCACACACACACACACACACACAAATAGAGAGAGAGAGACAGAGAGAGATATAACATATAATATATATACAAAATAACTAAAACAATGCATATATTTATATGTACATGTGATTCTTCAATTTTTAGTGGTTTTAGTTTTCAGCAGTCTTAAGTTTAATTTGAATAAGTAAAAAATAATCCTGTAAGAGAAATAATGGCTAAAAAATAAAATAGAAAATTATATGTAAAGTTTGCTTGTTCAGGTGTCCTACTTATGAAACCATTTGTGAAGCAAGATTATATCTGGGTAATTATATCTGATTTGACCACATGTTTGCGTGGCATTGATCCCTATACATAAACCTACCATCCCTATATAAAAATTTGTAAACATTTCATATTTCTATATTCTATAGTCATGAAATTTCAATGATGTAATGAAAAACAAAGCAAAGAAGAAAAGCAAACAATTAAAAAGGCAATTTAATACTGCCTTTAATTATTGCTACTGATTTGACCACACATCAGTCATAATGGCTAAGATCAAAAATTCAAGTGACAGCAAACACTGGCAAGGATGGGGAGAAGGAGAAACACTCCTCCATTGCTGGTGGGATTGCAAGCTGGTACAGCCACTCTGGAAATCAGTTTGGTGGTTCCTCAGAAAACTGAACATAGTACTACCAGAAGATCCAGCAATATCTCTCCTGGGCATATACCCGGAAGATGTTCCAACTTGTAATGTTCCTCAGAAAACTGAACATAGTACTACCAGAAGATCCAGCAATATCTCTCCTGGGCATATACCCGGAAGATGTTCCAACTTGTAATAAGGACACATGCTCCACTATATTCATAGCACCCTTATTTATAATAGCCAGAAGCTGGAAAAAAACCCAGATGTCCCTCAACAGAGCAATGGATACAGAAAATGTGGTACATTTACACAATGGAGTACTACTCAGCTATTAAAAACTGTGGTTTTATGAAATTCTTAGGCAAATGGATGGATCTGGAGGATATCATGCAGAGTGAGGTAACCCAATCACAAAAGAACACACATGCTATGCACTCACTGATAAGTGGATATTAGCCCAAAAACTTAGAATACCCAAGATACAATTTGTAAAACACATGAAACACAAGAAGAAGGAAGAAAGACCAAAGTGCGGATACTTTGTCCCTTTTTAGAATGGGGAACAAAATACCCATGAAAGGAATTACAAAGTTTGGAACTGAGACTGAAGGAAGGACCATCCAGAGACTGCCCCACCTGGGGATCCATCCCACAAGCAACCGCAAAACCCAGACACTATTGCATATGCCAACAAGATATTGTTGACAGGACCCTGATATAGCTGTCTCCTGTGAGGCTATACCAGTGCCTAGCAAGTACAGAAGTGGATGCTCACAGTCATTTATTGGATGGAACATGGGGTCCCTAATAAAGGGACCAGAGAAAGTATCCAAGGAGCAGAGGGGTCTGCAACCCTATAGGAGCAACAGCAATGTGAACTAATCAGTATCCCCAGAGCTCATGTCTCTAGCAGAACATGTAGCAGAGGATGGCCTAGTCGGCCATCTATGGGAGGAGAGGCCCTTTGTCTTGCGAAGACTATATGACCCAGTTTAGGAGAATGCCAGGGCCAAGAACTGGGGAGTGGGTAGGTTGGGGAGCAGGGGGAGGGGCACCAGTATAGGGAATTTTCGGAGAGGAAACTAGGAAAGGGGATAGCATTTGAAATCTAAATGAAGAAAATATCTTTAAAATAAAAGAAAAAAATATTGCTTCTGTCTTTTTATCTACTTCTCTGTTGTGTTATTCAGTGTTCTATTGCTGCTCAGATCCACCATGACCATGACAACCCATATAAGGAAAAGATTTAACTGTTATTTTATTACAGTTTTAGAGGTTTTTTCCATTATTGTCATGAATAGAAGCATGGTAGGAAGCATAGTATCAGGCAGACATGGTGATAAAATGGTAGCTGAGATTATATCCAGAACCAAAGAAAGCAAGAAGAGAGAGATACTGGGTTTGACTAGAACATCGAACATTAAAGCCCACCCACAGTAATACACTTCCTCCATCAAGGCCACACTTTCTCATCCCTGGCAAGTGGTGCCACTCCCTGATAACCAAGCATTCAGATCTAGGAGCCTATGGGGGCAGTTTTATTCAACTCACCCCAACTATTGTACAGTGTCCCCTAAGTATTTTTCAGTAAGTTTAATGGGCAGAAACTGTACATATACTTAGTTTGTGAGCACTTGAGCTTTGTTTAAACTTGAATAACAAACACTGTTGCTTTTTAACCAAAAATTTAAGATCTTATTTTGGTTTTATTTTGTTCACATTCAAAAATTCCATTCATTACCTTCACTCTAGGAAATAACAAAATGAGAGTGAAATATGCCACAACACACAGCTTATTAATTTTGTCTTTGTTATGTTTTTGTAAATACAAGAAAATTACTTTTCACTACTTGTGTAAGTAGTGTGTTTTTTCTGTCTTTCACACTTATTTAAAATTTCCCCAGCAGCAAGAAAAATATAATTACATTTTAAATAATTAGACCAGTACAGCCTTTCACATAATGAAAAAGCTTCAAATACTTCTCCGTTGCTTATCAAGGTATTCTAATTCCAGTACCTAAGAGTATTTCTTACAAACAACAAATTGGCTCTATAAAATTGGGAAAGAGAATAGGTGATTGAGGAACGATCAGCTCTAAATGGACACATATAACTCAGATTCTCCTCCCAAGAGAGCTCACTACTGAAGAATGTTAAGTGTAGTTTTAAAACCTACTGCCTTTACCCAGGATCAGACAATGATCTGGCCCCTCCCAGCTTGCTCTGTGTTCCATCTGGTTTTGCTACCTACCCACTCCTGAGACCCTTTGAATACGTGGATAAAAGACAAACACTCAAATGTGTTACTTTATAACTTGCCTATTAGGCACAATTGCTGGGCACAGATATCTTCTGCCTGGAAAAGCATGCCCTTACCAATTTATTACATTAGTCTCTACTCCTCACATAAACTTAGTGGCTTGTTCCACAAACATCCTGGCCTACCCTCCTGTAGCAGAGAC
This sequence comes from Mus pahari, assembly GCF_900095145.1. NCBI lineage: Eukaryota > Metazoa > Chordata > Mammalia > Rodentia > Muridae > Mus > Mus pahari. The sequence continues at coordinate 19,582,651 of NC_034593.1, read as the reverse complement.
AGAGCCTTAGCTACACCCCAACCCACACCAAGACTTACATGATTGTTGCATCCTTCTTCCTCCACAGCATGGCAGAAAAGTCGCCCTCTCCTTCCTTGCGTCTGCTTTTCTCCTCCTTGGACATCGATGTCCCACCTGTACCCTCCACCCAACAATCACTCCCCCTTCCTTCTTTATTGACAAATCAAGAATCAACTAGGGAACAGAGTTACCATCAGAGCCTCCCTTTTACAGAAGAGAAGTTGGAGATCTAGAGATGATAAATGATTACAAGAAAATAGTGTCTTCTGGGCTTATCAGGGTAGGCTCACATAGGAACTTACATCGATTGAGACAACATGCACAAAACCTGTGCCTGAGATTTTGCAAGCCCATGCCTTGCCAAATCTCATCATGACATAGCAGGTAATGCATGCAATCGCAAACCTAGCCATAGAGAAGACTCGGTGCTTAGAAAAGCACTACCCCATCATAAGACGACCAGCTGAAGGGAAACCCTATATATCTAAGGATATTTGGCCAGTACAATTTTGTCTTGAAAAGTATAAATAATAAAAACACACGTTTTTGAAGAGGGGGAATTATGTGGGAAAACTTATGAAAGGAAATAATTATGGTCAAGACACATTGTATGACACTCTCAAATAACTAATATTAAAAAGAAAAAACCGCAACAGGCATGCAAGTTTACATACCTGAAATCATAGCATTCTAGAGGTAGAGAGAGAGGAGTCTGGAGCTAGATTTATAACTAGAAACACACACACACACATACACACACACACACACACACACACACACAAGTATTAAATCCACAAAAATCTCTGCTATCTTGAGTTAGTATGCAAGAAATACTATAGATTTAATTCTTCCTTGCAAAATATAAAATAGTTTGGTTTCTTGAAGGAGGGAGAGATTGTTGCAGGAGAGAAACATTAGTTTTGTAGCTTTCTGGATATTTTAAAATGGGAGCACAAAGATTTGAAATCACAACGTTGAGGAAAAGCAAAGGGGAGCCTAAACTATACAGAATCTGTCTGCATGTGTCAATAAAAAATTCAAACAGTAATCATAGAGTATTTACCCTAATTCTTCTATCCATATTGCTTTAGTAATAAAATGTAGAGAAATTGAACTAAGAGAAGTAGAAAGATTTTTGAGTGATTTTAACTATTAAGTTAGACCAACCACTGAAGCCTATTTTCAGAATTATTCAATAGTAGATATTAAATACAAAGTTCGTTTTGAAGAAAATTAGATGGGGCTGCTACATTGAAACTCCGGCTTCACAGTGATCCATTATCCTAACTGACTATGCATTTTGAAGTTGTATTATCCATATTTTTCTTTGTTTTAGAGATTGCTATATAAGTGTCAAGAATTGGGACAGCTATGTTTGAGCCCTACTTGTATTGTTGATTAACTGTCAGTGGGGGTCAGTAATTCAATTTCTGTAAGTTTGATACGTAGAACAGCCCCAAACAACTATAGGAACATTACTAAGAAGAAGAAACTTATTTGTAACTAACATATATACACCATAGACTCTTCGGCTATATTGAAATGATATTAGTACTTTTGACAATAACAGCTTGCCTAAATACTTTGGATTATAACTTCAGAAATGGTGCTGAAGTGTTCTGCTTTGTTTAGTTCAAAGATACATTCTTATTTAGTCTTTAGTCTTTATCCACTCAATTCTAAGTTTTTCTTTCTCCTTGCATTTTCTTCGTTGCCTTTCGCATCCTGAAGTGATGCACCCTGGCATCTTCTGTACGGCCAGCTTTGGAGTGCCCTCGCGCTTTTCACTATAAANCCTCAGCAAGATTTTGATGGTAGCTACATTTTGAATGAAGGCTAGTCCATTAATTTGTTGCATGTTGCATAGGAATGGCTACCTAGAGACACATATCGGTTAAATTCCTAGTATCACTTATAGTTATAGCTAGTGACTCACACAACCTAACATCATTGTAATCTTTGCAGTTGAGAATATTTTAAATTTCCTTCGCAACATGAGGGAGTTCTTCACATTTTTCACACATGTTCGACTTTTTGCAATCCAATAAATGTTTGGCTTAATAGACGTGTTATAGAAAAATTACATTGTTAATCATTCTTAACTTCATTTTTATTTCATACCATATTTTCATATTTTAGTAAGCAACTGAAACAGTTTATGTTTTATAAGGTATATTGAATTGATTCTTATTAACTTACCTAGATTTGACGTTTGCTGTGGAGCCAGGAGAAAGGAACTATAGAATAACAACTAAAAACTATATTTTATTGTGAATTAGTTCTGTTTTTAATGTACTTCATGAAAAATACATTGATTATTTGCAAGGGGATTTTTCAACCAAATTCTTAAATCATAAAACTTTGTATCACCTGTATATCATTCATTTAAAATACTTTATACAACAGAAATTGTCTATAACTTAGTGAGTAGGAAATAATGTTAAAAGGAAAATGTATATTATATAATGCATGCACATATAAAATGATTTACCTAGAGCAGAAAGATGCATTTAAATTTATAACAACTACCTTTTAGTTAAATTTATATTATTTTATTGTATGTATATCTATATCACAGAAATTATCAATTATTGTAGAAAGCAACTCATATGTAAATATCCTCATTAGCATATTATTTACAATAGAATTATAAAATAAATATCTCACAATTGGAAGGAAATAAATATTTCAGTTTGCATACCGTGATGTGAGGTTTCACTAAACATGTAATCAGTGGTACATGTTTTGAGTTTAATATAAAATTATGCAAGTTTAAAATTGTATAATCATTGCTATTTGAGTAGAGGTCATATGAACTATTAGCAATCTCTAGTTCTCCTGGGGAGAACTTAGGGGATCCCCTGGTCATACAGATAATGTGAATGTCTCCTAAACTATATCCATCTTCAGTCATACTTGTAGAAGCTTGATATGGCCTGACCTTACAGATAGCAGCAGTCACCAAGCCATAAACAACCTCTATTCCCAACCTTCTGAGCAGAAAAAATAGTTTCACAGTTCTCAGTGAAAGACAATCATTTGTGTTTAACATTCCTGTTTCCCTAGTGCTTAGCTGTGAGTGCAAGGACCTTTGTGTTCCTAATAAAATATAAACATTTAAAAGTTCTCCTCATGTATGAGCGGTAGTGACCTTTGGGGAAAACAGGCAAAGCAGACTGAACGTGGGTCCATCCTTGCTTCTCGCTTCGATGTTCTTAATGAGAAACACTAACCATGCTGTGAATGCAGGAGAGAAATATTCACAGTAGTGAAAGTACATAGTAGGAGAAATCACACAAGAACTTCAGATGGTTTCAAAAGCAATCTCCTGCATTCTCCATGAATTTTGTCACTATTGGCTTCTCCACTGTTTAGGCTCTTAGTGCTTCCTATTCCCACATATATCTTGATGCTGTATTTGATGATTGTCTTAGTCAGGGTTTCTATTCCTGCACAAACATGATGACCAAGAAGAAAGTTGGGGAGGAAAGGGTTTTATTCAGCTTACATTTCCATACTGCTGTTCATCACTGAAAGAAGTTGGGACTGGAACTCAAGCAGGTCAGAAAGCAGGAGCTGATGCAGAGGTCACGGAGGGATGTTACTTACTGGCTTGCTTCCCCTGGCATGCTCAGCCTGCTCTCTTACAGAACCAAGACTACCAGCCCAGACATGGTCCCACCTACAAGGGGCCTCTTCCCCTTGATCACTAATTGAGGAAATGCTCCACAGCTGGATCTCATGGGGCATTTCCCCAACTAAAGCTCCTTTCTCTGTGATAACTCCAGCTGTGTCAAGTTGACACAAAACTAGCCAGTACAGTGATCATCAGAAGCTTTGAAACTAAGCTCTCTTTTCTTCTTTAACCGGTTCTCTTAGATCATTATACCCTGGTGCTTTTGAGGATAGTCCAGTGAGATTATACAACAAAACAAATAAACAATGATATGATGGCTGAGAACTGAACTCAATGGTAGAGTAACCATGCACAAGAATAGGGTCCAGTCCCCAAAAGAATTATGTTTCATCAATATATTGCATTTTCTATGTATAGACCTTTACATCCTGCTATTTGTATGAAATCACCTTAATATTATTTCAAATTTAAATGGAGCTGTTCTCTTAATTTATTTTCAAGTAGATATTTTCCAAAATGCTACCTTTTTGATGATGTTGAGGAAGAACTTTTGATTGATTTTGTTGTTGTTGTTGTTGTTGTTGTTGTTATTTATCTTGTCTGGTTACTGTAAATCGTCTTTAGTGAGAGTGGGCATCTTTTTCTTATTTCATATCTTGAATTAACTTAGAAAAGCACCTTTCAACATTTTTTTTTTTGTCAATTTCCTTGTATATGATTATATTAAAGGTAAATTTGCATGAAAATACTTTGTTTATTCATTTCTTTAAAGGGAATCAGACTTTATCCTTTGTAATAATGTTAAGGAGGTCTTACTGTGCTGACTGAGTATTGATTATCTTCTTAAGATTTAGAGGAATGTTATGGCTTTGTAGTTACTGTGTTTGATGCATATGCAAGAGGAACAAGTTTTTGTTCCCAGGTAAATGCTGTGTAGATATCTTGTAAAGATGAGAAATAATATACCCAGAGTAAGATGAATAATAACTCTAACTATATCAGCTAGTTCTGGGGTTGAATAGATGACTCTACAACCTTGAATAAAGTCGAAACAATATTCAAAATCACATCTTAGTATCAGAGAACTATCTGCACACAAACACATGTACGCACATACCCACACAAAATCATCAACACCTGTGGAAAAGCACACATGCATCACATACATACACATGAATAAATAAATCCACAGGTCAGTCCTTAAATTTATTTTCCTTGGTTGTCTGTATTGTAACTTTTAAGTATGATAAATATTTAATATCGTTGATAGAAAATTAAAACATATTTAACCATTCTGTTTATAACTTTTTTTATCAAATCCTAGTCCTACCAAATACTAGTCATATTAAATACCATTTTTTTCTTATTTAATGATTCTATGGCAAGTTATATATTTTAGTTGATTATTTAACACTCTTGCTTCCTTTGACTACAGATATGTTAAGCGTAAGTGATAAGAATATTATTTTCTTGGCTCAGGCAAATTGCTTAACTGAAAGGTAATTGCCTATTATGTGTTATGGGAAAAAGAAACTGATGAGGAATGTACGAAAATACAAAAGCACTTTATATATTTTAAGTCTCACAAAGCAGCATCCTTAGACAGATGTTTCCTAGTAGACAGATGTTTCCATCCATTCTGTCATGTAATGGTAACTCACTGACACTATTTCTACAGATACGGACATCCATAACTGTTAACTCAGTGACTTTGCTTCTGCCTTTGCCCAGCTTAATTGTCCACATATGTACAAGGAACTTCAGACTTAGTGTTTTCGTGTAGTTTACGGAGGGAAAATGAATACTTTTCATTTTAGTCAAGAAGGTAAGCTATAGTGTGTTTGCACAAGGATAGTGAAAATGCACTCATATTTTAATATTAAAAGAGCTTAATTTGACAAGCATACAAATTAGTTTAACAAATTATCGATGTAGAAATTTGTTTGCATTAGAACATAATGACATCAAACAAACAGAATAGTATAACAGAGGCACATGGCAAAGATACTTGCATGTGTGAAAGCTTAGGAGTCTATTGACCATAAAGATTACTTCAAATGCTGAGAATAAACCAGTGACTTGTTCAAGGCAGTCAAGTGCTCTACTCCTGAGCTAGTTACTCCTTAACACAATAATGGATTGCAACAAATGTGGCGTAATAGTTATCTTTGTAATGGGAGCTAAAATTATATTGTGAATTACTGACCTATTTTAAGCTAGACTGCATATTTCTATGCTGACCTATTTTAAGCTAGATACATATTTCTATACTTTTGTGTATGTTAAATAATGTTATATAATGTTTCTAAATATACAGCCAGAACAAGCCCTCCACACATTTTCATTGTTTCTATATGTGTATCACTATATCAGCATTTAAAACTATCAGTATATACATTGCTGTTAATTTGAAACTGTAAATACTTGATTTTGCAATTATTCAGCAAGATCGTTTTATTAAATTTGAGGAAATGCCCAATTTTCTCACCCTGCAAGCTGTCTTTGTACTTTTTGCATCTAATTACTTAACTGTTGGAGATGTGGACCACTACTGGTGAACGGTAGAGCATAGGTATGGTTTTAATATTTGAATATTTGAGTGATGTCTGATATATTGCGAATGATAATGAAAAGAATACAGAGTGCTAACATGATAAGAATGAGTTTAAATTTAGTGTCATTCTTCATTATATAGCAATGCTTTCCTGTATTTTGCTGGATCCTTGAAACCAGTCTTGAATTGTTAGCCAGACTTCCTTCACATGTCCCAGCCCCCCTCACAAATGCAGATAAAATACAGTGGCTCATGGTTTTCCCACTATGCTCACAACACTGTGATCACTGATATTAGAGATATGTGGCATTTTTCGCCACTATAGAGAAATCATATCTTTGGCATTGAGCAATGGCAGAATAACCTTTAATCTAAGTCAGTCCTGACATTGGGTGTCATGTGATATCATCAGGTCTCACAGGTAGAGGTCTCAATCCTCAAAAATGTCCCTAGTTCTAATATCTTCTGGCCAAACATTGATAGTCAAGATTCCAGAAATTCTCTACTGAGAATAAATTACATTTACCTGAGGAACTAATAGCACTATTTTATGTTTGCTCATTTATAATGCAGCATTTTTGACAAAAATACAGATCGAATAATGCATACAATGAGATTACGTGAAGAGACATGAACCTACATGGACCTCTAAGGAGTCCTCAATGTAGCTCTTCATGTAAAGGATTAAATGAGAAGTCTTGTGAGAATTTCCCCATTCACACTGGCTTGTCAATTGGTGTGGTCATCAACGCAAGTCTTGCTTAGACAGGCATGTTATTGAGAGTTTATAGATACAGTTTTCCTATCCTAGAGAGGAGATATACACTCACAGATGATATCCTGCTTCTCTGGCATACCTCCTCCTCTTGCATGTTCTCCCCCCACCCCTTGCTTCATAGTGACAAACTTGTCCCTGTTGTAGAGCTTCTCCATGTCCCATACCATTGTCAATTCTCACTTTCCAATTTCTGAGATTATTCCAGGTTATATATTCTCATCTAACAATATGGACCCAGAATTCAGAAATAAGAGAATTTATATAGTGCTTGCCTTTCTAGGTCTGTAACACCTCACTCAATATAATGTTTACTAACTCCGTACATTTCCTTGAAGATTTCCTTATTTCACTTTTTTTTTTACAGCTAAGAAGAATTCCACTGTATATGCATGTCATTTTCATTGTCTTTTAACCAGTTGAAAACATCCAGGTTGTTTCCATTTTCCAACTATTACAAATAGAGCTACAATGAATGTGGCTGAGCACATTTCTGTGGGGTGACATGTAGAGTCAGACCTTTGGGGATATGACAAAAAGTCATATGGCTAGAATTGGCAGATCTGTTTTAACCTTTTTAAAAAATTTCCAAATATTTTCCAGAGTGTCAATGCCAGTCTGCTATCTCAGCACTAAGTGAGCTCTTCCCATCCCTCCCCCCCCCACCCCCATATACTCATGAGCTTTCAGTTTCAGTTGTTTTCTTGATTTTCATCCATTCTGACAGGGGTATGAAACTTCACTGTAGTTTTACTTTGTATTTCTTAACAGCCAGGGATATTTTTTAAATGTTTTGAGTATAGCAAGGAACTGTCTCAGTCACTGTTGTATTGCTGTGATGAGACACCATGACTATTGCAACTCTTATAAAAGACAGCATTTAGTTGGGGCCTCCATTGTCTTCCTGGTGAGAAGCATGGTGACACATGCAGTGTTGGAGTACATGAGAGCTGCGTTCTGATCATGGGCAGCAGTCAGGGACAGATTTGAACTTGCAGGGACTTCTGAAACCTCAAAGGCCACCATGGTGACATGGTGACATACTTCCTCCTTCAAGGCCACACTTCCTAATCCTTCTAATCTTTTCAAAGAGTTCCACTTCCTTGTAAATAAGCATTCATATACATGAGGCTATGGGACCATTTTTATTTAAACCACCACAGTAAATGCTAGTGACCAACTTTGTTATGGCTGTCAGCTAGCTCTTAAGGAATGCAGGATGAGCTGACAAGCAGGGTGTGTGCCTGCCTGCTCTGCAAGCTTTACCTTTCATATTACCTTCTAGCTCTGTGCTGGGGTCTAAGTAGAACAGAAGGGTGCCCTCAAGGAGCAAAGATACACAATGGATCTGTGAAGTGTTAAGTGCTTTGTTCTCACATGTCACTGTATTGATAACTCTTCCTATCCCTTTAGTCTTCTCAATATTATCTGCAATTAGCATGCATTTGACTGTGATCTGAGTGTAATCACATGCTTTGGGCCAGTATAGGTTAACACAACAAACTGAACTGCTGAATCTAGGTCAACAAAAATTAGCACCTCACTCATAAAAACCACTTTTTATTCTCACTCATGCTTCTGACACTTGTGAACTCTCACTGCCATTAATTTTAGCAGAATACAGGTCTAGCAGACAGTCTTAACCTATAATACCTTCTTAACCTATAATACCAGTGGCAATGCTAGCAATGGTGCTCACACTTCAACAATGAAACAACAGAAAAATTGAACAGTGATCTTAACTCAGACAGCTTAGGGAATACACTAGGCTGACTTCTCTTTATAGCCTTCTCAGCTCCAGCTAAGGACCAGAGCAGTACTCCCAGTATGAAATGGAAAGAAATCACTGCTTTGAGAGGGAAAGAATTCTCCTGAACAGAAAATTTTCTTGAACTTTCATGCTCAACTAACTGAATAAAGCTAGTCTCCTGCTGAACTAGACTTGTCTGGGACCTGAGCTAGCCAAGTGAATCAAGGACTGAAATTCTGAGCCTTGCATGAACAACCCCGAGGCCACATGCATTAGATTCCTTAAATATGCAAAGTAGCATTTTTGAAAATAGCACATAATGTATTTCACATTCACCGACCAAAATTGAATGCAACCAAATGCTTAAGGGTTGGTAGAAATGTTTGGTCGTTTGATAACGTTTTCAGCCCTTAAGGTTTATAGACTGTGCAATAACAAAATGTCAATCTAGAATATGATAGTCACAGAAATACTCTAGATTTGATGGAATATTTTGAACTTATGAAGGTACAATGGCTATAATATCAGGAGCCTATCCTCATGGAAAATTCATATGAACAAACTTAGAAAACTTTAGAAAACGTCATCAATCCAAAGTTGACAAATTTATTATTTCTCAGTATAATTTGTTTTTCAATTTTCAATATGATTCAGTATCATTTTCAACATGATATCAATCAGTTTGAACTATAGGTATGGCCAATATATTAAAAGTATTTTATGATTTTGAGACACACTGAAGATTAGGGAAAACAAATTCTAAAATTCCTTTCCAGAGTGCATTCATACTTCTGGATGATACATGAGATACTACTCTTTTTATATTTTTAACATATTTGAGCCAAGTGAAATTGGTGAATTTGACATATTTTATCTACACTATGAAGCATGTCAAAGTTGAAATTGGATTAAAAGCCAGAAGTCAGAAACTAGCCGTCAAATTGATACTATATCTGTCAGTTAAGTTACATGTTCTTCATCAATGCATTTGTGCTCCCTGAGACTGACTGTCATGCTAGGATGAGAGTATGTAACCTCAGAGAGCTCTGTTAGGTAGCAGATGTAAGAAGGAGGTGAAAGGAAGATGCAATTATTTCTCTACCTGGATAGTTATGCATTTACAATGATTGGAAGTGGGGGAAAATAGCAAGTTCAGCATTAGCCTTATAGGTAAGGCAACAAGGGAAATGTTCTCTCTCGATATAATATTACACAGACATTGACAGTCATATGCTGTTATAGCTTTGTGCATCCTGTGCACATGGAAGATAAAATGCAATCTTGCTATCATATCTCCTCTTTGATACAATCTAAATCATGAACCCTAGCCCTTTCTATGTTGTTCTGAATGCTGTGTGTATATAGCTCAATATAAAACAAAAGTAATTCTTCCACTGGTACTTACATGTTTTACTGTTTTAACAAAGTGTGCTTTGTATTACAAATTTGATTTGTGCTCTCTTGTTTTTTTTTTCCATATTTAAGAGATCAGGAACAATGAGAAATAATGTATATAAAAGAGCTAAGTATTGGAAAAGTTAAAGAAAACACTAATCACCATTTCATGGAATTTAATATGATTAGAATAATACCACTAGAGCTGTTGGAATTGAGATGCTTAATTTATCTGTGACAATCTATTAACTCTTTTTGTGGTATAGATCAACATGACATTCATGTTCACATAGATATATGCCAGCTGAAGAGCTGAAGAAGGTTGCTGTGAGAACTTTGAGGCTGAGGTAGACCTCTTAAGTTCAAGGCTAGCCTGATCTACATAGTGAGTTTCAGAACTGCTAGTTTTATATAGTAAGACCTTGTCTCAAAATGTGAATGAATTAATAACTAACTAACTAAACTAGCTAGCTAGCTAAACAAATAAATAAATAAATAAATATTCAAACAAAGCATTAAGCCTAAGATCCATTGCATCATGTTTTGGAAGCAGATGTTATTTTTTAAGAATGATATCATTTTAAACTAAGAGTTTTAATTAGATGGTTTTATACCAGAAGTGAAGCTAACAGGTTGAATGAAATTGTGCTTCTGGCATCTGCTGCCATTTTTAGTAAGTGATTAGTTATTTTCTTCTTCCTGCGAATGTTTGACAGAAGCTCAAAGGATGAATCACAATTTAGAGCTGCTGTCACTTCATCGCTCCCAAAAAGGAGAACCTGGAAATCATTCCAGCAAACCCAAGAACTAAATTCTGAAAATGCCTTCAGGGATTTGACAGAAGTATTTAGCAATCTTAAAATTACAGCAATCTGTCACATTAACTTTTTAGGAAAGGTAGGCTGCTGAAAAGTACACATAGTATTTATAATAACATATCCAAGTGGGAGTATCTTCTTGAATACATAAAAACACATCTGCCTCTGCAAGTATTGAGCTCCACATAGACTTCTATTAAAGACAGGGTACCTTAATAATCAGAAATATATTATAAAGAGTATATTTCATTATATAAATTATACATATATATGTATACACATATATACATATATGGAGAAAGAGAATAGATGAGGTCATTTTTGTAAAATTTATGACATTTTACATAATTCAATTAATATATTTCACATTGTTGTATGTATTTGTTACCAAAAATACAGTACTGTATGTTTAGTCAATTGTATATTCAAGAATTTTGTTTACAGCATGATGTGGTAGTATAGGCCTTCAATACCAACACTCAGAATTTCTTTTTTACATACACAGACACACACATACACACACACACACACACACACACACACACACACACACACACACACACATTAGCCAAAATATGGGGAAGCTATCTAAAATGATAGTCACTTAAGTGTAAAGCCTTAAATTATAATATTAAGCATATTAAATTATTTTAAGGATGATTTCTGCTCAATAATTTAATATGAACAACAAACTTAATGTTAGGATGCTATTATTGTTTAGTATAAGCTTTGGCTGGAGTTACTTTTTAAAATTCCATTATTATCAGTTTCTTAGAAATAAATATGTATAAGTCAGTGCCACAGGATTGACAAGTCTCTACTAGTATAAGGAAAGGAGAAATGTTTAATTATATTACAATTTTAAATTTAAAAAATAGAGATGATGAGCACAAACTTAGCCTATGAGTCAATTGTGAGACTTAATTACATGACTTAAGAACTCAGAGTAGAAAGACCCTGAAGGTAGATCCCTGGAGTGTGCCAATGTGTAGGGGTGGTAGGAATGCATAAGAACTATAATGCAGATGAAGAATACTGTACTGGCTGGTATTATGTGTCAACTTGACATGAGCCGGAGTTTTCACAGAGAAAGGGGCCTCAGTTGAGAAAATGTCTCTATGAGATCCTGCTGTAAGGCATTTTCTCAATTAGTGATCAAGGGGGGAGGGCCCATTGTGGGTTGTGCCATCCCTGGGCTGGTAGTATTTCTTCTATAAGAAAGCGAGCTGAGAAAGGCAGAGGGAGCAAGCCAGTAAGTAACATCCCTCCATGGCCTCTGCATCAGTTCCTGCTTCCTGACCTGCTTGAGTTCCAGTCCTGACTTCCTTTGGTGATGAACAGCAGTTTGGAAATGTATGTTGAATAAACACTTTCCTCCCCAATTTAATTCTTGTTTGTGATGTTTTGTGCAGGGATAGGAACCCTGACTAAGATAAATACTAAATTTTTCTCTCTGTATGTTTGTTTTCAGAATAGCTTTCTCTGAGTAATTTTTCTTTGCCTGCTTTATATTTTAAACTAGAGTTCTGATCCAAGGACCTTCTTTATGTATGAAAATATTTACCTTCATTGAAATCAATGGCACTTTCATTTATGAATATATGTGTATTTAAATGACTACTCATGTCCTTTATTAAATGCTTTAATATTTATAGATGGACTTTAGGGACTTGTGATATAAGGCCACTTTCAGCATTCTTAAGCAAAATATGATGTTAGATGTTATATAGCTGTCATATCTATGCCCATGCAACTGTGTTGGGCCCAGGATCTAGTATCTGTATATGTCAGAAGGCAAAGTGGAGGTGCCTGCTGCCAAAGTGCACTGATTTCCTCCTTAGCCTATGCTGAGTGACAGGGAGGTGGCATCAGGTAGGCTTAAGTGCAGTTTTCATTGTGTTTATGCTTCAACTGGCAGGAGACAGATTGAGCTGTAGACATATCTGAAGGTAGAAAAAGTGGTTACATGTTCAACATCTTGTTTTGTTGCTGTCTTTAGGAGTGGCATATAACCTTCCTGAATGTTCTGGAAGCCTTACTAATGTAGTATAAATTTGAGTAAAGTGTTTTGAAAAAAATCAGTCCTTGAAAAATTAATTATTAAAACAAAAATTGACTGATGTCTTCAATATTAAAAGCAGTTTGGATAATTTGACAGATCAAGTATTTCAATGGTTATTCAAAATGTTTAATTCAAATTGCCTAAATTGCAATTTTATGTCAACAACTACAAAATTCTCTATGTTCTTCTGTATTAGAAATTGTAATTCACTTTTCCCAAAGACTTTTTATCTTTTGTTATCAATTCCCTGATATTATTATCTAAAATATGTTCTTATATCATATTACTCCATATAAACTTACCTTTTCCAACATAAATTTTCATTTTCTTTACCAAATATTTAGAAATTACAACAAAATAGTAATACTAATCAATCCTTCTACAGCTGAAGTTAGCCATACCAAAATGAACATTTGTGAATAATTCTATATTAACATTTTTGGTAACTTGTGAGTATGAACAAATGTTCATGCATGCATTAACAAATACAGGTGAGAAATTTGAGTCAAGTAATTTACACTTGACACTTCATGGTATCTTTCCATGGTGTTATATTTTTCTTCTATAAATATCATTAACTCCTAAATATATCATCTATGGAATTATTTCCCTCCTGATGAGCACTTTGTTTCTTATGGTCTTAATTAGCATTCCACTGAATACAATGAGAGGTGAACACTGCACTGAGATTTATGAGCCTCCTAAATTAGGGATTATCTTTTTCAGGATTTTTGCTGTTTGGGGGAATTACCCCCAAAGCTTCCTGCATGCTGTATAAGCACACCTCTGCAGAGATACATGTCCAGGCCACACATTTTCCCTCTCTTATTTTACACTTTAGCAAGGAGGGTATTGCGTTCTCTTGTTTTGTTCTCTGCTGCCATTTCTGAACAATGCTTTATTTTGTTGCTCTATCCAATGAGCTTGATCATTATTTGTACTTGGTTTCCTCTCACAGGAGTTCTTCTATTTACTAGGAAGACAAGTCTAAGCAGTTACTTCTTTTATCATCTATTGATTTTCATCTCTTACCTTAATCTCTCTTGAACTTTGAGTCTAGCAGTTTTGTAGACATATATCTGTCCAATATTAGTCCTAGTTAACCTTTTGTCTTGGGCTAAGTGGTATTGCTGTCTTCATAGGTGATATGATTTGAAACCTACCAGTGAAGGAAGTTGGTGCCTATCCACTACTGAAGCTCCACCTGCTTGCACAGTTATGGGCACATTACAAGTACCACTAAATATGAATGAAGTATATTGTTTGATCAATGAGTAAGTGCTTAATACATGCTAAACCCTTGCTGCAGGGATGCTTCGGATGCTTGCCCCGGCTTCATTCCTACTACTGTAGCAGTTTCTCCATTTCTTTATATCTAATATACTTTTATAGTTCTTTGATAAACACAACCACCTAAGACCATGTTTACTTAAATATGTTTTATGTATTAGGTAAGACTTTTTTTTTCCTAGTTGATTCCTATCAAGTAAGGTTGGCATTCCAAGGAAACTATGGGGGAAAGTAACTCAGATGAACATGAAAGTAAGTGCAAAAAACACGAATGTGAACAACATTTCAGTTTATTGTTTCCTTGAGTTCAGTGCACATGGTTCAGCTGTCTTGATTCTATGTCCCACACGAGCTCTGATATTCTTTCTTCCCATCCCAGCTTTCTTCCCAACCATCTGTTTGCACCTCCATACCTGAAGCTGTTTGCACATTTGTCATGTTTAGCTTCTTCACTTACTATTCCCAATGAGCCATTTGGCTCCCAGCCCTTGAAATATTTATGGTTTTAATGGACCACAACTGGAACACTGACTTTAATATAAAAAGCATTGATTTTTTTTCCCCAATTCAATTTCAGAACATTATCATTCACCATTCATGGATCCAACAAGATAAAATTCTTTTAAGTACCTTAAAAAAAAAAAAAAACTTTTTTCCATGAATCAAAGAAATGATTACTCAGAAAATAATTTAATTAATTCCTTTGTTAATAGTAAAGTAACTACTATGTTAAAATGAAACATGAAAGATTATTTTTGTATAATCTATCCATTTGTAAATCTATTTTCAAACTTTTGAGTACAAGAAACTTTTATACATAAGTACCCTGTAGCTGTCTTCAGACACACCAAAAGAGGGCGTCAGATTTCATTACAGGTGGTTGTGAGCCACCATGTGGTTGCTGGGATTTGAACTCAGGACCTTCGGAAGAGCGGTCAGTGCTCTTACCCCCTGAACCATCTCACCAGCCCCAAGAAATGTTTAATACATATTTCTATGTCTCAGGATTTTCCCAGATCCAATTTTTTGAAACATTAAGTTAAGCTTCCTCCATCTCTCTGCCTCCTCTGATAGACAGTGAGGCAATGGGAAAATTCAAAAGGGAGTCAGCAAACTTGAGCACATCCAATGTGTCATGAGAGCCCATGGCAGTGTACAACCTCAAAGTTTACCATAACACCTTCTCCTACCATTCATCTTTACTTTTTTTTTCCCTTCTGCTATGGAAGCTGGATTTTATTTTATTTTTTTCCTTTTTATTTCAATTTTTTATTAGATATATTCTTCATTTACATTTAAAATGCTATACCGCCCCACCCTGCTCCCCTACCCACCCACTCCCACTTCTTGGCCCTGGTGTTCCTCTGTACCTGGGCTTATAAAATTTGCTCTTCCCAATGATAGCCAATTAGGCCATCTTCTGCTACATATGCTGCTAGAGACACGAGCTCTGGGGGTACTGGTTAGTTCATATTATTGTTCCACCTATAGGGTTGCAGACCCCTTCAGCTCCTTGGGGACTTTCTCTAACTCCTCCCTGTGTTTGTTGGGTCCTCAGGTAATATACTTTGTCCAATTTTCTGATGAACTGCCAGACTGATTTACAGAGTTGCTGAAACACCTTGTAATCCAACCAGCAATGAAGAAGTGTTCTTCTTTCTCCACATCCTCACCAGCATTTGCTGTTACCTAAGTTTTTCATCTTAGCCATTCTGACTGTTATGAGTTGGAATCTCAAGTTTATTTTTATTTGGATTTCCCTGATGACTAAGGATGTTGAACATTTATTTAGGAGCTTCTCAGCCATTCAAATTTCCAGAGTTGAGAATTCTCTGTTTAGCTTTGTTCCACATTTTTTGGTAGGGCTATTTGGTTCTCTGGAATATCCAGTCTGTTATTCTATGTCTCTATATTGGGGAATTGAATTCACTGATGTAAAGAGATATTAAGTAATAGTGATTGTTTCTTCCTGTTATTTGGGTTGTTAGCTGTTTGTGAGGCTATCTTCTTTTGAGTTTGTTGAAAGATTACTTTCTTGACTTTTCTAGGGTGTAGTTTCCCTCCTTGTGTTGGAGTTTTCCATCTATTATTCTTTGTTGGGCTGGATTTGTGGAAAGATATTTTGTAAGTTTGGTTTTGTCAAGGAATATGTTGGTTTCTCCATCTATGGTAATTGACGGTTTTGCTGGGTATAGTAGCCTGGGCTGGTATTTGTGGTCTCTGAGGATCTGTAAGACATCTACACAGGATCTTCTAGCTTTCATAGTTAGCTCTCTTCTAGCATCTTTTTTTGAGAAATCTGGTATAATTCTGATAGGTGTGTCTTTATGTTACTTCATATTTTTCCTTACTTCTTTTAATATTTGTTCTTTGTTTTTTTTTTTGTTTGTTTGTTTTCTTTACAATTGGTATTTTGATTATTATGTGACAGGAGGAATTTCTTTTTTGGCCTGTAGGTTTCTTGTTTGTTTATGGACACCTCTTTCTTTAGGTTAGGGAAGTTTTCTTCTATAATTTTCTTAAAGATATTTACTGGCCCTTTAATTTGGGAATCTTCACTCTCTTCTATACCTATTATCTTTAGGTTTGGTCTTCTCGTTTTGTCTTGGATTTCCTGGATGTTTTGGGTTAGAGGTGTTTTGGGTTTTGCACTTTGCATTTTATTTGACAATTGTGTCAATGTTTTCTATGGTATCTTCTGCACCTGAGATTCTCTCTTCTATCTCTTGTATTCTGTTGGGGATGCTTGAATCTCTGTCTCCTGATCTCTTTCCTAGGTTTTCTATCTCTACGGTTGTCTCCTTTTGTGATTTCTTGATTGTTTCTATTTCCATTTTTAGATCCTGAATGATTTTGTTCAATTCTTTCCACCTGTTTGGTTGTGTTTTCCTTTAATTCTTTAGGTAATTTTGTGTTTCCTCTTTAAGGCCTTCTACCTGGTTTCCTGTGTTCTCCTGTATTTCTTTAAGGGAGTTATTTATGTCCTTCTTAAAGTTCTCTATCATCACCATGAGATGTGATTTTAAGTCAGAGTCTTACTTTTCTGGTGTGTTGGGGTATCCAGGCCTTGCTGTGGAGGTAGAACTGGGTTCTGATGATGCCAAGTAACCTTGGTTCCTGTTGTTTAGGTTCTTGCTCTTGCCTCTAGCCATCTGTTTATCTGTGGTGTTAGATGGTCTTGCTGCCTCTGACTGTGGCCTGTCCCTCCTGCAAGCCTGTGTGTCAGTTCTCCTGGGTGACCAGCTCTCTCCTGGTGGTATTTAGCTATGGAGAGCTGTGGACAAGGACAGTTCCATGTACAGAGCAAAACCAGAAGGATCCTGTCCCAGGTTGCACCACCATTCCTGTGTCCTGAGGACTCCTGTCAGGTCCCTCAGAGTAGAAGTGATGGTCTTACTTGTGCTCACAGGCCTGTAAGCACTCCTGGGGTGACCAGCTCATTCTGAGAGGTATTTGGGTATGGAGAACTGTCGCACAAGATAAGCCTCAACACAGACAAAAACTGGAAGGGTACCATTCACTGTTGACATGGATAAAATTAAGGCTTTCAGAATATCTTATAGAAACTACTGCAGAAAACCTTCCCTTCTTCCTTCCTCTATACAGTTTATTTCCCAAACAACACTTAGGGTTCTATCTCCTGGTTGTGCCCATTGTTTTCAAAGATAAATTATGTCTGAACCAGCATTGTCTGTTTGGATCTCTTACCAGATTACCTAATCTGGATCCATTTCCAAGACCTTCAAGTACTTTCATGTTGCCCTTCCCCATTGTCCTTTCCCAGACTAATTTTTATGAATGTTGAGAACATAGAAAGCAGCTTCTCCTTTCATGCCTTCTCAAAACTCTCATTTCCTGTCAGTCAGAATAAAAGCAATGCCTCGTGTGCACCAATAACCTTTCAATTTTGTCTCTAGAACACACTGTCCTGATTTTTTTTAGAATGCAAGGAATCTCTGCCTTGTAAGCTGCAGTTTTCCCATCTATGTATTCCTGGATATGGTTATCACATAATCCATTTGATGGTCAAGTTTCTGCCTACCACCTGGTATCAGATGTGAACTCTACAATATGCACTAAAAACCACCATAATAAATATGTATGTGACTAAGAAAAACTGTATCATAGAATTAAAAAAAAAATAGTTAGCTTTGTCTACAGACTTACTTTCTACATCTTCTCTATCCATCCACATCTAATCCATGTCCCAAATACTTATTGGATTTCTGCACGTTTATTACATAGGAAATTTTTTCCTATGGACATTATGTTAAAAGAAAATGACCCATTTCTTATTCTGATCATTATTCTATTCTTTCAGAATATCCTGTGCTTTGTGCTATAATTAAACTTTTAATCTTCATCATCTACCTATGGAAAAATTTAAACTATTATAACAAAATCTGAAAGCTAATCTACCATCATATTTCCTTGGATCGTTTCTTTACAAACAGAACAACATTTTCCCTTGAATTCTACTTTAAATAACCATCTTCTCTAAACTCTGTTGCCTAATTTCCTTTTGTATGCCTTCTACCATCTGTTTTATGTCTCTTTCTCATCTAATTATTTCTCCCTTGTGAAGCTAGATATTTAATGAAAAAAACTTACTGAAAAAAGACTCATTGGGCTAGAGTGGACAGATCAGTGGATAAAGCATATGCCATGTGTCCATAAGGTTTAGAGTTCTATGCCAAGTACCCTTGTGCATGTCAAATGGCCATGGTAGTCCCCTTATCATTCCACTGATCCAAAAGAAGAGAAGGAGTCAGGATATCTAGTTGTGGCATAACAGTTTATACTGAGATTAATTCAGAGACCTTGCATCAATAAAAAAAAAAAAAATAGAAAGCTATCAAGAAAGACCCCCAGGATTCTACATGCCAACACACATGTAGGTATATCTATGTACCTGTACATGCACAAAAGATTAATAAGACAGGTCCTAATGAAATTCAGAATAAGTAAGTTTTTAAACAGATAAAAAGTCATACTCATCTACACTTTTTCAAAAGTGAAATACCTGCTTTGGGCAGTATATTTCTTATCACTTTCTTACAGTCTGTTAAATGTTTAAAGGTTCATACAGTATTGTCTCATCTGGCTCTTATATTTTTTAATAAAATCAGCATTGATGCTCTTAATCTCGTTTTATATATAAATTGAGGTCTAGAAGTTTGTAAAGAGGAATGTGTCAGAATTAAGGATTTGAACACAGAGGCTACAGCTACAAATTGTGTGCCCTTAATTACTGTGCTATGGCCTCTTTGACTTATTTAATTCTCCAGGCAGCATTTTCATCTCCTTCTAGATATCTGCTTCTTCCAGAACAGTTTGAATGAGAAAAACCATGGCAGTCTTTTCCTCTGTCATTTATAAATCATGGATTTCTCCTTTTAGATTAAGGACAAGACTGGACGGAAGATGGCTGTTTAATGCTGATCGAGCAAGTGGGTTCTGGAAGCCTTTACATTATTTCATTGGAACGATGAAATGTTCCATTTCACACATCAATATTTCCTTCCCAGTGATCCAAGGAGAAATGATTTTTTTTTTTTTTAATGCTTGGCTAATCAGAGGCAGGGCATGAGGACAGTACTGAGTTGGGAATGATTCCTGCCACCCTAGGAGCAGATCAGGGGAAAAGATAAAGTTACCTTTCCTAGCTTAGCTCTGCTAATCTTTCCAGGCTGTTTGAGTGGTGGAGTGATCTGCATCAATCATTTCCTTTTTCTACATCGTAGAACACCCTAAGATTCATAAAGCTTCAGCTCAATATTAGATAGAAGAAAGAATTGGAAAATGAAGACGAAATAGCACATGTAAAAGCAAGGAAAATGTGTAGTCCTTACTTACATTGGAAATAAATACACAGCAATACCCTTGATTTAAATTTATATGCTTAGCCCATAGAGGTGATGCTATTAGTGTACTGCACAAAAGTATATAGAACTGAAGTGCTAAACTGATAGCCAGTGAATCATTGTGCTAATAACTAAACTACCTGATTAAATGAAGTATTTATAATAAGCTGACTACTAAAATTGGCATTGTTTATATGACATTTTAGAAAAATATTGGTGTTTGGACCTGAGGGCAGGTTAATCACACATGTAGGGAAATTGCAACATAAATTATTTTAAGTTTTGATATAAAAAGGAAAATCAAACCTAAAATTAATGATAAAAGCTGTAACCTAAGCTGAATTTATTTCTAAAGATAGAATTAGCATTGAGTTTTGGTGGACATTCCTCGTTCTGATCAGCAAAGGCTTCTCATGGTTTTGAAGACTCAAACTTGCGTAAAGCAGAAGACCTAACTAGTCCTACATTCTGGGTGGTAACTCAGGTCACTCACTCTATTGGAGAATGCGTCCCTACTTGAGAATATTTTTCTATTAAACTCCCATTCATCAGCATCCAAATTTCCTAGTTATTTGTCCCTTTTCTCTTTTTTGGTCATTCCTTTCATTTAATGCTTCAGAGATAAGAGTTATAGACACATTAAGATATATGAAAAATATTAAATCTTCTGTTTTATCAGAGGTTTAAATTTAAGTATTCAATATATCTGAAGAAAAAAAGTGAATTTTCTAAGGTCATGGAGGAAATAAATGCACTAACTAAGAGGAGTCTGTTTTTTTTATGTCTTTTTTATTTATTTTATTTTATTTTATTTTATTTTATTTTATTTTATTTTTTCGAGACAGAGTTTCTCTGTATAGTCCTGGCTGTCCTGGAACTCACTTTGTAGACGAGGCTGGCCTTGAACTCAGAAATCTGCCTGTCTCTGCCTCCCGAGTGCTGGGATTAAAGGCGTGTGTCACTTGGCTTCAGAGGAACAGGAAACCATCCAAACTTTCAAATATGAAAGCATTTAATCAACTATGTGAATTCAGGGCTCCATCATGTTTTCTTGGCTTCTTTGTGTTCCCACAAACATGTCAAATCCTCTGTCTTTGTCTCTCTCTCAGCCTCTGCCTCTTCTCTCTCTGTCTCTCTGTCTCTTTCTCTCCCTCCGACTCTCTCTATATATACATATTTTCATGTGTATGTGTGTGTGTGTGTGTGTGTGTGTGTGTGTATGCATGTATGTGTGTTTTTCTACTCTTCCATCTGCTAAACATCCTATCAGTTATTATTACATGGTTACCTTTGCAAAATTCTGTCTTAGCTTTTGTTTGTGTGTATATTTAGCTTCTTTCTCCATAAATGAACAGTCAGTAGCAAATGCTTTCTGACCTGCTACCTTTGATACAGACTATAATACCTATCAATTGACACTCGCTGTTCACTTGGTGAGGGCAGGACAAGCCTGTCATGTTCAATCCCATAGGAGTATAAATGAATATAACCACTTTACTTTGCTTCCTAGAAAACATTATATTATAACTTTCTAATAGTGGATTTTTACAAGGGATATACAGGCTCTTATGTATAAACTTAATACAAATGAAAAATGGGGACATACACTTAGGCCAGAACAAGTTCAAAGCTACCCACAATCATCAGTCACCTTTGCTTCCTGAGGTCAATTTGAATCTTTAACAATTGGTGGGGGTAGTCTAGGTAGAGATAGAGCTGAAAGCTGAAATATTTACTGTCCTCTCTGTGACAGACAACTCATAGTACAGATTTTATATTGTCTTTAAACTTTTTTCAGTGACTTCAAAATTAGATTATTTACAAAGCAATTTCTGTAGCGACATTAAAAAGGAAAATTATTTATTTAAATTTTTAAAATTTTGTTTTGAGTCCATTCTCCTTTCTCTATTTTCAGTGTGCTTTATGAATAGGAAGAACTAGTAAAAATAACATTAAATAAAATGTTTATTATGAAATAATTTAAAATGAGAAATTTTATTTTTCTTTATAGGATACAATGTATAGGTCTATTGCATTTTTCAGTAACTGTAAAAGATATTGCTGATAAAGCTAAAACATGAAAAATTAATTCAGTGCATGTTGTAGCACATCTATGAATGAAGTTATACAAGGACAATGTTGAGAGCATATGAGAAAACTCCTAGTAAATAAGGCAAGAGTCTTGTAACCTCTGCTTCTCCATAACATGGATTTTTTTTTCTTGGAATTGTTTCCCTGCCTCTCCCAGGTGTAGTAAATAAGAGTGGGTGTACTTTAGATTACCCATCATCTTCTATTGTTATTCACATGATGTTCACAAGCTCATGTGTTCTCCTTGTGACTGTATCTAGCTTAAACTCATGTGACTTTTGCTCATTTGACCATTCTTAAACCTGAGAATATAAATTGTCTGATGCTCTGAATAAAGTTGGGTATTGCATAGATTTAAGTCCACCTCATTTTTAGACTCCACTCTTCCAGGCTTATGCCACCAACTAGAGCAATGACTTACAAGTGATATATTATTTCTAACCAATTGAAACCAAACTGCCAAAGGAAGAGCAGAAGTTGTACATCCCAATCTCAGTGTAGGCTCTCTCTCTTCCTTGACCTGTTTACAATGAATTTTTGTCCCTTTAATAATAGACATTTTAAGTAAGATAAGGTGATAATTCATGGTGGTTCTGTTTTGCATTTCCATAATGGCTAATCATAGTGAGAATTATTTTTTTGTTTTTATTTTTAATCTTGATTGGTATTGTGTCCTCTAAAAGAATCTGACTATGCCTGCCTATGTTCTTTCTTTATTCATATACATATACTCTCTCTCTCTCTCTCTCTCTCTNTATATATATATATATATATATATATATATNTGTGTGTGTGTGTGTGTGTGTGTGTGTGTGTATGAATATACACACTCCCCTACCGTGTGTGTGTGTGTGTGTGTGTGTGTATGAATATACACACTCCCCTACCGTTCTTGTTTTCACTATTATCATTCCCTTAATCACACCAAAATCCATTACTCTCACTTTCTCCCTCCTCCTCTCTTTAGGTCTATTCCTCCTCTCTTATAGTCTTCTTTCTAGTTTTATATCCTGATCAAATGAGTACTTGGAATTTTTCTGTTCTTTCTATATTTTGGACATTGATGCTTTTCCACTGGTTAGTCTGGGGCTAGTTTAATCTTGCATCTGAATATCAAGTATTTTAATATTATCTATTAAAGAGGTATCTTTTGTTCATTGTATGTTTCTGAGTTTATGTACAAAAATCCGGTTGATATGGATGAAGTAATTCCATGAAAACTCTCAGAATACAAATCTGACAAATAATGTAACAGATTCCTTCAAATTTGGCTCTTATCTTAAGAATAAATATTAAAAAATAATAAGTTCACATAATTTCTATGTCTTTTATTAAGATGGTGGAAATTTTATTCAAATAACGAATGATGCAATAGTCTTATACGGTAGTCACATTCCTTTCCATATTTCTTAACATGCATGTCTCTGTTAAATGCAAGGTGGTCTTATCAGTTACCCATTGAACCCTCTGTAATTAAGGTTAATTGCTAACTGATATTTGATATCTATGCTTTCAGTAGTGTCTTCAATGCCTTTGAAGGTTCCCCTTCTGTATTACTTCATCAGGACAGAACCAAGTTTTGCAGCTGAAATGTGACCAAATAAAAATCATAGATGTTGTACACATCGTTACATAATTAGATGAAAAATAAACATTGAACAAAATTTTATTTGTAAAATAGTGTGTATTTAAATTTTAGGATTGCACAATATCGTAAGAAAGGTATATGTTAACAACTAATTGGAACTCAGTATAATATGTGTGTAATTCAGAAGGCCAAACATAAACAGATAAAAAGGTAAAGTACAATTTATAGGCTGACGGGTAGAGGTGCTTGCACACAGGTGTGACAACGTGAGTCAAACCCCAATCCCACCATGTAAGAGAGTGTATGTGGGTGTCCCATGGACTATGTGTGGAGGTCAAAGTTCAGCTTGAGACTAGGTTCTCCCATTTCCCTGTGTGTGTCCATGGAACTGAAATCAGTATATCAGACTATATACCTGGAGCTTTACACACTGAACCTGCTTATTGTTCCTGCAGGTAATGACAGCGGGAGGTAAATAGACTATTAGTGTGAAAAATCTGTACCTATCAATACACAGAAAATGTGCTAAGAATTTAAGATGAAAATATTTGGAGTGGGTTATTTCACTTAAAATATGCATGGGAACCCATTATTTTAGGGCAGATAATATAAGTTTCCAAATACTGAAGGGACACTTTAAAAAGCTAATACTTGTTTTCAAAAAAGATGGTGCTAAACTTTAGAAAATCTTGGAATCAGCCTTGTTGTCTAACCTTCATGTGTGAAAATACCAAATACTGCAAGCAAATATTTACAACTTGAGCCTCTCCAAATGCATGAATTTGATTATGTTTCCTTCTGAGTGGACATTAGGACTAAAGTTATAATTTTCCTGATTAAATTAAGGGGAAATATTTTATAGAAATTGTGATATATAAAAAAGGTTAGTATGGAAGACAACCAAGAGCTTGGGTGCCTCATTATTAAAAAATAAAATGGATAAATATAAATGGATATGTATAAGATCATACTACTCATCTTGACTAAATACACAATTGCAAAATAAAATACAATGAAGAAGTGGGGGATTTTTAAAATAAATGACACTAGTAGTCTTTAACAGAATATAATGACTTTTACTTTGAAAATATAAGTTCAATTTAACATCTTGAAAATATACCTTAGTTAAGATTTCTAAGATTAAAAATATGAAAAGTGAGATGGACATGAATAAAGATGCATTAAAATACAGTTATGCCACCAACCTAAAACCAAGGCAACATATTTAAAGCCCTAGAGGACATGGATAAGTTCTTATTAATATAAAAGATACTACGAGTTAAAAATTAAATAGTTGGATTCCCTAATGGAACTTGGAAGATATGTTTTGAGATTTTTCCAAAGGAAAACATCTGGACAGAAGCCATTACAGCTGAATTTGGTTAAACACCCATAATACCACCTTTAATGGAGCCCTAGTCAGTAAAGAGCTTGGTGTACAAGTACAGGGAGGACTAGAGTCAGGTTGCAGAAACTCACATTTAAAAGAGAGGTGTGGTATTGGGAATTTATAATTCCCATGAAGGAGAGACAGGTAAACAGATTTTGGAAGTTCATTGTCTAGCCAACCTATTTTAATAATTGATCCCATGTTTCAGGGAGAGACCCCATCTCAAAGACAAGGTTGGCAACATCAGAGTAATGAATGACACAGTAGGTTGTCTTACTTCTGTTTCACACATCTTCTCAAACTCTCCGTCTGTGTCTCAGTCTCCATCTCTGTCTCTCTCTGTATCTCTCATCTCTGTTTCTCCCTCCCACCCCTCTTTACTTCTTCCCATACATATGGGTTCACATAATCACAGATTATTATCGTAATATTATTGTAATCATACCAGGCCAACCAGGCCATAATATGCATTAAAATTTTATACAGTGGAACTAGAGTGATGGCTCAACTGTTAAGAATACATATTGCTCT
Source organism: Mus pahari (assembly GCF_900095145.1). Taxonomy (NCBI): domain Eukaryota; kingdom Metazoa; phylum Chordata; class Mammalia; order Rodentia; family Muridae; genus Mus; species Mus pahari. Next base: position 19,556,885 of record NC_034593.1, on the reverse strand, counting down.
TACAGAGAGCCTGTATATGTTTCTCAAAACCCTTGTAAGACAGCATACAACACCAGTGCTAAGAATTAATTCCTTCATCACTACAAACCTAAATTCATTCACACACACACACACACACACACACACACACACACACA
>NC_034593.1:19546026-19555953 GCF_900095145.1 Mus pahari | reverse complement strand
CTGTCTCGAAAAACCAAACCAAACAAACAAACAAAGAAACAAACATTTATTCACTGAATCAGTCTTGGCATTATTTAATTCTTACTGATACAAAGGTAAACTCAGTAACATCAGTAAGTGACGGGATTGTGAGTTGTGAGCTAGTCTGGGCTATGTAGCACAACCTACTTGTAAAGGGAAGAAAAACAATTCAAAAATCAAAATTTAAGTGTAATACAGTTTTTGTTGCAATATTGGATTTTGGAAAACAATCTTAAGCACACTATATAAAAGAATATATATATAATAAACATGTGTTTATTTAGATTATAACCATGAACATGTCCAGAGCAGTTTTCAGAGTCTGTTACCGTATTTACTTAATCCTAGTTTCTTATTAAAAGAACCATGGGGGAGGGAATTGTTGATAGCGCTGAGTATAGGAGAATACATTTATTGTTGTTGCATGTCCTTGGGCTTGATTTCTGGAACTCACATGACAATTCACTGTGGCCTGCCACTTCACTTCCAGGGAATCACATAAACACACACACACACACACACACACACACACACACACACACACACACACACACACGGTTTTTAAAATAACCTTTAAATGCCTTAATTCTCCAAATGCTGAAATATCTATTTTGCAACTTAGATGCCTTTAGAATTACTATTGTTATAAACACTGAGAAGGATTGATTTATCTATCAGTTTGACTGTCTTTCTATCTACCTACCTACCAACCCATCTATCTATCTATCTATCTATCTATCTATCTATCTATCTATCTATCTATCAATTTCAATAATTATATAATCTTACTGATGTTTTAATAGGATTAATGTAGCTCATGTTGTGAAACTTATTTTCACGATTAATTTAAAAAAATTGAAAAAAAAATTCAATTAGCTCTGAATATTCCTAACCAGTGGGGAAATACCTATCCTGAGTTAAGGGATTGGGACTTTGAAGAACAACAATTCACTCCTGTAAAGTTCTTTGGTCTGTAGTGGAGGTAGTGACACACATTTTAATTTTCTCTCCTGAAACTACTTAGAAAAATTCCAAATAAGCAAGAATGTCAGAAGTCTTTTTCAGGTCCTATGCACATGCTCCAGTGTGCCCTTGCATTTCAAGGAATTGAATGAAGAAGAATTAGAAATTCTCTGGGTTTGCTGAGGAAATTCTTTAACATCCCTGGTGAAAAATGAATAATTTCTCTCTCTCTCTCTCTCTCTCTCTCTCTCTCTCTCTCTCTCTCTCTCTCTCTCACCCTGTCTCTCTCTGTGTGTTTGTGTGTCTGTCTTTTTTTCCTCCCCTTTCTGCTTCTCACCTCTCTTCTCCTCTCCTTTCCCCCCTCTCTCCTTACTTTCCAGTTCATTCCACGCACACAGTAAGGTGTATAAATGCCTCTCCAAGTCTGTTCATTGTGTTTACATCTATATTAATATATTAAATTATTTTTATTAAGCTTCGATTTGACTTCAAAAGGAAAAGGCAGTAATCCAAGAAGAATATCAGTGATTCTGTTTGATCAAGTGCTGATATTAACAGAACCTATACTATTCCCTTTAGATAGCTGTATAATTTTATGAAGCATGTTGTATATCAACATGCTTGCTATTTTAATTTCCTGTACTTAAAAAAAAACTTAAATTATTTAGAGTAATATATTCATCACTTGTATAGGGCATATGAGAAAATGTTTGCAGTAGAAACATCTTTTGTGATTCCTACAGAGTGGTGCTGAGGGGCAGGTCTACCACTCACCAACAGGGTTTCTTCAAACACAATGAGCAAGCTGCATGGTGAAGGTGTCTTCCTTTCATCAGGGTAGCAGACATATTTAGTCATCTACGAGGTAACTCTCAGAGTTATCCTCCTTTACATTTCATTTGAAAATAAATTTAATTTACTATCCTCTGAGAAGCTGAGCGGCCAGAACACATCAGTCTGTATTTGCTGTAGTTTGCTTGGTAACAAAGCAAACTGGGGAAAAAGACTCTATATGGGTTCTGTATCCATTAAGAAAGCAAATGAGTGAAGCTATTTCTAGTTGTATTCATAGAGAATCTACACACCAGGGAACTGTATATCTATACACTATCAAAAAACCACTTGACTAACCAAGCTATAAGATAATGAAAGAATAAGCTACATTCTGATAACCTATTACAAATGAAGATGAAAATGGTCTGTTAGGCTTTAGTTACATTATAATTGATTAATATAATAAAATCAACATTCCTAAACATATATAATGAGATGCATTGAAGAAAACAGTTCATTATTCTGAATATAATGAAGCATATTATGACATGATATATTTTTAAAATGTATGAAATTTTCATAGAATAAATAAGGAATATTTTTAAATTGAGCTAGAGACTGGCTTCAACAAGATCTTAATACTAAAAGCTACTTTTGATTTTTTTAACACAATGAAGGAGACTAAAGTTAGGTGGTTGAAGGGAACTTTTGTAATCCACTTTACATACCTGCTACTGTGTTTGATATTATTATGTGTAGATCAAAAAGTGGTCATAGCAACTCAGATGTCAGTTAGACCACGTTAATCTTTTACCACAAAAAAAACCCAGCAATATCTGCTAGTGAATAACTAGATGCTATTTTAATGTATATTAAATGACTAATAACCACCACCAAAATCTACTGTATTTAAGCCTATTTACACTCATCATATAAATCTGCTTTTAAGCCTACTATGTATGTATAGACAAGTATATTAAGAGCACAAATACTCTAAAGTAGCAAATAAAGCAGTCTGTGACTCAGAGAAAAATAGATAGTATTGAGGAGAAATTATCAATATCTAATTATTGCAATGGATATGCCTGCAATTATTATCATCATTTTTCCAATACACTAAAGAAGACCTCCAAAGTCTCAAACAACTAAACAGACAAGGAGAACTTTAGGTATAGTCATCAAAAGCCCCATCAGTCTCCATCACTGCCCTATATCTAAGCTTCATTTATTTGTGTTGTATTCATGTATAAATGTTTGTATATGTGAAGTGTGAACAGTTGCGTTTGAGTGTATTTGAATAAGTGTAAGGCGTATGAACAGGCTTGTCTGAAAGTCAGTGAGTATTCCATTAATTTTGGCATCTATTTAGAGACTGAATAGTTTTATAAAAATAGAACAAAGGGAAATCTGAAATGTTGAATGCCATTTTCCCATGTCTAATCAGAACTATATAGAACTATGTAATCAACATGATCCAACATGTTTACTTTGTGACTTTAATTAGTTTTCAAAATAAGTATCAGGATATTTGAGGAGACACTGTTTCGCTGTTTAGAGGGTAAATTACTACATTAAGTAATCTGACAGTGTTTTTATCTAATAAGTGTATGCCATTTATAGCTCTCATAATTGAAACTTAGACACATTTTATTGAAAGCAGGCGCTTGTATTCTGTTGCCTTTCAGGGCAAGCTTGAGAATCTTTGGGAAATACACTTTCAGAAAAGAAAGGCGTTCTGACTATTATTGATAATGTGAGGTCATAAAGCTTTGGATTAATTGCATGTTTTGTACAAGTGTCAGCTACTGATTTAGGTTTGATGGATCTATTTATGTCCTGTCTCAGTTGTCAGTGAGTTAAGGTTCTGTTCTTCATCAGTTTTCCCTAGCTGACCCTGTGAAATATAAAAGTCAGATGTCATCAGAAAACTATTCATTTTCCTTATAGACTCTTGAGGAGATACAAAATATATTTTTCTCTTATAGAACTATGGTAATCGTAAAGATGGTTAAAAAAGAAACAGGACTTAAACTAGTCTTGTTAATTTTTATGTAACTGACAATTATGAAATATGAAGCTAAGATAGCCAAGTATAGCTGGCTTGAGCGTGGGGGCTAGGGAGTTGGTTCATGGTTGAGTACATTGTAATCTTAGGAAAGAGTGGGGTTCATTTCCAGAATTCCAGAGATATCTGTAACTCCAGGTCCAGGGTATCCAACTTTCTTCTGACCTCAGTGAGCACCTGCACACATACACCCCATAACACACTCACACACATACTTAAAATATTTAAGCAGTGTAAAGAGTGAATATGTGATTTTATTTGTAAGCATTCTACATTCTCACATTGAATATGAGCTTAAAACAGTTAAATAAAACCTGTAAATTAGTTTTAACTCTTATACATAAATACAAGATTTGTTGTAGTGATTGTATGTAACATATTCCCTGTTAGCATGGTTGATTTACTCCGTACCTGCCCACAGTGTTTTAGAGATTGCAAACAGCTTTTCTTTTCATGAGATCATTTGGCACTCCCAGTCTACTGTGGATTTCTCTTTCCTTAACTGAGGCCACTTGATTATCTATATGTAGTATTAACACCATGACTTCTGAAATCAATCACTATATCAAAGTTTTTATGAGAATCACTAATTCAACTTTGTTGAATACCAGTTTTCTCTCTCTGATATTTCAGTATGGTCACATTTCAGCTTTGTGTGAATATTTACAAAGCATTTTAACTGTTAAATATAGCTCATCAATAAGTGGAGTTACATTTTCACAAAATGATTTTTCTCCCATGTGTATAGGACATCTTTAGAATGATGCCATTACTTTAGTCAGAAGTCTCTTCCACTTGTTCCCTTAGCCACTGAAAGTTTTCAATGTACACCTCACTTTCCTATACCCGAAGCCTACAGGTATAGCACAGGAATACAAACATATTCAGGGCCCTGCTGTCTACTGTCTGACAACCTGACAATTCACTGCTACTCTAGAGTTTTATATAATTTCTAGTCTTAAAAAGAAAACATTATTTTTTGCATGACAGAGACCATGAGTCATGGTACATAGGGCTGACAGAAGATAATTCATGGGTATTAATGTTCTTCTAGCACATAGGTGCTGTGGTTAAAACAAAGTTTTCAGGGTTGGTGATAATTTCCTTTACACATATAGCCCTACAACTCCATAATATCGAGTTTTAAATTTCTCATTACGAAGATTTGTACACACCTGATAGAACAGCTACAGTGTAATACCTCTTGAACTCTCTGGGCTCAGGATTTCTTCAGGTACAGTCCCCTAACCTCTGTATCAGAAATCACGTGTAGTGACTTCATTCTCTTGAATTGACACACATAATACCCTGTCCACATTTGAACTCTGTTAGTTCACCTGGTTTGATCTTGTCATACAAGACAACAAATACCCATTTCATTGAAAAGCATTAGACAATCTCTCAAGTTAGAGCTTCACTCCTTTATAATTAAAATTATTAAAGAAAGTACAGAGAGTGAGTCTAGAGCAATAGGCAGGAGGGGTACTAATAAATGTGTTCCTGGAAGAGACTGCAAAACTAGTGAAATTTTTATAAATTGAATAATTGCTTTTCTATTAGTTCCTGTGGCATAGCAGCATCTCATATGTTCTTAATGGATGAATAATTTGAGTGGCAATTTGTAACCATCCTTTCCAAAGATAACATTAAATACATTTCCAAGGCTGCCAATAACCTGTCACAAATGTATTGCCAGTTTCTTATTTGATTTGTATAATTATTCTTTTGACACTTAATATGACAAGAAATCATGTGAATCTAGTCATGACAAAAAGAACAGAAAAAGATGACCAATTTTAGATGTTACATATCTTGATTCAACATTCTCTCATCTTGGCAAAAAAGTGTCTGTGTTGTTGATAAGAAAAGAAAATTTGGTTTTGGTCTTTTTTTCATGTAATTGTTATTTCCATTATAGTTTCAGAAATTAATTTTATTAATTTAGACATAATGATGCTTTTAATTTTATGATATGTATATCACTTAATGACAGCTACAGAAAATTACAAAAATGAGGAAATTATGATAATTCTTTACAAGTGCTACTGTCATAAAGTTGAGAGTAAGGTAACTGAGAACCCTACTAAGTACAAATAATTTGATATTATAATGAAAGTATGTTTATTAATGCCACTTATGTGCATATGAACTCACAGAGGCTGTGGCAACACACACAAGACATATACATTCAGGCCAGACAGAATCTCAGAAAGGGGAAGGGGAGTGGGCACAAAGGCCCAACCATGATGAAGATTCTATTAGCCACTTATACTCTCTGAGAGAGGAAATGGCAGTACTCTTCATGAAATGATAATGGGTATATCAATCATAATCTAGGATAGGCATCATTATCAAAAATAGTTGACTGACACAAAACAGACTCTGTGTTCTGTTGTGTATGTTTGATTTTGTTGGTAATATGATTTGGTGGTTTTTTTTTCCTTTCTCATTTTGATTTTCTGTTGTTTTGTTATTAATATAAGAAAAATAGATGAAGTTAGTTAGATAGGCAGATGAAGAGAAAGACAATCTTGGAGGCCTCAGAGGAGATGAAAGCAAATGATAGAAATATATGAAAATTTAATAACAGGACAAGAATTAATTGCTGCACTATCAGGTATGGAAGTAAAGCATAAAACCTGTCATAGCCAAAGAAAGCAGTATTACAGTTTAGGACTTCAAAGCAAATTGCAAACCTAAAACCATCAAAACAGCATAAAATCCACATAATAACAGACACATAGACCTCTGAATTTAGACAAAGCACTGTATGTGATGTCAATGTATCTTATCACAGCATGGCGTACTTTCTGGTCTGGCACTAGGCAGTGTACAAATGTCCTATGCTTGTTCAATCACTGAGCAGACTGTTCACTATATATTTGACGTTCAAATGTAAAAATTATGTTTCTTTAGTGATCTACTTCTTTTTGTTCTTGCTTGTTCTATAACTTTATGGAAAGAACTTTCTATTTCAACTGTTCATTTGCATTTATTGTGTCTTCAATTTAGTTTGTATAACATATAATTTTAGAAACCTTCACCCAAGCAGGATACTGGTCAGCTTTCTTTTCATCCTTTGCCATTTCAGCTACATATTAGCTGATGTACATTAGATATATATTGGTTACATTTTTTAGAAGACATGGTTAAGTTTAAGATTAACATGCACTTCCAAAAACCAGTCCAGAGAACATCTAAGACAACAAATTATATTTCAACAAAGCAAAAATTGCAGAAATTAAAAGTCCAGATACACTGTGCAAAACAGTAACCTTGGCATGTCCTTGAAGTTCCTACATCTGATTCTATTCATTCCTGGAAGTGGTTATATTTCATATATGTTTGAATTAGAGGCACTGTTCCCCCACATTTGTACACACAGAGACATAGACATACATATGCAGACATATACATATATACAGATGCTCACACACACACACACACACACACACACACACACACTCAAGAAAAATTAGATTGTATAATCAAAGATCTCAGTATTTACACCTGCCTATTTGTTGATGTATTATTCATAATATACAGAAAATGGAATCAGCATAGGTTTATATTAGTAGATGAATTAATAAGGAAAATTGTGCATACAAAGATTTATACTTATTTGAGAAGCATGTTATTTAATCAAACTGTGTGTACCTTCTAGATTTGTGTCAGCCATTGCATCAGAAAAAGCAGATGAAGGTGCTACAATGTCTGAAGCATAGATTAATTTTCCAATTTTAAAATATGCCTTTAGGTTTGCTTTAAATAATTTAATGTGAAAAGTGACATGTGGTATGATATGCCTATGTGTGGGAGAGGGGCAAGGAATTCAGAATGCAGACACTATTACTATTCTTGTAAAAGGTTAATATAGCCCTGCACATTGTTCACAATGGCTTTATGTTATATATTCACATTTCTTCTTTCTAAAATATATTTTAGAAGCAAAAATCACATGACCATTTTTATGTTTACCATTTGCATTCCACATATGCGTTTCCAAGGAACTAGCTATCAAGTTACTTTGTGTACAGTATGTATAAGCGTGGTACAGTGAAAGTTGGACCATTTGAAGTTTTTCAAGCGTATAGAGTAATTAGTGTTTTGACAGTGCACCTTATTTCAATGTATTGTGTTTTTTCAAATCAAGTTTGTTTTGCTATCTTTTAGAATTTATATTCTTGTTTGTCAAGAATATAAAGTTAAACAAGTATTAGTTCAGTATCAAATAGTCCATCAGCATGTGGTCTAGTACTTGCAAAGAAATAGCTTTCTGCAATGTACTCCATGAAGAGTGGGGGATTAAGATCTCTCACACATAATCCATATCTGCACTAACTTTTTATCTAATATATAATCAGTTATAGTTTTGCTCGTTCAGAGCATTCTACATCTGTCAAAATTGATCTATTGTGCCCTTGAAGTGGTATATTAATTTTCCTGTGTCATTTTATATGAGGGGTCTGCTAGAAGATGGCATACCATTTAACTTATTTTCCATACTGATATCAAACCCTAGGGCCAGGAGCACTTCCCTTCGACTCAACACTCAAAAGTTCTAAGCCCTGACTCTTGTGTATCAGGCATTTGTGTTCTGTACTTTATATTTCAAAACAGTGTCTTTTGTTATGCAGGAGCTCCTCTAGCACCATGCCTACCAGTGAGTTTCCATGCATGTGCTCCCACATTCCACATGTATTGTTTTGCAGAACAAACATTTTGCTGTTTGAATTACCTCTTGTCCAACCTTTGTCTTCTTCATATACAGATAATAACTGCCGCAGACTATGTGTGAGCATTTGCTCTTCTATGTACTCGTGACATTATACGTGGGCAATAGTAGATATGCTGGGTGTTTTGTTCTGCTTCTGTTTGCTTTTCCCTGTACAATACGTGTGACTAGCACCCCTGAGATATTTTCTTCACCCCTTCACTTAGACTACACTCTTGGCAGTCACCCTGGAACTAAGAATACCGCATGCATCACTTCCTCCAGTTCTGACATCAGTGTTGCTCTGTGGCTCATCCAGTAGCAGGTGTTTAACACTGATATAAACAGTTTTGTCTGACAAAGCCAAAAATCCTCCCATATCGAGTCTCTGCTGGCCAATGGAACATTAACGCCAAAGTTAATTCCAAATTCAAGTCTCAGCCATGACAGTTCATTATGCTCCCTGCCAGAACTGCTGGCCCATGGAAACCCTTATTTTAAAAATTAAGGCAGAGTAAAACTTTTTCTCAAATAAATACATTGTGGTTTGGAGTAACAGACTTCCATTTTTGCAGGTTTTTCAATTAGTAAATTGAGATTGCATAGTAGTTAATTCCTTAATAAGATTTCTGGTTTAATATAGAAACCTGCTTAATTATAACAGAAGTGCCCACAATGTCTTGCAAACCATTTACTGCCAGGATAGAAAGCTTTAAAAAATGTAGAGTTGAAATTCAATGTAGCCATGTTCATGGGTCTATGGAAATTTAGATCATAAACAGAATCCCTCAATCAATCCATTCACACCAATAAGAGGTTGACTGTTATTTGAGTGAAATTTTTATGTACTTATATGATTTTAAAACAATTTCTGCGAGTTCAAAGCTACCCTGGTCTATGTAATGAGTTCTAAGACAACCAAAGATGAATAGTGAAATCCCGTGTGTAAAATAATTGTGTGTGTATCCTAGACCCCAGAGCTCCTTGGCTACACCCCGAGGGCTGCTGTAAATTTTGACAGAGTATTACTCTCTGATCAGTACGACCACTTCAGTTTAAATAAAGCCAGCGTACTTCTTTTGAAAAAAAAACAAAAAACAAAAAACAAAAAAACAAAAAAAAAAAAACCCAAAATCTGATTTTAAGTGTACTTGGTTTCACAAGACTTACTTAAGTGAATTTTTACACTACACAACTATAAATCAAGAATCTGTAGTATAGATATGGTATACTTTATTGTCTTTTATTTAATCCTTTATTTTAAACATCACTCCCTCCTTCCAAAGTCCACAATAACTTATACACCCTCCCCCAATTTAGGATATCTTTTTTAGTTATTGCTGCACTCACGCACACACACACACACACACACACACACACACACACACAC
>NC_034593.1:19544423-19545976 GCF_900095145.1 Mus pahari | reverse complement strand
CACACACACACACACACACACACACACACACACACACACACACATGCACCAAATATATGCAACCTATTGAATCAATTTATTATTGTTTATATATACACACATCAATATCTGACTTTGGACTTTGGTTTAGACATCCTGCGTCGGAAATTATTTCTGAAGAAAACTGATCCTCTTTCTCAGCAGGCGTTGACCATTGACAATGTGAGATGTGGATTTCCCCCTGTCCAAATTAGCATTTCAAATAGCGTTAGCACTGTGCTGGTCTTATTCAGGCAACAATATTCCTGAATGTAAATATATGCAGCTTTTCTATCATATATAGAAGAATTAATCTCACAGCCAGCATCCTGGCAAACTGGTTCAGACATTCCTTCCATCTCCACTTTTATGATTTTTCCTTGACCCATAGGTATACTGGTTGTGTTAAACAGGTATCTATTAGGTTGGTCACTCCACAACCACTGATTGTATGCATTTTGACCAGTTGTGGGTCTTTTTAATGGTCTTCATCTGTTGCAAAAAGAAGTTTCTTTGGAGAAGGGTTAGAGTTACACTTATCTGAGACTAAGATGGCAAGTATCTAGAATATAGTTTATAATTATAAGGGCAGTAACAGATTCTCCTCAAAGGTCTATGAGTCTCCAGCAACAAGTAATGGGATAAGTTACAGTTAACTTCCTTACAGGTGAGTTACAGGTGGCTCACTTACAGGTCCTATTCTACCGTTGCCAGGCACGGGTTCCTCCTATTGAGAGAGCTGTTGTTTATCTCCAAGATAAAGGTAAAAAACACTGCACCATTGGAAATATGTTGATGCTTCAATTACTGCCATGTACTGCAGTAGTTCATAGCCCTTGTGATACAGTAGGAATGCCTATGATTCCTATTCTTTGGCAGTTTTCAAAGCATCTATTGGTATTATGAGGCTGAGACCCACTCCTCAGAATGAAGAATTTTAGGTCACTAAAAGGTATTATACTGATGAAAATAATCCAGAACTCATAATACAAAGAATGCATACTTTCTCCCTCCACCTCTCCCTCTCACTCCTTCTCCCCCCTCCCTTTCCCTCCCCCTCCCCCTCCTCCTCCCCCTCTCCCTCTCCCCATCCACATCTGAGAATCCTAGCTTCAAATCTAGGTGTGAAAATATAACCAGTAGTAGGCCCCAAAACAGGAAAGTAAAAAGGGAGCATTGTATGTGTGTTGCATTAGGAGATTGTAGAAAGGATAGTATAACAGAGACACTATACGAGGGAAGTGAAAAATCCTTAGGGTGCTTCATTTGGACAGAGGATGGGAAAGAAAATACTGAGAGAGAGGGCAATCAGAAAGAACAGCAAGGGTAGTTGCAAAAGATATGGGGAAACATATTGTTCTTTGTATTTAAAAATGTACATATAAATATATGTATGTTACATATGTAAATAATTTAAAGGATGTTGTGCGTATGAGCTGAAAATAGTACCCAATACCAAGCATTAAAAGTCCCATTTCATGTTGTTGTTCAGAGGAGTATAAGAATGTCCCCCAAGCCGGGCAGTGGTGGCGCAC
>NC_034593.1:19542967-19544228 GCF_900095145.1 Mus pahari | reverse complement strand
AAAAAAAAAAAAAAAAAAAAAGGAATGTCCCCCAAATAATATAGGCTATTGCCACTTCTCTAAATTGCCTCCCACAACTTGAAGTAAGGCCCTATTGCTAAAAATACTGCACACTTCAAATATGACCCTTGGAGAAGTAGAGCTAAACAAAATTTAGAGGGAATTTAAAGTACAACAAGTGAAAGCATAACTTTTAAAAATTATTTTATTTATTTACATGCCAGTCCTTGCATCCCCCCGAGCCCCTGGTCCCACAGTTCCTCATCCCATTCCTCCTCCTTCTTGCCCACTAGAGAGTGCCCTCCACCAAGCATCCTCTTCCCTGGGGTCTCAAATCTCTCAAGGATTAGGCACATCTTCTCCCACTGAGGCTAGAACATGCAGTCCTCTGGTATGTATGTGCCAGGGGCCTTGTTGGCCTAATTATGCTGCCTGGTTGTTGGCTTAGTCTCTGTGAGCTCCCTGTTGTCCAGATTAGTTGCTGGTCTTCCTATGGGGTCACCTTCCCCTTCAGCTTCTTTAATCCTTCCCCTAATTCAGCTATAAGGGCCCATGACTTCAGTCCAATGGTTGGGTGTAAGTATCTGCTTTTGTCTGAGTCAGCTGCTGGGAAGGCCTCTCCGAGGAAAGTTGTGCCAGGATCCTGTCTCTAAACACATCATGGCATCAGTAATGGTGTCAATCCTTGGTGCTCCCACCACATGGGATGAATCTCAAGTTGGGACAGTCACTGACCCACCTTTCCTTCATTCTCCATTTTTGTCCCTGGAAGTTCTTTTAGACAGGAGCAATTCTGGGTCAGAAATTTTAACCCCATCACTCCACTTACGACCCTGACTATATGAACTAACCAGTACCCCCTGAGCTCGAGTCTCTATCTGCATATGTAGCAGAAGATGGCCTTGTCGGCCATCGTTGGGAAGAGAGGCCCCCTGGTCTTGTAAACTTTATATGACCCAGCACAGGAGAAGGCCAGGGCCAAGTAGTGGGAGTGGGTGGGTAGGGGAACAGGGATGGGGGTGGGGTATAGGGAACTTTCGGGATAGCATTTGAAATGTAAATAAAGAAAATAATAATAATAAAAAAATGTTAAAAAAAAAAAAAAGAATGATGGAAAAAAAAAAAAAAAGACCCTGACTATCTACTTGAGGTAGATTCTTTGAGTTCCTTCTTCCCACTTTTGGGCATTTTGGCTCCCAGGTTCAGTCCTGAGAGTCTCTCACATCCCAGGTCTCTGGTACTCTCTACAGAGTGCTCCCAC
>NC_034593.1:19525761-19542272 GCF_900095145.1 Mus pahari | reverse complement strand
TCTCTCTCTCTCTCTCTCTCTGTGTGTGTGTGTGTGTGTGTGTGTGTGTGTGTAAGTGTGTATGTGTGTGTGTCATAGTCATGGTGCATGAGTAGAGGTCAGATAACAACTTGTAAGATTTTGTTCTTTCTTTCTACTACATGGGTTCAGGATTACAACTTAATTCATTAAGTGTATTGACAAGTTGAAAGATCTCATTGACCTCAATGTGTTGATGTTTTGAAACTGATATTCAAAAAATACAAATATGCTTCATATGCATATGTATTCATGTGAATACGTGTCACAACGAGTTTTTTATAAAAGACTGTTATGTTTAACTGACAAATCAGTGAAGGGAAGTAAGGCAGGAAGCCCTAGTAAGGCAGGTGGTATGCAATGATGAGCCACAGCCTGTAACTCTGAGGATTGGTAGCAAGTGGGACAGAGTGATGAAAGGCCTATGGTTCAAAGAGGAACAAAAAAAGAAAAAGCACATAGTATTACAGGTATTGATCAAGCAGGTCATAGTTCTTCCATAATAAGACATCAATTACAGACCATTTTTAGTTTAAAGATAATATTCTTCAAATATTCTCATTTTATTTGATCTCCTTCAGAGAAGAAATCAAAAGAAAACACTTTCTATCTATAAGGTTTGTATAATATCTTGACAAAATTAAACAAAAAAATATTCCTGAGAGGAATACTAATATTACATATCTTTTAAAATTAGATGTTAAGACCAGAAACAAGAGGATGATAAGATGAATTACAAAATATCTACAAATTCTAATATATCCTGTTAATAATGTAGTTTTGTTATATGAGAAAATTATTTCAGTGTATCCTCGTTTTTAATAGATCATATGACTGTTTTGATGAATGTATCAGAGTGTGTGATAAAGTTCAATACTCTCGCAAAGAATATCTCTCAGCAACAGGACAACAGGAAGGAATTTTCAACCCATTTATAAAAACAACTAGAACTGCTTTTGATTATTTCATCAATTATTTTCTGAAGGTCACCTCTAAACAATAATTAAAAAATAAATTAAGAAATTTAGAATGGTAAGAGGTGAGGAGATACAATATCCATTTGCTCATGAGATTTTTTAGCATTAAGCAAAAAAATGGACTGTTTAGTTACTGAGCTCTTGGAGGAATTGGGTGGTGGAAAAATTGATTAGCATTAACCTGTGGGAGCAGGTTAAGATGAGTAGTTTAATTTTATGCACCTTCTTAGTCACCAGTAATTTGTCACTTGACATATTCCATTCAAATGGCTATGGCAAAAATACTTTAAATTGGGCAACTTGCGAACAATACAAATTTATTTTCAGAGATTTAGAGCTGAGAAGTCTAAGATTCAGGCATCTACAATCTTTGAGATGGACCTGTCTCATCACAGAAGCCTTTTTTCTAGCTCTGTATTGTACACTTTTAAAACATCTAATCCACCCTCTGCCCTCTTTTATGTGGGTATAAAGTGCATTAATGAGTAATTTTTACCTGTGATCTAACTACTCTCTACTAAATTCCCACCTCATCATTTGCGGATTTAGTGTTTCAGAGTATCAATTTGAGGGGACTGAGTTGTACGATCAAAACTGAGAAATAATATTAAGCACCAATGTCATTATTCATGAGGGTGATATGCCTCCATAACCTTTAGTTTCCATGGAATGTCCTTCGCTACCTTGGTATTGGAATTAAAGACTTATTTCAATACTTATGAAGTTTTTCTTCCCTGTGATTCAACATGCAACAGAAGCAAGTCAAAAGAGATGTAATCTTGGTTCACAATTTCACAGGACCTTGTCTGTCATGTTAGGGAGGCATGGTAACACTAGAGGCTCATTCCATGATGAAGAACTTGAAGTGTAATTTTCATATCTCTTAGTCAATAGAGAAGCAGAAAGCTATTCTGTAACAATGTAGGATGATCCCTCAAGGGCCATCATAAATGTCTTATGCCATCCATTCGGCACCAAGCTCCTAAAGTTCCTTAGTCTCCTATATCTCTAAGAAACAAGTCCTCAAATATGTGAACCTGTCAGAGGCATCTTAGACTAAAGCTTTAATATGAATTTCTGAAGAAGGAAAGTACAAGGTCAAGATATTCTTGTAGAGGAAGAAGCAGGGCATCCTGTATGCTATGCCGTGATATGTTATGAAGTAATAATGAACAGGACACCACAGTGGAGCTGGGTCCAGGAGACAAGTACAACTACCTAATGGCTCATACAGTTCCAGCACTCAGGAGCCTGAGACAGATAATGTCTGCGAGGAGACTGGCTAGTGCCATTAGCCATAATCAGAGAGCTAACAAGAGACCCTGATAAAAGTCAGACAACTCTCAATGAATGGAACAGACATTAACTAAGGCAGACATTTCACAGCCTTATCTGACCTCCACACATGCATGTGAGCATGCAAGCACCCATAAACGCATACAAACACACACACACACACACACACACACACACACACACACCTGTACATTCATACATACCCTTGTAAAGACATGCACACATGCATCCACGTATATACACAGCACTCACATATAAAAGTGAGCACATGGGAAATAGCTTCATTGCTCTATCTTCTCCTACTGGGCAGCTTTCAAGCTATGCTAAGAGACCAACCTACACTTTCTAGTGTAGGCTTTTTGCTCATTTTTGAAGTTGTTTAATAAGAAAGACTATATATATATATATATATATATATATATATATATATATATATATATTTGAAAAAAGGCAATGTCACATAAAAGAAAATTGCTTTGGAAAATGATAAAAGTCATAAGAGGTACACATTTTCAGTTCAGTCACTAAAGGAAAAAAATAGATGAAATTACTTGTTTAAATTCCCATGTCTGTTCTGTGAATATATTACTTGCCATTTTATCAATACTCCAAGATTTCTAGCAAAACTAGACATTGGAGATTTTTGGAAATAAACAAAAATAATAAATAAAATGTAGAAAATGCAACACAAATGTTATTTGATTTGGCAGTTTGTGCTTATATGTCTATTTAATATAGTGATTTCTTCAGTATGATTTTTCTAATAGCCTCATATAGTATTGCATGAAAACCATATTGAGCCATCTCTGCTATTTTAAGTAAGTAAATATTGATATATTCAATACTTTTATATGAGATCTTCTTAAACAAAATACAATCTATTTCAATAAATAGGATAGCTAGTTTGGAACTGATTGTATATGGATTTTGTTAATGTTGATATAAACTCAGAAGTCATAAAAGCGCTGGTTGTCATTGCTCTTCATAGTTCTACTTGAAAACATAAATTCTTCCTGCTTTGATTTAGTATGACTCCCCTTCCATCACTCCACAAATCTCTTAAGGTCAGATCTTGTCACATTTATCCTTCCATATCCCACAAAAACTTACTAAAAGCTCACGTATGAGCAGTCATATCTCCAAATTGTAAAGACTTCCTCTCTGTTTTTAAAATATGCTTTTACATTTTTTTTTTCAGAAATTGGCTACAACTCTATGACAGCAAGGATGACATGGAAATTTCAAAGAAGATTAAGAGTCACTGGATTGCATTGGGCTTGGAAGATACACAGTTTATAAACTATTCCGTGCTGCTGGATTTTCCCGGGTCCTCTCCAGGCACCATCACTGTGAGCAGCACTGGCCAGTGCTTTTATCCTGATGGCCAACCTTG
Organism: Mus pahari; assembly: GCF_900095145.1. Lineage (NCBI taxonomy): Eukaryota > Metazoa > Chordata > Mammalia > Rodentia > Muridae > Mus > Mus pahari. Next base: position 19,538,588 of record NC_034593.1, on the reverse strand, counting down.
CAGGGAAGAAGCCAGAGGAGGCCATAGCCAAGATCTGTTCTTCTCATATGCAGCCTATTCTGCCAAAGGAACTCTCCAGGTAATTTGACCATTTGTCTCTGTCATTTCCAGTGAAATGGAATTAGAGAACAACAGCTTTCATCTAAATTGAGCTAACTGGCAGGATGCAGCATACAAAAGTAGCCATTGAATATATTCCGTGTAGCAATGCCAGGAAGCTGGGAAGAAGGAAGGGAGGTGGCAGAATCTTTGCTTATCAAGTTTTGAAAGTGAAAACATGTTAGAAGAATTTAATTCAAAGGTGTTGAAGGTGCAACTGAGTTATTCACATTTTCCTCAGCCCGTATCTTTCAAGAGAAACTCATTTATGGATTTGAAGAGGCAAATTTGAGTATGATGATAGGGAAGGGGAGAATAGAAATGGAAAGAACTGCACTTTGTGATTGTTTATGCACATACGAAATGAAGGAGAAAATTGATGTGATTGTTCGCACACTCAGGATTTGAAATGCAGCTTGCCTGTAGTCATGATGGGAAATGAGTGAAGGGGAACCAAGTGTGGCTTCTTCCTCAATCTTTCATTGGTAGCTAGATTTGGTAGTGATTTCGGCTTCCAGGTTAAAAGAAGAGTGTCTAGAGCCATGTAATGAGTTAAAGTTCATTTTGCAGTAATCCACTGTTTTCTGCCTCTTCGATGATATTGAGCTTCTTAACTTTATGAGAAGCATCACTTGGGGACCACTGTGAGAATTAAAATGACTAATTTATGTGAATCCTGTGGAACAATGTATGACCGACAGTGCAACCAACATATAAGCTATATATTATGGCATATTTTATTTTATATAGCAGCTGTTCTGCCTCAATTTAAGTATAATTTTTATTGGAAATTTTCTTTATTTATATTTCAAATGTTATCGTCTTTTCCAGTTTTCTTCCCTCCCAGAAACACCCTATCACAACCTCTCTCCTCCTGCTTCTATGAGGGTGTTCTCTACCCACCTAGCCACCCACTCCCACCTCCCCGCCCACGATTCCCCTATACTGGGGAATCTATCCAGCCTTCATAGGACCAAGATCTTCTCCACCCATTGATGCATGACAAGGCCATCCTCCGTTACTTATGCAGCTGGAGCCATGTGTCCTCCTTTGTGGATGGTTTAGTCCCTGGGAGTTCTGGGGGGTCTGGTTAGTTGATATGGTTGTCACTGATGCATGAGAAGGCCATCCTCTGCTACATATGCTGCTGGAGCCATGTGCCCTCCTTTGTGGATGGCTTAGTCCCTGGGAGCTCTGGGGGGGGGGGGTCTGCTTGGTTGATATGGTCGTTCTCTGGATGGCCTTTCCTGCCATCTCTGCTCTACATTTAATCTTTATATTTGCTCCTAAGAGTATTTTGTTTTCCTTCTAAGAAAGACCGAAGCAACCAAACTTTGGTCTATCCATTTGCCTAAGAATTTCATAAATTCATTGTTTTTAATAGCTAAGTAGTACTCCATTATGTAAATGTGACAAATTATTTGTATCCATTCCTCTGTTGAAGGACAGGTTCTTTTCAGCTCCTGGGTATTATAAATAAGGCTGCTATGAACGTAGTGGAGAATGTGTCCTCATTACATATTGGAGCATCTTCTGAGTATATGTCCAGGAGAGATATAGCTGGGTACAAGGAAACACTATGTCCAATTTTCTGAGGAACAACCATCTTGCGTTCCAACCAGCAGTGGAGGAGTGTTCCTCTTTCTCCACAACATCGTCAGCATCTGCTGTCACCTGAGTTTTTGATTTTAGCCATTCTGATTGGTGTGAGTAGGAATGTTTTGATTAGAATTTCCATGATAACTAAGGATGTTGAACATTTCTTTAGGTGTTTCTCTGGCATTCAATATTACTCAGTTGAAAATTCATTGTTTTGCACTATACCCCATTTTCTTTTATTAGATATTTTCTTTATTTACATTTCAAATGCTTTCCCGAGAGTTCCCTATACCCCTCCCCCNCATTCCTGCTACCCTGCCCACCCNCTCCCACTTCATGGCCCTGGTATTCCCCTGTACTGGGGCATATATAGTNTGCAAGAACAAGGGGCCTCTCTTCTCAATGATGGCCGAATAGGCCCTCTTCTGCTACATTTGCAGCTAGAGACAGGAGCTCAGGGGGTACTGGTTAGTTCATATTGTTGTTCCATCTATAGGGTTGCAGACCCCTTCAGCTCCTTGGGTACTTTCTCTAGCTCCTCCATTGGGGACCCTGTGTTCTATCCAATAGTTGACTGTGAGCATCCGATACTATATCCCATTTTTAACAGGGATATTTGGTTCTCTGGAATCTAACGTCTTGAGTTCTTTCTTAATATCCTTGTCTTTTTGGAAAACTTTGGGATGGAAGTCAATTTTATTCGATATTAGAATGGCTACTCCAGCTTGTTTCCTTGGACCATTTGCTTGGAAATTTTTTTTCCAGCTTTATACTCTGAGGTAGTGTGTCTTTTTCCCTGAGATGGTAAACAGCAAAAAGTTGGGTCCTCTTTGTAAAGCCAATCTGTTAGTCTATGTCTTTTGATTGGAGAATTGACTCCATTGATATTAAGAGACATTAAAGAGAAGTAATTGTTGCTTCCTGTTATTTTTGTTGTTAGAGTTGGGATTCTGTTCTTGGGGCATTCTTCTTTTAGGTTTGTGGAAGGATTACTTTCTGGCGTTTTCTAGGGCATAGTTTTTGTCCTTGTGTTGTTGTTTTCCCATTATTGTCCTCTGAAGGGCTGGATTCATGGAAAGATATTGTATGAATTTGGTTTTGTCTTGAAATACTTTGGTTTTTCCATCTATGGGAATTGAGAGTTTTGCTGGGTATAGTAGCCTNGGCTGGCATTTGTGTTCTCTTAGGGTCTATATAACATTTGTCCAGGATCTTCTGGCTTTCATAGTCTCTGATGAGAAGTCTGGTGTAATTTGGATATGTCTGCCTTTATATGTTACTTGACCTTTTTCCCTTACTGCTTTTAATATTCTGTCTTTACTTAGTGCATTTGTTGTTCTGAATATTATCTCCTGTGTCCCAGTGATCAGAACCACTCTCTGCAGGCAAGATCTCCTCTTGCAGGAAAGGTGCACAGAAGTCTGGAGCTCAGATCCATCTCCTGATTCCTGGAGTCAGAACCCTTCCTGGAGCTTACTCTCCTCTGGCAGGGAAGGTGTCCAGGGATCTGAGTCTCAGCTCTGTCTCCTTGCTGAGGATGAATGCCCGAAGGGACCCTGTTCAAGAACATCTGTTGCTTCTGCTGCCCACATGCACTCCTGTATAGACTGGTCTCAGTGATCCCAAGATTCTGGGTGTGCTAGGGCCTGCCTTTGTCCTTTGACCCTGTTGCTGCTAGCACAAGACCCACTCACCAGTGATCTCAAGGTCCCGGGTATGCTAGGGTGCTTGCAGCATGAAGAGTCCTCTGGAGATAGCACTGAAGATGGCGCCCCTTTGTTGATTCTTGATCTTACTGCACAAACCATTGGTGTTCTGTTCAGGAATTTTTCACCTGAGCCTGTATCTTCGAGGCACATCCTCACTTTCTTCTCTATAAGTTTCAGTGTATTTGATTTTATGTGGAAGTCCTTGATCTACTTGTACTTGAGCTTTTTACAAAGAGATAAGAATGGGTCGATTTACATTCTTCTGAACTAGTACCATGCAGTTTTTTGTTTTTTTTTTTTAAATCACTATTGCTCTGTAGTACAGATTGAGGTCAGGTATAGTGATTCCCCCAGAATTTCTTTTACTGTTGATAATAGTTCTTACTATCCTGTCTTTTTTTTGTTTGTTTTTTTGTTTTTTTTTTTTTGTTTTTTTGTTATTCCAGATGAATTTGCAAATTGCTCTTTCTAACTCTATGAAGAACTGAGCTGGAATGTTGATGGGAATTGCATTGAATCTGTAGATTGGTTTCAGAAAAACGGCCTTTTTTACTGTATTAATCCTGCCAATGAGCATGGGAGATATTTCCATCTTCTGAGACTTGAAGTCTTTGTCATTTAGATCTTTCATTTGCTTGGTTAGAGTCACGCCAAGGTATGTAATATTATTTGTGGCTATTGTGAAGGGTCTCGTTTTCCTAGTTTCTTTTTCAACCTGTTTATCTTTTGAGTAGAAGAAGGCTTCTGGTTTGTTTGAGTTAATTTTATATCCAGCCACTTTGCTGAAGTTGTTTATCAGGCTTAGGAGTTCTCTGGTGGAATTTTTGGGATCAGTTAAGAATATGATCATATCATTTGCAAATAGTGATATATTGACTTCTTCCTTTCCAATTTGTATCACTTTTGACTTCCTTTTGTTGTCTAATTGCCCTAGGTAGAACTTCAAGTACTATGTTGAATAGATAGAGAGAAAGTGGGCAGCCTTGTCTAGTCCCTGATTTTAGTGGGATTGCTTCAAGTTTCTCTCCATTTACTTTGATGTTGGGTAATGGTTTGCTGTATATTGCTTTTTTTTATGTTTAGGTATGGGCCTTGAATTCCTGATCTTTCCAAGACTTTTAATATGAAAGAATCCTGAATTTTGTCAAATAATTTTTCAGCATCTAATGAGATGATCATGTGTTTTATTTTTTTCTTGGAGTTTGTTTATGATTAGGTTGATCAATTCCCATATATTGACCCATACCTGCATCCCTGGGATGAAGCCTACTTGATCATGCTCAATGTTCATTTTGATGTGTTCTTGGATTTTGTTGGCAAGAATTTTATTGAGTATTTTTACATCAATGTTCATAAGGGAGATTGATCTGAAGTTCTCTTTATTCTTTTGGTCTTTGTGTGGTTCAGGTATAAGTAATTGTATAATGAATTGGGTAATGTACCTTCTATTTTTTTGTGTGTGGAATAGTTTAAAGAGTATTAGTATTAGGTCCTCTTTTAAGGTCTAATAGAATTCTCTACTAAACCCATCTATCTGGTCCTAGGCTTTTTTTTGGGGGGGGGGGAGGTGATTATTACTGACATTGTCTCTTTCTTTAGGGGTTATGGGAGTGTTTAGATGGTTTATCTAATCCTTTTTTTTTTTTTTTTTTTGAGACAGGGTTTCTCTGTGTAGTCCTGGCTGTCCTAGAACTTACTCTGTAGACCAGGCTGGCCTCGAATTCAGAAATCCACCTGCCTCAATCTCCCAAGATTAAAGGTGTGTACCACCACACCCAGCTCCTGATCCTATTTTGATTTCAGCACCTTGTGTATGTCTAGAAAATTGTCAACTCTATCCAGATTTTCAAATTTAGTCGAGTATAAACTTTTTAGTAGGATCTGATGTGGGTTTTTTTTTTTTTTTTTTTTTGAATTTCCGTAGTTTCTGTTGTTATGTCTCCTTTTCCTTTATGATTTTATTATTTTTGATACTGTCTCTGTGCTCTCTGTTTAGTCTGCCTAAGGGTTTATCTATCTTATTGATTTACTCAAAGAACCAACTCTTAGTTTTGTTGATTCTTTGTATGTTTCTCTTTGTTTCTAACTGGTTGATTTCAGCCCTGAGTTTGATTATTTCTTGCCTTCTACTTCTCTTGGGTATATTTGCTTCTTTTTGTTCTAGAGCTTTCAGGTGTGCAGTCAAGCTGCTAATCTAAGCTCTCTCCAGTTTCTTTTTGGAAGCACTTATAGCTATAAGTTTTCCTCTTAGTATTGCTTTCATTTTGTCCCATAAGTTTTGGCACAATGTGTCTTCATTTTCATTAAATTTGAAAAAGTCTTTAATTTTTATATTTCTTCCTTGACCAAGTTATCATTGAGTAGAGTGTTTTTCAGTTTGCATGTGTGTTTTCTGCTGTTTCTGTTGGAATTTAAGGTCAGCCTTATTCCATTTTGATCTGATAGGGTGCATGGGATTATTTCAGTCTTGTATCCATTATGGCCTGTTTTGTGGTCAGTTATATGGTCAATTTTGGAGAAGGTACCATAAAGTTCTGAGAAGAAGGTATATTCTTTTGCTTCAGGATGAAATGTTCTATAAACATTTGTTAGATCCATTTGGATCATAACTTCTGTGACTTTCACCGTGTCTCTCTTTAGTGTCTGTTTCCATGGTGTGTCCATTGTTGAGAGTGAGGTGGTGAAGTCTCCCACTATTATTGCGTGGGGTGCGATGTGTGCTTTGAGCTTTAGTAAAGTTTTTTTAATGAATGTGGTTGCCCTTGTATTTGGAACATAGATGTTCAGAATTAAGAGTTCGTCTTGGTAATTTTTTTTTTCCTTTGACCAGTATGAAGTGTCCTTCCGCATCCTCTTTGATGACTTTTGGTTGAAAGTTGATTTTATTTTATATTAGAATGGCACTCCAGCTTGTTTCTTAGAATTATTTGCTTGGAAAATTGTATTCCAACTTTTTTTTCTGAGGTAGTGTCCGTTTTTTGTCACTGAGGTGCATTTCCTTTATACAGAAAATTGCTGTGCTGTTTATATATCCTGTTTGTCTTTTTATCGGGTAATTGTGTCCGTTGACTTTAAGAGATATTAAGGAAAAGTGATTGTTACTCCCTATTATTTTTCTTGTTACAGGTGACATGTTTGTGTGTCTATCTTCTTTTGGATTTCTTGAAAGATTACTTTCTTGTTTTTTCTAGAGTGTACCCAACATGCAAGTTATATATAGTGGCATATTTTATTTTATATAGCAGCCATTCTTCTTCAATTTAAAGTATAATTTTATCAGACATACTTAATCCTTTTTCTAAATTGTGCATTGCCTAACTGAACACTGATGGAATTGTGCTATATTTTAATGCTTATGTATATATGTAAAATCTTTATAGTTAGCTACAAGCAAAACATGGAATATTTAAACAATTTAAAAGTACTATATAAAATTACTTAAGAAAATAGAATAACCCATGTTTGTAATATTGCAACATACTTTTATTTTCTTTGGGGGTTCCTGAGATTTGTGGTGAATACATGTGTACTAGATGCTAATCAGGCTTCTATCCTATGTTGGTGGAATGTGACTTGTAGTAGAATTTCATATAGCCAGCACAAATTTGAAGAGTTTCTACTACTAATTAAATTTAATTGCGTGTGTGTGTGTGTGTGTGTGTATGTATGTGTGCATGTGTAATATTTTTATCCTAAAACTCAAAACTTGATTTGACAGTACATAAGTTTTCTGGCATTAACAGCAACACATTTTATATCAGTGAAAATATAGGGAAGGAATCAACACCCTTGTCTTGGCTCAGAAGCCATGAATTTAGCACGAGCCCTCACATACCACCTTGTTTCTCTCCTCTCTATTGTTCTGTTTGGCTCAAGAACATTCAAATCATTCATATCATCCACCTTGAAAATAAAAAAAAAAAAAAAAAAGGAAAAGAGAAAGCCTAACCCCGAGCAGAACAACAAAGCAAGACAAGCAAGTCTTTGGACTAACTCCTACAGTTTTTCAATTTCTCTTGACAAACGCTGATGATTTCCTGATGATGGGGAAATTGAAAAGTTCTATTCCCTTAACCTGGATCTCCAGGAAGACTGAAAAAACATTAGATATAAATTCTGTCGACCTGAATTCAGACATCACAGAATTTTTTTACATATTTATCTTATCACTATTATGTGTTAGACATTTTAATTCATAAAATAAACTGTTTTCTCAAGCATTTGTTCAGTTTCACCAAAGACTATGAATATTACTTCTGACCAATTTACAATTTTAAAAGTTATTTAAGCTCCCAATTCTAGTATAGAAGTTTTTAAAAATAAACATAAAACAAAAATTAAAAAGGAGGAATTGAAGATGGAATCAGGTATGGAAATGTCATTTCACCTGAAGGAATTTCTGAAGGCCTAAATGCATTTTATACACACACACACACACACACACACACACACACACACACACACACACACAAATCCTTTGTTTTAAGACCTTAATTTGAAAAAATGTTAGTCTTGTGACTTAGGTAAAGACATTAAGAATAGGTATTTTAATTCTAAATATAAATGTTTTACAGAGTGTGTAAGTATATACATGAAGAAAGAATGTACCAGTGACTTAATATTTTTAAAATTCAGTGTGATTAGGATATTCAAAACTGAAACTGTTCTAGCTGACCATTGTATGATATACAAAACATGTGCATGCATGCTGCATCAGTGTGTTAAAGGGTCACTACTACACTGACACTCACATAGACTAACTAGTAGGGAAATGGTGGGTTTGTGCTTCTCTGACTAAATCATATCAAATCTGAGTAGATGCTGCTGCTGATTCAGATGTAACTCCTTTCTGATTTTTCAATACATTCTGTGTTCATGAATTTCTATGAGGCAGAGTCATTAACAAGTTTTTAAATTATTCTATTTTGACGGCCAGCAAAGCTCTCCATAACTTTCTCTTTTGACAAGGTTATTTGCAGAGGAGGAGTTCTCCTTTACTTTGAAGAGCTGTCATATCCATTCATCATAGGGCTGTTTTGTGTAAGCTTCCAATTTGTGCTTTCTGGTAACCGTCTAAAGAGCACTTGTGATATCTCCTATCTACTGTGAAAACCCACTTAGTGCCAGCATGATGGATGGTGTATTTTGCAAATCCTTTGTAATTCATAGAACACTAGAAAGGTGACATTGTTACCCCATAATAATGACAGGTGGGTCAGTCAAAGGGTCCTAAAGAGAGTTGCCTTGTCAGATATAAAACGCACATTAAAATGGATATATAAATAATTTAACATGCGAATTTTTAACATCAGGGAATAAAAAGACATGTTTTAATAAAATAAAAATAGCAACAATAGTAACATCACAGTAATAGAGATATTGGTCAGGAGGTCTTGCCATGTGTAATTAATTTTGTATACAGAAAATATGGCTTTTAACTAATTCCTGTAAAAACATGTTTGTGTCTTCATTGAAACTAGGCTGACTCAGACAAAAACTAATACAATATCTTGGTTCTGACATGTTCTGCTTTTGAAGCAGGGGATTTGTTCAGAGATCCAAACATTTTAGGAATGGGTTTTGATTTCCTTTTGTAAAGTTTTAATTTTTGCTCAGTAGACATTCCATATAATAAGATTATATGGAGAACCTTGTCTTCAACAACACATTAATTGTATATAAGATATATTGTTATTGACATATTTATTACTACCTGCTCTACAGAAAGCAGAAGAGTATGCCCCATCAGCTGTACAAATTATGAATTATTGAATCTCCTATTCCTTATTGACCTTGTCCATGTCAGGGGCAAAAATGACAGATACAATCCATATGCATATATATATATATATATATATATATATATATATATATANATATATATATATATATATATATATATATATATATATATATATATATATATATTTATATTGCCATACTGCCTGATACTTGGAAAATATTCAAGTGACATTAACAATTATTGTTATTTGGCAGAATGTAGGCACACTTAAATGAAGAAGTTAGGGATATATATCTAAACTTCATTTCAAGAATTTGAAAATTCAAAATGATTATATGTTCATGCTGTGTTACCATAATTATTAAACCTGTTTATCATGACAAATATTAATAATTATGAAAGGAATAAACTTGAAAGCTCAAGGAATGAGGTTTTTTATTTGTGAATATTGAGTGGTCCACCATGACGTTGGATCTTGCTTGCTTTTATGTGTAGCTTACACAACAGTGTAATTTAGCACATGTCTCTGAACACTATGTCAAATATTTTGCTAGAAAGTAATAAAGAGAATAAAAACATATCACTAATTTAAAATGTCTTCCATAATTTGCAATCTCTCAGATTTGGAAATAAAAAACAAAAGGACAGAGCTCCAGGCACTTGGCTCTAATTGATTTTTGTTATACATAAAAACAGCAAAAATCTGGGGAAACAAGGTCAGAGTAAATTATTTAAATATAGTATGCTTTTACATGCCTGCCATAACACTGGGACCCAGAACACTTCTGTACTGGTATTAATGGTCTACCACTTTGCTTTTCTTATTTATTTTTCTTTGTGAATTCCATGTTTTGGTAATCATGTAGCAGACTAAGATAAATGAATGTGAAAACAGCTACAGGCAGTTGTTACTAATAAAAATTATCTGCAAGCAACCCCTTCTCCAAATATGACTTTCTGTTCCTGGTTTCTAAAGTGAAATGTGAAGGAAGGTGTCTTAGTAATAGTTTCTATTCCTACACAAAACATCATGACCAAGAAGCAAGTTGGGGAGGGAAGGGTTTATTCGGCTTATACTTCCATACTGCTGTTCATCACCAAAGGAAGTCAGGACTGGAACTCAAGCAGGTCAGAAAGCAGGAGCTGATGCAGAAGCCATGCAGGGATGTTCTTTCCTGGCTTGCTTCCCCTGGCTTGCTCAGTCTGCTCTCTTATACAACCCAAGACTACCAGCCCAGAGATGGCAACACACACAAGGGGACCTCCCCGATTGATCACTAATTGAGAAAATGCCTTACAGCTGCATCTCATGAAGGCATTTCCCCAACTGAAGCTCCTCTCTCTGTGATAACTCCAGCTTATGCCAAGTTGACACAAAACTAACTGGTTCAGAAGGTAACAATTGAACTATTTGTGATCTCATCACTATACATGTGGGGTCTTTAATGCCAAAATGTTAAAATATACACTTTTGACTATGTTTATTTCTAAGGATTTTGGAGGGGAGGGACATGGTCTCTCTCTCTGTAACCCTAGCTGACTTTATCAGCGTTCCTTGACCTACCAAGTGTAGGGATTAAAAGCAGGAGTCAAAGTGACCAGACCTATTATTTATAATGCTATTAAACGACTGTTAATATCATACAATTTGATGACTATTTCTTTTAGATTTACTTTGATTTAAAGAATATGACTTAAAAAGATAAGTCTGATTTTCTCAGAAATTTCAACCATATCCTAATGTTTGAAAGTATAAAGTTTAAGTGTAATAAATAGGTTACAATAATAACTAACTTGTACCAATATGGTTTAAAATGTCAATATTTTCAGAATTAGAGAGTTGGTGAAAAATCCCAGGGCTTTGCTTCACATCATTTCAAATTGGTCTAGTTGCTTTTATATGGAAAATCATGGCACGTCTCTTGCATGGACTTTAACAAAAGCCCGTCTGAATGAATTTCAACGCTTCCAATATCTTTACTTTAATTATCTGAACATCATTAATTAAATAAAGCACTTTGTGGTTATTAATTTGTTATTCATTATATTCTAATGTGCTACTAAAGGAGTGACTCATCTAGAATTTAGGCACTGGCTCTCACTTAGAAAAAAGAACATACTTGATATTTGCCAATACATTCTCAAGGGCTTTCACATGCCACTGCACAAGAATCTCAGTAATAATAAAGACATCTTTAGACCCTGATATGCATAGTAAACTACCCAATAAAAATTCTGCTACTATAGACACAATACTTAAACACCATTAAATTAATGTTTTGTAAATTATTTGCATCTGCATCTTCAGAAACTACAATATAAACTGGAAATATATAGTTTTTTCAAAGGACCAGCAGTCTCAATTAATCCGGATCCCTGAGATCTCTCAAACACTGGACCACCAGCCAGGTAGTAGCATACATCAGCTGATATGAGACCCCCAACACATATACACCAGAGGAAAGCCAGGTCTGGGTTTAGTCAGAGAAGTTGCACCTAACACTCAAGAGAATGGAGGCCCCAGGGAGTTTAGAGGTCTGGTAGGTGGGCTAGGGTTAGGGATATCCTCATGGAGACAGGGGTCAGGGGAAGGGAGGTAAGGGATGTGGGACAGTCAGAGGGTAGACTCAGGGGGGAATAAAATCTGAAGTTTAAAATAAATAAATAAAATAAATAATATAATATAATATAATCTTATTTGGTATTCCCTTCTTTAAAATTCCATAAACGACCTAGCTCCTATCTTCTCCTGTTATATATCACGGGGGCTATCAAAGCACTAGGATCTTGTATCAGCTGGTTATACAGAATCCATAAATAGGGAACAGGAAGGAATAAATGCATGTATTCTGATGCTCAGCTTGTTTTCTTAATTCTATAGAGTCCAGGATTCCCATCAAGAGGGAAGGGATCTTCCCATATCGATTAATGTAATCAGGATAACTTCTTAGTGGGTATCTCCAGAGACCCAACTCCTTGCTTGCTCTGCATTCTTAAAATTAAGAGCTAACATTAACTGGAAGACATGGGCAAGTCTCTTATTTGATTACTTTTATTATTTCATTGGTTTTTCAGCTTTTCTGGTTTTAGATACTCAATTATAACGTGTGTGTTCTAGATGAGCTTGTCATCTTAGCAGAACCCTTTGTCCCTGATAGTGTCTCATTTATAGATGTCATGGAAAAGTTATGCCAACTATGTTGAGAGACAAAAACAAAAACGTATAATTCAAATTTCCAACTTTTGCTTACTTGGATCAAATTCAGGAGTAGAGGTTTTGGTCTTTGCCCAGACTCACACTGTCTTTAAGTCGATGCTTTAATCTCCTGTGTATAAAAAATGAAGATAATGACAGTAATCTCTTTTTGACTCTCTTATCAAGATGTGAGAAGATTAAAAACTATACATTATTTGTATTTAGGGGAGTGTGGCCACACAGAATGCTTCAGAAGACATAGCTTTTAAGGCAACAGTAAGTTTTTTTTTGTACCGGAGCACAGGTTCATTTGATGATTAATTTTTCATTTCAATTCTCCTCATTAGGACTCTTCTCACTTCATTCGACTTTAGAAATACAAATGGCTCTGTCCTCTCTGTGAGATATGATCCCTGTTTTCTACCATGGTTTGTTCTTGGCACACACACACACACACACACACACACACACACACACACAC
>NC_034593.1:19507347-19525565 GCF_900095145.1 Mus pahari | reverse complement strand
ACACACACACACACACACACACACACACACAAACCATTCATTCTTTCTCTCTTTGGTTCCCTTATTGTGTTCTGAAAACAAGATGATCCTGGCCACTGTATAATTGATAAACTCCTGATTATCCTTATTAGCACATGTATGCATCACAAAGGATATATTTCATTACAAGTGTTTATTATTCCATTGTGTGGTATTTATATAAACAAGAATGGGGATCTATCAGAAGTTCAACTTCCTTTTTAATAAACTATATAGGTCTGTCATTTTTAATAGATTATAATACAGCCATCTGGCTTAATTAAGTCTATCAAACAGAATTTTAAATTTCTATACCAATTATCTTTGGGATGATCCTAACTTTGATTGAGATCCAGTGTTTCTAAATGGTGTGGCTATGTACTCTAAGAGAATAAAGCTGAATAGAAATTAGAAAATTAACTATCGTATTTGGAAATAGTACTCCCTGTTTACATTTGTTTTGTGTACATGTGAGCTGTATAATTAATATTTGATGTAGACTATTTTAAGTATTTTTGTTCATCTAATGTTCTTGCTTTTAATTAATAAAATAGGTACATGAACTTCATCCTAACACTTTATTAATCATCTGGAGAATATGTAATAAACATTACAATATATTTAAATAATCTATAAAAGTTCCATCACAAAACACTGGAGTATCAAGGTCAAGGAAATTACTATTACAGATAGTTATTATTTTCTTACCTCACATCTATTTAAATATTTGATGCAAAATATTACTTCTATATTTGATTTGTTTGCAGAAAATGTATTCATTTAAAATTTGTATTTGATCTATGTAATTCATTATATTTTATTTTATTTAAATCACCATATCATGATACTTTCCTTCCCTCCCATTTCAAATAGATAACCTTTCCTTAATATTATCTAGATTTCTGGGAATGTTCAAGTGCTCAGAGTGTAAAGGCTCATGATGCTAAGCCTGACATCCCAATTTCAATCTGTAGAATTCACACGAGTGGGAAGTGTAAACCAATGCCTGTAGTAAGTTGTCCTAAGACCTCTGCATGTTCTTCCTAACAAATATGTTCCTATGCACATACATACATACACACATACACATGTGAACACAAGTATGCATATATTATCATAATTATCATTATCATCTTCAAGATAATAAAATAAAATATGAAATGTTTTAAAAATACAGTGCTTCTTCAGTAAATTAAAAATATTTTAGAAGCTATTTTGCTTCATATTTGTAAATTATTTTTGATAATTGCATCATGAATATTATGTTTACATCCATTCAAGCCTTCCTTCTTCCCTCACCTCCTACAATGTTCTCTCAACTCCCTCTCAAGTCTGTGACATTCTCTTCTATAATTACTACTATCTTAACAGAAACACATGCACATACACACACATATGCACACACACATACACACAGCCTATTGTGTACTGGGTTCATTAAGTGCTGCTCATGTGTACATGTATTTAGGCCTGGCTACTTGGGTTTAGATAATGTTCATGTTAGAGGTTATCTATGATAGATGATCAAAAAGAACATCCCTCTTAGAAAACTGGTTCTCTCTCTCTCTCTCTCTCTCTCTCTCTCTCTCAGAAATCAATGATTACATTTTTTTCTTTGTCTAAGAGTAGGTCCCTGAGAAATTTTCCACATGTCATTAGCAGGTTGACTGGTATGATTGTATAGAATTTAGATTTCATGTGCACAGGACCACTGTCCACTAGAAGTGCAGCACTACTATAAGACACTATCTGGCATGATGAACCAAGGTTCTCTGGCTCTTACAATCTTTCTGCTCCCCTTTTGTGTGTCTGCTTATGGTCTAATTAACATTATTCTTCCCAGTGCACACATATTAACAGAAGGAGTCCTTCCTCCAGAATACATAGGAAACATTTTCTTGTGCTCTGCTATGGATTAGGTTGTCTGCTTTGAAGAGAACATTACTATGTTAAGCCCAGTTCTTCAATATGACTGGTTTTGGATATAGTTTCTGAAAGATTATCAGGATTCAAGTAATCCTGGTGGTGGAAGCTGACTTTATGCAAATAAGTGCTCTTGTGGGAGGGATATAAAGGTTTTATGAGAGCAAGCGTGTGCTATCACTCCCTCCCTCCCTTGCCCTCCCTCCCTTCCTCCCTCCCTCTCTCCCTCCCTCCCTCCCAGACTCCCAGACTCCCAGCTCCCAGTCTCTCTCTCTCTCTCTCTCTCTCTCTCTCTCTCTCTCTTCCTTCCTCTCTTCCTTTCCCCAACCCCACCTCTTGTAGAGAATCAAGTCAAAAGTCAATCAGTCAACAGAAGCAGATTTTACAGGCATTTTGGTATTTTATTCTCAGCCTACAGAACTTGCAAAAAGTAAACACTTATTATTTAGGCTGCTGAGTCAGTAGAAGTGTGAGATGCCAGTAGAACACACCAAGACAGAATGATTAACAGAGATTCTCTTGTGATGGTTCTCATACAGAACAAAACAAATGTTCTAATAATTTAACTTTGTGTGGTGGGCTAGGGATAGTGAAGTGTTGTATGTGTCATAAATGTCTGTTTGGGAGGAGTGCTCATGTCCTTACAGATGTGTAGACAGCACAGACTGATGTTAGTGGTCGTCAAACACCTGTCATTGTTTCAGATGCAGAGTCTCTCACTGTTCCTAGAGCTCATCTATCCACAGCCCTTTGTGACACAATGTTGCAGGGATTATCTAATTTGTACACAGGACTGATGTTATAAGCTAAGCTTTTTGGATGTTCACTGAGGACCTGAACTCAGGGCTTCAACTGTATACATCAGACACTACCTCCTATCCCCTAGAAAAAAATGTAATTTTAAGCAGACTGACTGTCAGCACCATGAACTTTTCTTCAACCAGTGAGATCCTTTGTTAAAAATCTTTCTTGATGAAATGACTTCCAAGAGATGACTACAGAGGATCTGTGCTGCTCCAAATCTGAGTGATAAAATTTAAACAGATGGTTTCTCTTTTCTAGGCTTTAGTCTCTATGCATGATGTGGTACCAATATTGGATTGCTATCTGAGATGTGTATTCCATACTGTGTGTCTGGCACATGGATTTATAAAATATTATTTTGGATTTTTATTTTTCCAAAGCATGTCTGATTAACAGCTCTAAAGCAATGACATTTTAAGGAAATACTTTTTCACAATAAAATTGGAACACTTTTAGCAAGTGTTTAATAGCACAATATCATTTCTAAATTATTTAATTACCTTAATATTTTATAATACTCATTACACAAGAAGACTTGCTTCCATATTTCTATGACTTTTATTTAACAAATACTTTGGTTCCAGACAATTCTATTTGAGACCATGGAAACCATCCTTCTGTAGATGGTATCATTTCACCATATTTCAATTCCAAACTTAGCTAATATCTCATTACTCATTCCTTCTACTTAAATATTTTACTGGAATCCTCAGTTATTTCTATGTGGAACAACTTGATCTCAACCTAGAAAAATTATTTTATTTTAATGTGCACTAATATAGAATGTTGCCTTTTTGTTGCTGTTGCTTTAACTTTTTTCCTCCTTCAAACTTAAATATAAAATTTGACTTCATCTCCAGTTTGGGACATAAACTGAAGACTGTGTTTCTGGTGGTCTAGTTGATGATTTTCTACTATGATAGCATAAATACAATCAGAAGAGAATAAGTATGGCAATAAACACACATGGAATGAAATGGTTTGGAAGTTTAGCATATCATAATATGTTGATTTAAGCATCAAAACATTTCAATAATTTTGGGTGGGCGATGGTTTTCATTTTTTTAATCTAGATAAGTAGGAATGATTTTCAGAAAGAACATTCTCAAAGAAATTTTCCAAAGATAATAGATGTATTTATCAAACCACCAAATCTTCACAAAACTGAGGCTACTGTAATTATTGGTATTTAGAATATAGCCACAATACACATTATCTAAAACTTAGTTGTACAGTTTTATCTATACTGAGAAACTGCTATGAATAGAAAATCTCTTATATGCCAAAATCTTCAATCTGATGGGTTGTATTTAACATGATGTGAAGAAACGATTGAACTTTGCACAGACTATACAATAATGTAGTATTTTTCATGATTGGCATTGTTGCAATTATGATTGATAGATAGATAGATAGATAGATAGATACTGATAAATAGAGATATATTATATCTATCTCTATGAACAAAAAGCCACACAAAACTGTGAAGTTTTCCCTCAACCATTTCGAAATATGACAAATACATTCATTAATATGACGAAGAGAGTAGTAGCCTATTTTCAAATGCTGCCATTGAAGCTCAAATAATTAGTGTTAGCTTACTAATTTAAAATTAAAAATATGAATTTCCTTATTACCAGTTACATTTTGCAAAACACAAGAAAACCAAGAAGGAAGACCATCATGTGAATACTTCATTCCTCCTTAGAATAAGGAACAAAATACCCATGAAAGGATATAGGTACAGAGACAAAATTTAGAGCTAATATGAAAGGATGGACTATCCAGAGACTACCCCATCCGGGGATCCATCCCATCATCAGCCACCAAACCTAGATACTAATGCACATGTCAGCAAGATTCTGCTGAAGGGACCCTGATATAGCGGCCTCTTGTGAGGCTATGCCAGTGCCTGGCAAACACAGAAGTGGATGCTCACAGTCAGCTATTGGATAGAACACAGGGCCCCCAATGGAGAAGCTAGAGAAAATACCCAAGGAGCTGAAGGGGCTACAACCCTGTAAGTGAAACAACAATATGAACTAACCAGTACCCACTGAGCTCCTGTCTCTAGCTGCATATGTAGAAGAAGATGGCCTAATCGGCCATTATTGGGAAGAGAGGTCCCTTGGTCTTGCAAACTTTATATGACCCAGTACAGGGGAATACCAGGGCCAAGAAGTGGGAGTGGGTGGATAGGGGAGCAGGGGCGGGGGGAGGGTATAGGGAACTTTCGGGATAGCATTTGAAATGTAAATAAAGAAAATATCTAATAAAAAAATAAAAAATAAAAAAATATGAATTTCCTTTATTTGCAGTATAATCATTAATATTATGTGATCATTTATTTAATCAGACTCGTAAGATTACAGATCAACATTTATTCATATAGTTATAATATCTGTAAACTCAAAAAATATATTAAGGAATTGATTTTAGCATATTTTATTAAGAAAATTCAGACATAAGTGTTTTAACAGTTACATTCCCTGTCAAATACACTTGAACCTATACCTTACCTTCTCAGATATTGCATAATTATTTAAATACAAGGCTCAGGAACTAACAATGTATGTTGAATAATTGGAGAAAATAATGTTCAGTGCACTGTTTAACAGGAAATTTTATAGTCATAGAAATCTAAACTATGCACACACACACACACACACACATGAACATACATTTTCACACACACATGGACTCTAACACACTAATATAATACACACATATCCACACACTACAGGCACAGGAAAGAGCAGTCTTTAGCAGATGCAGATACAGATTATCTGTAAATAAACTAGTGATAGTTATATAATTGTACAAAGGTGAAATGCAATTTATATTATGTAAGGTTTGATACGGGCCTTGGTATATTAGTAAAGTTTTGAAGATGTTGATCATGAGAGAGCTAAAAGTGATGGTAAATGTTTTGCACCAGCTTGTCTGAATATAGACTTATTTAGAGGATAAATGGACTTGTAGCCATGAGAATGGGAGACTACTTTGACAGCATTAAGTGTCATGAGAAGAGTTGCCACTGGGAGTTGCACCTTTGCCTGGCTTGGATCAAAGACTTTGTTCTATGGACTATGGAACTGGGAATTGGCATGCATCCATTGCTTCTTGGCTGCTTATAATACTTGAGAGTTTCTTCAAACAAACTCCTCTGCTCAAAGGGATTATCTACGGACACCGTTTATGTCCTGCCAGATACCTTAGTTCTGCTTAGAGGTCTGAATCCCAATGTCTGCTGCGCTGTCTTCTTCCTCTCACCATTTTCATCATCCTGTCTATGGCGAACTATCATTTTTTAAATTTGAATTTTGAAAGGATATATGTTGTATTATGTAATCATTAGAACATGCAACCATTATTTTAATAACAAGCATTACAGAGAGCAGAGCTGGAAGGAATCACCTTGCCTGCTAGGAATGTCTTTGATGGGTCCTGCAGTTCAGAATTTTGCAAGAAGGAAAGCAGTAACAGGAATCCAGACTACTGACAGAGGTGTCACATAATCATCAATGTTTTATTTGAGAAAAGAAGGGGACTTTTAAGAGAGAATGTTATAGGAAAAGGGTGTGGTGGAATTGTGGCACAAATAGTTAATTTGATGCCATATTTTCAAGACCAGAGCACAGGATACAGTATCCTGGTGGAGAGACAAAACAGATGAGCAGCATTGATATCTGGTCACATGAACAACTTGAAGGAGCCTCCCTGGAGGAAATGCCTCCATGAGATCCAGCTGTAAGGCATTTTCTCAATTAGTGAACAAGGGGGAAAGGCCTAACCCACTGAGAGTGGTGCTATCCCTGGGCTAGTAGTCTTAAAGCAAGTTGAGAATCAAGGGGAAGTAAGCCAGTAAGCAGCATTCCTCCATGGCTTCTGCATCCACTCCTGCCTCCAGGTTCCTGCCCTGTGTGAGTACCAGTCCTGACTTCCTTTGGTGATGAGCAGCAATATGGAAGTATAAGCTGAATAAACCCTTTCCTCCCCATATTGCTTTTAGTCATGATGTTTTGTGCAGGAATGGAATGAAACCTAAGACAAGTAATGACCAAGATTTATCCTTGTGATCAGAGGCATCATTGTAATCTGTCATTAGAAGGTAAAATTTAAGACAGAATGAGAAATAAAATTAAGTTGCATTCAAGGATTTGAGTCACTGCAAACAATTGGGTGACTGCCATTACATTTACTGTAAGACTTTATTTTTCCTTATATTTTCTCCTTTTTCAGGGTGATGTCATCGATGTGAGTTATGGAACTATGGATGATTTAAAACGAATTACAAAGTTGAAAAATACTACAAATCAAATTGCACTCCTGAAATTAGGAAAATTACCACTACTGTATAAGGTTAGTCCAAAGGTTCCTATTTGGTGCTAGAGTAAACCAACTCTTTTGTGCTTTTGAGGTAGGTGCTTGTGAAATGGGAGAAAGAGAGAGAGAGAGAGAGAGAGAGAGAGAGAGAGAGAGAGAGAGAGAGAATAAATGGAGAGATCTTTATGGAAAAGTTATTGATGCTCATACTGCATATGTGGGGATATGTCTTAAATTGGGGAAAAATGAGTCTGTGAACTCCTAATCAAGAAGCATGCCTATATAAAGGTCCACATCTAAAACACTGACAAAGAGAACTTGAGCTTCCTTCTCTTAGGCTATATGTAAAATTTCCAATCTCTTTTCAAAACTGGTTAATGTCAATATATATCTATCTTGTAGGTCAGAACATAATTGACATATATGCTTCTATGATTAATTTCTTAAACTGAAACTTTACATTTACTGCCTGTACTCAGGAATCTAATTAAATATAATAGGCTAAAAAGATACAGAATTTTTATTTATGTTCATTTAAATTGAACTTTATTAACACTTATGCACTGTATGAGTTTATATAATTAAGGCAGTTCAAACTAAAGGCTGGATTAGGTTCTAGCATAATGTATAGTTAGGAATGTTGATGTGGCTTAATCTTCTATTTCTATTTAGAAAGAATGAGCATTGTGTCACAGGCATTTATGTCACAGGCAGCACCTTATTCTGCAGATAAATTCAAGTTTTTCTTACACAATCTCAAAAGATTTTGGTAATTCTCAAGCCTAGAAATATTTCATGGATACTCTTGGATGACCTAGTAAGAAAAATGAGGCCAGGCATGGTGGCATATAATCCCAGAACTCAAGAGGCAGATGCAAATGGGTCTTTGAGTTTGGGGCTAGTCTGGTCACCTTGACTCCATGTTTCATACAAACATGTGAGAGAGAGAGAGAGAGAGAGAGAGAGAGAGAGAGAGAGAGAGAGAGAGAGAGACAGAGATTTTCAAATGTGTACAGGAAGGTTACTGGTTTCTTTGAGTTAATATTTGTCCAACTACTTTCCTGAACATGTTGCCTTGCTATAGATGTTTTCTAGTAGACTTTTTGGGGTAAACTTATGTACACTATCATATCATTGTGAATAGGGATACTTTGAATTCTTCCTTTCTAATTTGCATCTCTTTTATCTCCTTTAGTTATCTCATTGCTCTAGGTAGAACTTCAAGTACTATATTGAAGAGATGGGGAGAGTGGGAAGCCTTGTCCTATCCCTGATGTCAGTGGGAATGCCTTAAGTTTCCCTCCATTTAATTTGATGTTGGATATTGGCTTGCTCTGTATGACCTTTTGTATATTTAGGTATGGCCCTTTGTCTCCTTGCTCTCTCCAAGACTTTTATAATAAAGAAATGATCATGTTGGCTATATCATATGATTTTTTCTACATCTAGTGAGATGATAATGTGTTTTTTTTCTTTCATTCCAATTATATAGTAGATCATGTAGACAGATTTACTTATGTCAGTCTACCCCTGTATCCCTGAGATAACTCATACTTGATCATGGTGGATGATGTCTTTGATATGTTCCTGGATTCAGTTTGAGAGTATTTTAATGACTATTTTCGCACCAATGCTCATAAGGGACATAGTCTGAAATTCTTTTTCTTTGTTGAGCCTTTGCATGGTTTAGATATCAGGGTGCTTTTGGTGTTATAGAGTGAACTTGGTAGTGTTCCTTGTGTTCCTATTTTGTGCAATAATTTGAGGAGTATTGATATTACCTCTTCTTTGAAAGTCTGGTAGAATTCTTCACTAAAACCATCTGGCCCTGAAATTTCTTTAATTAGGGGACTTTTTGTGACTGCTTTTATTTCCTTAGGGATTATAGGACTATTCAGATGGTTTAGGTGGTTTTGATTTAACTTTGGTAAATGATGTTTGTCTAGAAGATCATTCATTTCACTTAGGTTTTCCAATTTTGTGGTGTACGGGATTTTGAAGAAGACCTAATTATTCTTTGTATTTCCTCGGTGTTCATTGCCATGTCTCCATTTTCATTTCTGATTTTGTTAATTTGAGTACTGTCTCTCTGCGCTTTAGTAACTTTGGTTATGGGTTTTTCTATTTTGTTCCAAGTTGGTTAGTTTGTGGCTGCTGATGCTTTCCCTGGGGAGGCAGAATGCTCTTAGGCTCCCACAAGGACTGAAGAGCAAGGCCAGAGCTAGACAATGGAGCATGTATTTATAACTAAATCAGTGTCAGATCATGCACAGCTGCATTTTATAGATATAGATATAGAGATAGAGATAGAGATAGATATAGAGATATAGAGATAGATATAGAGATAGATAGAGATAGATATATATAAAAATATATAGATATTATATTATTTTTGCTGGGTAATTGTCAAAGTGCAATAAATGATTTAAAACAGTCAAACAGTTGCAGAAATATTTCTCAAGCAATTTTTTTCTATTTGAAGAAAAAATAAGAAATACAGTATATACATATTGTCCTATTCTGAAAAAGATTCCACATTTTTAGAGGTGAACCCAATGGATATTTTTTAGATGGAAGTGGTAGAGAAAGTAGTGCTTGTTTATGTATGTGTTTCCGTGTCCTCTGCTTTCTCCCTCTCAGGATTTCCAGATGCTGCTGCACACTAGGCTAGAAGGATGTAGGAGAGTCTGGAGAGAGCAGGATCTCTGGCTGGCTGGAAATGAATGAACAGTTCTTTTAGGCAAAGGCCTTCTCTGATGATCCTCATTGAAATAGTTCTCTGAGACAGTTTTAGCTTTTTACACCTTTATTCCTGGCAGGCTTATATGTATACCCTTTACACAGAGGGAACCAAGGGTTATATAGTTTGGGGGAAGGGGATGAAAATATCCATCCTGGGCAAAGGTCATTGGCTGAAGGGTAAGGCTACTGACATGCATCTTTAGGATGGGGAGGCATTCTAAGAATCCATGGTGCAGGACCATGTGACGTTCCTCATATAGTTGATGTTCAGTAGGTCTGGCATCCCCCAAAGAAGAGGGAGTCCAGTTGACAAAGGGAGTCTGCTATTTTTCAAGGAACTCAGGGCTTTCTACCTTAGCAGCAGGATTTCCTCACAGATAGGTATGAGTCTAACGTACTCAGCCTACTAATTATATATAAAATGTGACTTAGGGTAGATTTAGTAATTGATGATATCTCCTCCATCTTTACACTTATCTGAATCTATATATTTTATATAATTTTGTACTTTATAAGAAAAAAAATATTTTAAAATTTCAAGTTAAGATGAGGGAGTGGAGGTTCAGTACTGAAAAGCACTTGCTGATTTTTTTATAGCTGACAAGTTATATACCTTGCATTTTCCAGTTGTAGTTTTCATAATTGCATGCTACTAATATAGCTACATCTTGCCTCAACAATGAGTCTTGTTCATGGAATTCAAAACTGGTTAAAACAGTTCATGACATTTCTTTCCCATAAACCTTCTTACCATATTTTGGCACTATGAAAGCTAGCAGCCAGGCAGGAGGCTGCTAGATAAGTTTGAGCTTTACCTTTCTACTTCATGAAATCAAGCCATGTTATACCTTCAGCACTAAGGATCTTACCTAATTCCGAGAATAACTCAGAACAATGCTATAGGCCCATGGTGTTTGGAGAACTCTCAGGCCTCTTTGATGAATGGAATCTTTCTTTTTGTTGATATAATATTTCAGTTAAGCTGTATATAGCAATGAGCAAAGAGTTATGCTTTATGTCAGTTGTGGCAATGGGGCTAAGAATTTATGAAAGGAAAGAAGTTCATTTTTTCCTATTGAAACTTTTAAAAGTATACGCTTTTCCATGTAATAGGGAACCTAGACTGTTTCAATGGCAACTTGAGAATATCTTTGGGTAAAACTTATCTAAATGTTGTCACTGGGTAAGTTTAGTGTAATTCTGCATTTGAAGGCAAACTTGCTTCTCTTTTACCTCTAAACAGTCTTTGCCAATATTTAATGAAGAAAAATAAAAGGCAAACATTATCTTACTCCTTCTCAAAGATGCATTTTATTCACTGAATAATTTAGTGGGGAACTTCACACCTAATTCTCAGAAGTAATTACAAGAGACCAATGCCTCCATAATTTGTAATTTTAAGAATCCTGGATGCTTCTATTTGCCTTAGAAAACAGCCTCAGAAGTAAGCACAATATAAGAACACAATAGTCTTAACTCATTTGCAAGTAAGATAGTTTTTTTTTTTTTCAGAATCTTTTCCCCATTCCACCAACCTAAACTATGGTTTAAATGATTTAGACCAATATATTGGATCTACAAAACACATTTTTACTTAAATATAACTTCAGTCATAATTTGCAAAAAGATGTTGAACTGTGTCATTATGACCACTTAGAAATCAACCTTCAAGAAATAATTTAGAGGACCAGCAAGATAGTCCTGTGGTTGTAGAAACTTGACACCAAGTCTAATCACCTGAGTTTGATTCTCAGGACTCCCATGTAGGAGGAAGAGAATACCTAAAGAACTCTTGCACAAGAAATAAATGTAACTATGTATTCCATTTTAATTCAATAAATACATTTAAAGAGTTTCTATGTATTCCATTTTAATTCAATAAATACATTTATAGAGTTTATTAAAAATTAAAGTAAATTTAAAACATACATATATACATATATATGAATATTTCACATTGCATTCTTAATATTTAAGTGTATCTTATGGCTTGATATTATATACGTGTCTAACAAACCCTCCTGTTTTGTCTAAAATTAACTGCATAATTTATAAATCATGGCTATTTTCACATTTAACTAATCACAAAGGCATTCTCTCACTTATATTGTAGTGTTATCATAACCAGTGACACAGTGTGTTATGACTGACTTTGTTTTGCTGCTTTTAATTGTAACATACATCTCACAATAATCCCCAAGTTTTCATACTCACTTGGAAGCATGGAGGGTCTAAGAATTTTATTTTTCCCAATTAAATATTGCTACATGCATTTGTAAAAAGAACATAAAAGATAAAGAGAAGAAAAAGTGAAATAAAATGGAAGAATGGATAGAAAAGAAATAGAGGGAGCATGGAAGGCTGGGGATAAGAGAAAGGAAGACAGAAAACTAACTATTGAGGAAGGAGTGATTGAAGAGGGAGAGGAATAGAAACAGACACTTTGTTCTAATATAATCCCTAAAACCATCACTATTTGTAAATGTTGTTATAAGTTACTCTAAAATATTAAAAACCTAACCTACAGTTTTGGAATTACTAAGATAAAGAACATGTTATGGAGAAACGCTTTTCACATTTTAGACGTTCCTATTCCTCCCATTTGTCATTGTCAAAGTTTTACATGTTTCAGGGTTTCCCAGTGTCACTCACCTTTTCTCTTTCTTCTGTGCTCAATTGCACATTTGTTTGAAAGTAAAATAGAACAACATGATGCAAAATTACACCAGAAAATGCTTACAGCTTGCCAGCAGCTGACTAAGGCAGATGCAGCCTACCATTGGACTGAAGTTGGAACCAATCACGTGGAAGAGTTAGGAGAAAGATTGAAGGAGCTGAAGGAGATTGCAACCCCATAAGAAGAACAACATTAACATCTAACCCGGACCCCTAAGAGCTCCCAGAGACTAAGTCACCAACCAAACAGCATACATGGGCTGAGCTGTGGCCCCTGACATATGTGTAGCAGCAGACTACCTTTTCTGGCCTCAGTGGGAGAGGATGTGCCTAATCCTGTAAAGACTTGATGCACCAGAAAAGGGGGATACCAGGGAGTTTGGGCTGAGGTGCTGGTGGGTAAATATACCACAGGAGTGGTTGGAGGAGCACCTTCTCAGAGACAAAGGGGAGAACTACAGAGTTATTATTAGCCTCAATTTCGAATTTCACTGTAAAAATATATCAATAAAAAGATCAGCATGGTATTGACACAAAGGAAAACATGAGAATCAATGGATTTGAACTGAAGCCCCATACAGGAATCTAAACACCTGTGGACACACTATATTTGTTAAAGAACCTAGAAATTCATACTAGAAGAAGGCAGTATCTTTAACAAATGGTTCTGGGCAAACAGGGTGGCCATTTATATGATCCGGAAAGATCCATTCTTATCACCCTGCATAAAACTTTACGCCAAAAGGATCAAAGACCTCAATGTAAAACCAGACAATAGTGAACATGATAGAAGAGAAAGTGCATAATAACCTTGAGCTCATTGGCATTGGAGATTTTAACAGAACAACATTAGCCCAGGCATTAAAATTCACAATTAATAAGAGGGACCATATGAAACTTAAAATGTGGGCACTTGCCATTTGGATGAAGTGGCCTATAAAATGAGAAAAGATTTTTACCAACTACAAAACTAATAAAGGTCTAATAATTCAAAATTCTTAAAGAACTCAAACTACAAATCAAGAAAACAAATAACCCAATTTTAAACCGGAGGTACAATGAAGGAAATACAAATAGATGAAAAAACACTTGAAGAAATGTCAATCATCCTTACCCATCAGGAAAATGTAAACAAAATTACACTGAGTTTTCATTTCATACCTGTCAGAATGGCTAAAGTCCAAATAACACATGAGTGACAGCTCTTACTGGCAAGGATGTGGAGTAAAAGGGCCATCAATACATTGTTGTTGGGAGTGGAGATTTGTATAGCCACTGTGAAAATTAGTATGGTGGTTCCATGGGAAGCTGGGTACTCAATCCACCTCAAGATCCAGCTATACCACTCTTGGGGATATTGCTAAAGGATGCTTCATCCTACCACAGAGGCACTTGACCACCCATGTTGGTTACCACACTATTCATAATAGTCAGAAATTGGAAATGGCCTAGATGTCCCTCAGTAGAAGTATAGATCAAGAAAAATATGTTATATTTACACAATGGAGTTTTATTCAGCTATCAGAAAAAAAATTACGTTATAAAATTTGCAGGCCAATGAATGGAACTAGAAAAACTCCTGAGTGAGGTACTGCAGATCCAGAAAGACAAATATTATATATAATTCCTTATATATGAATGTTAGCTGTTTTTTTCTTACTTTTTATTAGATATTTTCTTTATTTTCATTTCAAATGTTATCCCCTTTCCTAGTTTCCCCTCTGAAAATCCCCTATCCCCTTCCCTCAGACCATTGCTCACCAACCCACCCATTCCTGCTTCCTGGGCATTCCCCTATACTGGGGCATAGAACCTTCACAGGACCAAGGGCCTCTCTAACACTGATGACCAACTAGGCCATCCTCTGCTACATATGAAACTAGAGCCATGAGTCCCACCATGTGTACTCTTTGGTTGGTGGTTTAGTCTCTGGGAGCTCTCACGGTACTGGTTAGTTCATATTGTTGTTCCTCTTATGGGGCTGCAAACCCCTTCAACTCCTTGGGTACTTTCTCTAGCTCCTTCATTGGGGAATCTTGTGCTCCATCCAATGGATGGCTGTGAGCATCCACTTCTGTATTTGTCAGGCACTTGCAGAGCCTCACAGGAGACAGCTATATAAGCAAGCTCTTGTTGGCATCTGCAATAGTGTCTGGGTTTAGTGGTTGTTTATGGGATAGATTCCCAGGTGGGGCAGTCTCTGGATGGTTGTTCCTTCAGGCTCTGCCCCGAACTTTGTCTGTAACTCCTTCCATGGGTATTTTCTTCCCTACAAGAAGCCCTAGAAAGAGATTGAGAAACCATGGAAGAGTTAGCCCTAAATTGGCTGTCTTAATCACTTCCATCTCCTCAGAAATTAGGGAACCCTGCAGAAAAAGAAGCATAAAGAACTCACGAGCAAGGATGGATGTAGAACACTGAAAAACAAGGCCCTCTAAATCAACATTGAGCAAAGCTCACATGAACTCACAGAAACTGAAGCAGCCTGCACGGGGCCTGCACCCTTCTGTACCAGGTCCTCTTTATAATTATTATGGCTTCCAGTTTTAGCGTTTCTATGGTAATCCTAAGTGTGTGAATGAGTGAGTCTCTGATTCTTGGGCCTTCTCTTGGGGCTCTTTTCCTTATGTTGATTTATCTTGTACAACTTTGTTGAGATAACAATTCTCCATCTTATACTTTCTGTTATAGTTTTAAGAATTGAATGAATGAACGAATGAATGAATATCTAGCTACTAGGGTAAAGGTTAAAAACTAAACTGTCATTTATAACTTCTGGGAAAGGGAAAGTAACCTGAGTTTATTCACCACTCCATATCTAGCCCCATGTTGAAAAATACTTGACCAACAATAAAAGAATAAATATGATCAAATATTTTTAAGTTTAATAACTGTTTTAAATAATAAAAATAAAAACTGCATGGTGTATTGTATCTAAATGTGAGTTCAGTAGATGTTTCTATTTTACAACAAATTACAATTTAATCAGCTTTACAAACTATTAATATACCAAAAATAATCTACTTAAATTTTGAAACAACTTCTACTTAATAAAATATTATTCTAATTAGTATTTGTTAATGTACAACTAAATTTATTGACCTCATACATTTTCTTAACCGTTCTTTAATTAAATATACATATACACTCTGCTTATATAAAAGCTATCCAGAAAGTTTTATGGCCATGCATATTATAGCTAAAGTTACATGGTTTTTTGTTTGTTTGAATAATGAATATTTTAAAAGAGCTTTTATTAGAAATAAACAGTTTACATTTCATTTGCTACAGCTTCATTTATTATTGTCTACACATAAAGTATTATTTTATATATTTTTCTTACATTGCATTTTTGATTATACCTGGTAACCTAATTAAATATACAAGTTTCTTCTTTCATTTACCTAAAATAATAATAAATTAATAATAGTTTGGCATAATCATCTAGCTAAATTTTAGAGCACAATATTATTGGTTCTGACCATTTTTAGAATAATCCCACATTTTAAATAACATTGTTTTTAAAAATGAAAGAATTAAATAGTTCTATTAATTTATAAAACTAGGGTAAATTTGACTAATACTCATAATTACATAACCAATAACAGCAAGTTCTTAAGAGAAATTCTCAGCTTTTCCATTCCAGTAATAATTGTTTCCCGTCTACATTGCTATATTTGATCAGACTGCTTAAATTATCAACACTCCTTTCAACCTAGAACTAGTGTGCTTATGTATGTAAGACTAGAGAGGAAGCATGTGCACGTATAGGACTTTTGTAATTCTCAGGGATTAATTTTATGAAGCTATGGGTTAAAATTCCTCATAGAAAATTAATAATTGCATGAAGTTTAAGAAAGTATTCTTATGCTCTGTGTATGCCTCACATACTTGCCATTACATTACACCAAATAACAATTGTTCTAGTGGATATTTGCCTCAGTATTAGCTGGCTTATGATGAATTAATAGTAGAAATTATTTATTGAATAATGGACTCTAAATATTCTGTCATGTAATTGAAACATTACTTCTCTTCCATTATAAGTAGAATAATTTAATGCTCTGCCTAACATACTATTATTCATTTGTTTGTTTGTTTATATCTCAACCACAGTTTCTACTTCTCTGAGTCCCCACACTCAGTCTAGTGATCAGAAAAGGACAGTCGTCCATGGATACTAAGCAGCAATGGCATATCAAGTTGCAGTAAGACTAGGCACCTCTTCTCCTGTTAAGGCAAAAAAAAGGCAACCCACTTAGAAGAAAAGGTCCAAAAGGCAGGCAACAGAGTCAGAAACAGCCCTTGCTTCTGTGTTAGGAGTCACATAGGAAGACAAAGCTATGAAAATGTAACATATGTGCCTACTTTTATTTCCAGAGCCCTCCATCCCATCCTCCTTCCACCTGCTTTTGTGAGTGTGCTCACACACCTATCCACTCACTCCTGTCTCCTTGCCCTGGCATTCCCCTACAATGGGGCATCAATTCTTCCCAGGACCAAGGGCCTCACCTCCCATTGATGTCCAACAAGGCCATCCTCTGCTACATATGTGGCCGAAGCCATGAGTCCCACCATGTGTACTCTTTGGTTGGTGGTTTAGTCCCTGGGAGCTCTGGGGGCTCTGGTTGGTTGATATTGTTGTTCTTCCTATGGGGCTGCAAATCCCTTCAGTTCCTTCAGTCCTTTCTCTAACTCCTCCATTAGGGACCCAGTGCTCAGTCCAATGGTTGGCTGTGAGCATCTGGATCTATACCTCAGGAGTCAGTTATAACAGGCTCCTGTAAACAAGCACTTGTTAGCTTCTGCAATAGTGTTTGGGTTTGGTGTTTGTATATGGGGACAGTCTATGGATGGCCTTAATGCAACCAAAAAAAAAAAAAAAGGCAATCTGCATCCCAGCTTCAGAGATACTTTTAAAAATAATTATTTAAAAGTACCTCTGTATTATTTCTGCTTTCTTCTCAATACATGATCTCCAATAGACAGTTTTCTATGTTCTCAGATACCTGCAATAGAATGGTAACTGTTGAGCAAAGAATAAAGTTCCCAAGTTTGAATGAATGAATTTTGAAACACTGTCCAGTCCCTAACGGGACACCAAGGTCTGCCTTCCAAAACCGGCATACTCTGAACATCAGAGATGTAAACTTACCTATTTTCAAGAATATATTTTTCCAATTTTTATTAGGTATTTACTTCATTTATATTTTCAATGCTATCCCCAAAGTCCCCTATACCCTCCCGTCCCACACCCCTATGCACCCACTCCCCCTTCTTGGCCCTTGTGTTCCCCTGTACTGGGGCTTATAAAGTTTAGAAGACCTAGGGGTCTCTCTTCCCAATGATGGCTGATTAGACCATCTTCTGCTACATATGCAGCTAGAGACACGAGCTCTGGGAGTGGTGGTTAGTTCATATTGTTGTTCCACCTATAGGGTTTCAGCCCCCTTCAGCTCCTTGGGTACTTTCTCTAGCTCCTCCATTGGGGACCCTGTGTTCCATCAGATAGCTGACTGTGAGCATCCACTTCTGTGTTTGCCAAGCACTAGCATAGCCTCACAAGAGACAGCTATATCAGGGTCCTTTCAGCAAAATCTTGCTGGTGTATGCAATAGTGTCTGGGTTTGGTGGGTGATTATGGGATGGACCCCTGGGTGGGGCACTTTTTGGATGGTCCATCTTTTGTCTCATCTCCAAACTTTGTTTCTGTAACCACTTCCATGGGA
>NC_034593.1:19495345-19507336 GCF_900095145.1 Mus pahari | reverse complement strand
GATTTTGTCAAATGCTTTCTCAGCATCTAATGAGATGATCATGTGTTTTTTGTCTTTGGGTTTGTTTATATAGTGGATTACATTGAAGGATTCCCAAATATTAAACCATACCTGCATCCCTGGAATGAAGCCTACTTGGTCATGATGGATGATTGTTTTGATGTGTTCTTTTATTCGGTTTGTGAGAATTTTATTGAGTATTTTTGCAAAGTTGTAAATTTACCTATTTTCAAGAATATTTAAATGACTTTTCTGAGACATTTGCCATGCTTTGATCTCAGTCTTATTTCTCCACAACAGAAGAAAGAAACTTTCAGATTGATTTCAAATGCTTCAGAATGAGCAGAATAGGCAAGGATGGAGGAACTGTGAAAACATGTAAAACTCATCATGGAAACTGATGGACATGGGGCTGTTCATCTTCTGATACCTGTGCTTCTGTTGAATTCTTTTAAACGAAAATTTCTAGCTACAATAATTGAGGACAAAATATAGCCAAGATTCTCAATAGGTCCCTGGAAATGGTTCTGACTCTCAGCAGCAATTGAGCTAGTACTTCTTCCATGGGAGATGATTGAGTGCTTTCATGAAAAGCTCTCCATTTGGACACAGTTTTTCATTGATGTGAAGAATCTTTTACTCATCTCTGCTTTTACTCAATAAGGCATACTAATCAGAGGACTTGGACTTTCCAATTTAACTGTACAAAATTCAACTTGACAAAGAGAGGGAAAAGTGCCACTTGATATTTTGCCTCCAAATAATGGTAAAAAGCAACCAATGGACTGGATTTGTTATTTCAGCTTAAATCACTCTTCATACAAATTGACTTTTCATCAGATTAGTAGCATGCAAGAAGGCAGAGTCTAGGCCCCCTAAACAAAGCTAGCAAATGAACAAGCAAGCAAAAATATAGTGAATTCGTTTCAATTTTACTCTATAATAGTATATATATAATATAATAATATAATGTTAAGAATCATAAGACATCTACATTTCTGAGTTACTTTATTATTAGCTCAAAGTTCTCACTAAGTTCTTCATCAAAATCTTACTACTAAATCTTACCCTGAATAAAAAGAATTTGTGACTTGGAAATACTCTTTCACCATAATCATCTTAGGTTGCATGTTTGTTTAATAACCAAGCAAAGTTGATAGATGCGTGGAGTATGGTAAGCATTTGATTAATGTCTTTAAAAAGTTTAGTGCAAAGGTCCAGTGGACCAGCTGGGCTTTTGTGAAGTCATTCAACACTGTTGATTTAGCAGCCTGTTAACATCATTGCTATTTGAAATACTTTCTAACTAGTAATTAAAAAGGATAAAATTATTTTATTATGCTAAGTAAATATCATATGTTTTTGGATTAAGACTTGGTGTTATTTATCAAAACATACTTTTTGAATGCAAGCTTGAACAAAGAAGTTTTTAATAAATTAATATCCATTCCTTATTGAGGATGGAGATTAAGTGTAAATGTATTTGCTTCTGGCTCCAATATGACATAATCCAAGGAAAATTTCATCAGATTTTAGTTAGAGAAGAATAACAGTGGTTTTGTTTGAGAGTCCATGTCAAGTTTATTCCACAACAAAACCATTTCATTAAAGAAAAGAATAAAAAAATAGAAAATTACTTAGTTAATTTTAGGATATACATAGAATGGGATATATATATATATAATTAGATTTTCAGGTTTGTTTTGGTTTTCTAAATGCTAAAATGAGTTAAAGAAATTGAGGGATGGTTAAAAATGTCATCTCTGAATGTGAAAAATTGAGCTAAATTACTTAAGGGTTTTAAAATCTGAAAGAAAGCAAAAGAGACTATTAAAAAGGTCCCCAGACCACAAAAAGTGTTTTCATACATTACAAAATTAGAACCTCTTTCAATATAAAACTTAGACTTACTTATAGATATCTTTTAAATTTGTATTCATAATTATAAAAAATAGTGAAATACAAGATAATTGTCTTAGTTTTTGTGTTTCCATAGTATTTAATGTATCATCTTTTCTAATTAGATGTTTTAAAATTTTAGCCTTTGCCATTTCTCAAATTGTAGAGGCATGTTCAGTAGACATTATAGACCATATCCGTATTAGTCGCTGTAATAAGTTGTTAATACTCAACTCAAAATAAATAAGTTCATATTGTTTTCATGAGTGGAGGTTGTAATCTAAGAGATTTGGGGGTTTGCACATTTTATAGATAGAGGCCTTCACATTGCTTAGCTTACTCAATATATTTTAGTAAATATAAGATCAAATTCAGATAAACAATACTTTCACACAGCTGTTTTAGAAATGAATCCATTAAAAAATGACCAAAGAAAATTTTATGTATGTTATTCAGAAATGAATTTACTCTGTAATTGAGTGTTAATTTTAGTATGATGTGAAAGCTTTATAAGTGGTTAAATTGTTTTCATTAGAGTTAACATTGTGTCTGTGATAATCCTTGTATAATTCCTTTGGAATTGTACTGGTATTATAGTTAGGCCTGAGTCTTATCTTTTCTGACATAATTCAACATGCATAGAGTGTAGAAGCCCTTCCTTTTACCTTAGACTTGAATTATTTTGCTCTGTGTGAAGCCTGCAGTTTCTTTACTACTATAAATTTGATTGATTGTATTTCATTTTATGATGACAGTTATTATACTAAATTTTTGTTTCAGGCTGAAAAGGAATCCACATAACAATGCATTTTTAATGTAGATTTTCAGAATATACTCTAAGACACAACTAACAAAAGCAGTTAATCCTGTTACAACAGCCCTGCCCGTTTTGTGTTGAACACACAGCATACATAAAACAAAATGTTTGAAATGCACCCCTCCTGCCTTACAACATTCCACTCTCAAGGAATCTTTGTGACACAACTAAAATTAATTAACCCAGATGATCTGATTTCCACAGCCCCTGATTTCTGTTAATAGCCACGTTTATCTTCCTAATGTGAAATTGGCTTTTAGCAATTTGCTTGATCACAGGCTATGCATGTATTTGACATCAGATAAATATGGAGGGTTGAGAGCCACACATCTGCTAGCATATTTCATCCCTAGTTCTTCCTTCTCTTTCCAAGAATTTGGTTTAAAACATCATCACAAATGAATTTATATGATTTGAGTATGTGTGATTATGGATGTTCCCATGAGCTGAGCAAATTGTTTGTGTGTTTGTGTGTGTGTGTGTCTTTGTGTGTGTCTGTGTCTTTGTGTGTGTGTGTCTCTCTCTTTGTATATATGTGTGCAGGGTGCATATGCAAATAGGTGGATGCGAAGAACCCAGAATTGTGTGTTGAGTGTATTCCTTGTTCACTCTTTTAAAAATAAAATATTGATTTTCTTTTTTATTCATTATTTTCTTTATTTACATTCCAAACGTTATCCTCCTTCCCTGTTAATGATCTATTTATACTGAGTCTCTCTCTGAACCTTGATAAAGCCATTAGGGCTAGGCTAGCAAGCCAGCTTGTTCTCAGTGACCCCCATCTCTTCCTCCATTGTGTTGAGATTCTGGTAGTTTTCTATGAATTATATATTGGGTACTAGGGATCTGAACTCAGTTTCTTATGCTTGCTGGACAGATACTGCTAGACAAATCCATCTCTAAAATCTACAATATTTTTGATTTACCTTTATTGTTGTTAAATTATGTATATGTGTGTAAATAGTGGGTGTATGTATATGAGTTCAAGTGTTCATTGAGACCAAAGCTGACAGATCACCATGGATCTGAAGTTACAGGTTACAGCAACTGTGATCTGCCTTACAAGGGTGCTGAAAAAATAAAACAACCAACCAAACCAAAACAAAATGAATGAAGGAACAAACACCTCATTTCCTCGACATGAGCAGCATATGCTCTTAACTGCTAAGCCACCTCCCCTGCCTCTATGCCTAAATACTCCTTCAACTCCGAACATTTGCTCTTCTTCTTTCATTTCATATTTAATCTACAATTTTTCCCGAATATTCCTTTAATCATCTTGTGCCATGGGTGGTGTCCATGTAGGTTGTATACGTACTTTCTTTGGAGAAGTTCTCGTCTCCACACAACAATCCTTCCCATAAACCTTTGCTGCTCCAGCATTTCTGCAGCCAGTATTCCATTCTCTGCTTTTATGTCACCTAAGTCAACTGTGTACTTTTCTTTAGTGTGTTCGCTGAAGGCATTATTCTGGGTTCCTGCTTTCACTTCTGCTCCAAAATATAACTCCTGTGGACATTGATGTTGATTCTGATTTCTAGTTTGTGAATAGGGTAGCAATAACTATAGAATGCAAGAGAGTCTGTGGAATGATACGAAGTCCTTTGGTTATGTACCCAGAGTGGTATTGCTTGATAATATGATAGGTCTATTTCTAACGTTTTGGGAATTTCTAAAGTGGCTGTACTAGTTTACAGTCCTGCCATTAATGTAAAAGAGTCTTCTCCCATGTTACCCATATTTGTTGCCATTTGAACCCCAGTGGTAGTCATTTCAAATGAGGTGAGAAGAAAATTTCAAATTGATATAATTTGCATTCCCCTCATGACTAAGGAAGTCGAAAACTTTTAAAAGTGTTTCTTAGCAATTTGCTTCCTATGTAGACATTGCTCTTTACCGTCCTTCCCCAGGTGTGATTGAGTTGTTTATTTTCTTACTGTTTTGTTATCTGAGTATCCTGTGTATCTTCCACACTAATTCTCTACTGGAGGAGTAGCTGGAGAATATTTTCTCCCAGTTTGTAGACTATAATCCAGTGAATTCACAGAGTTTTCTTTGTTATGGAGAAGTTTTTGTCTTCATCCAATCACATTGTTGATGGCCTGTCATACTTCTTTTGTTTGTAGTGTCTTAACTCCTATACCTATAAGATGAAGCTGCCAAGATGAAGATGCCACTTTTCTTGTATTAGTTCCAGAGTATTGGGTCTTTGGTTTATTCCATTTATTTTACTTGTTGTGTGGGTCTGACTCTTGTGAATGGGATTGTTTCTTTAATTCTTTTAAGTTTGTGTGTTATGGGTGTGTAGAAAAGCTACCAACTTTTAGTGTTAATTTTGTACTCTTCCACTTTGCTGAATATGTTTATCTTCTCTAGTTTAAATGGATTCTTTTATAGTCTCTATGCACTAACTCTGCACAAAGAGATAGTGTTATTTTTCTTCTTATTTGCAACTAGGTTTAGATTAATGTGGCTCAGTTATATAAAAGGTTCATAATGCAACATCAGATGTAAGATCTTTACATCAGAGTTGTGTTTCATTGATAGAAAGGTTCCCAGACGTAACTACTGATAAATGCACCTGCAAAAGCATAAGAAAATGGAACATTCAGACTGGGATTCATTTCACATGGAACCCCAGAACACCAAAAGAGATGTATTGGTATAATTTTCAAGATAGTCAATTTTATTAAAGTCTCTACTTAGGGGAGGAAAACCCACCCAGCCAGGAGCTTAAAATGTTTAGCACTCACAAGAATGCTTCCTGAAAACTGAGCTTGCTTAGTGTACACTTTCATGCCTGTCTTCATTTTAAACTCTGGTGCAGACTGCTGATGCTTTTGATTAAAAATATACCTTAATTAAAAATATAAGAGGGGCGGTTTTCTGCTAAACTTCCCATTTTGGTTAAAAGATGTAGTAAATCTGTAGCTTGAATGTATTATGGACATAAAGCTATATATTATGTCTCACTTTAATTCCTAGTTCAAGCCATCTGTACATGTTTTATGGCAGAAGATATTACATGGCCTTTTATTGCTTCCTGAAATTTGGAGAGCGAAGAGTGATCTAGAGTGATAATGTCAGGAGAGGTGATGTAATAAAAGATGGTTCAGAATTTTACACAAATTTCTGAATAAGATCCTCTACATATTAGTATATGTAAGCAATGTCCATAAAGATACATAGCACAAGCTGCTCTCAGACTTCAAGACCATGTGGTTGTAGAATTCATAACAGGGTACATAAGTGTAACCTAGGATGTTAGAGCAAGTTGCCATAAAAATTGTGGAGATTTGAGTAAATTGTACTGGCAGGAATTTTTCTTTATTCTTTATTGATGAAGCATAATTGGATGAAAATATTTATTCCTCTCCATTCATTTAAGCATATTTTCAAGTATTATCTGTAAAACAGGTTTTGGGAAACAGCAATCACATTTCATCCATCTATTCTTCATGAGGAATTTCATCATCATGGAATTGAAAAGGCAGTAGATCTTTTGCCATTCTAGGAGAAACCTATTTTCCACTCCTTCCAGTGTTGTTATGATTTTTCTTACCAGTTATTTCTTCCAATTAAGCTTTTATTTAAATCCGTTTGTTATTTTAACATAGAGAACTACAAAGCACATGGCAAAGGCAGGTCATTCTTCTTTTTCCTCCATATGTTGATAATCTATTATTATCTTCAACTGTATCCATACTCTATAAACTGTGCTTAGAAAGCAGGATGCTTAGAAGGTTAAGACCAGGCAGCTACACTGAGTCCATAAACAATAGGGGGACCCACCATTTGAAAGGTAATTTGTTTTCCTTAAATGATATAACCGTTTTCATACTGATGTTCTTAAAAATGGGGAACAATTGGAAGAGACAAATTTATATTTCCTTATTGAAATACTAATCACATATACCCACAGATATATGTTATATGTCATTTAGGGTTCACCAGAATAATATCTCCTTCTTATTTTTTCATTGATTTATTTATTTTATCATTCTACATCCTAATTTCATCCCCCCTCCTTACTACTCTCCTCCAATTCCCACCCTTATGAATCCCTTCCTCCATTACTCCTTCCTTTTCTCCTAAGAAAAGGGGAAGCACCCTTTGAGTACCACCCTGTCCTGGGACAACCAATCCTTGTAGGACTAAGCCCATCCTCTTCCATTGAGGCCCAACCAGGCAGTCCAGTTTGGGGAAGGATATTCAATGGCAGAAAACAGAGACAGCCATGGCTCCAATTGTTAGGTGACCCACATTAGGACCAAGGTGCACATCCGCTCCAAATATGGAGGGTACCTAGTTCTAGACTTTGCACACTCTTTGGGAGCCTCCATGGGTCCAAGATAGCTGACCTCATAGGTCTTTGGTGGTGTCATTGACCACTCTGGGTTTCTCAACTCTATCTCCCAATCTTCCACATGATTCCCAGAACTGTGCCTTATGTTTGGCTGTGGTTCTCTGTATTTGTTTCCACCAACTGCTGGATGAAGCCTCTCATGAAACAATTATGCTAGGTTCCTGTCTGCAAGCATAGTGGAATATCATTAATAGTGTCAGGGACTGGTGCTTGCCCATGGGGTGGGTCTCAACTTGGGCCAGTTACTGGTTGGCAATTCTTTCAGTCTCCACTAGATCTTTATTCCTGAGCATCTTGTAGGCAGGAAAAATTTGGGATTGAAGTTTTTCTGGGTAGACTGATGCCCTCTCTCTCCACTGGAAATCATGCTTGGCTACACTATTCAGCCATTCAGTTTCCGTATCTGCATGCTGGTAGGAATCTCATCGATGGTCACCCCAATAGACACCCTAGAGCCATACCAGTTTGAAATCTCCAGCTAGTCTGAGAAATGC
Source organism: Mus pahari (assembly GCF_900095145.1). NCBI lineage: Eukaryota > Metazoa > Chordata > Mammalia > Rodentia > Muridae > Mus > Mus pahari. The sequence goes on along the minus strand of NC_034593.1, from coordinate 19,499,760 downwards.
CCCCTAAAGATTTCCATTCTCACTCCCAGCCCTCTCCTGATCCCTGAACCCTACACATGATCTCTGTCACCTTGTGTCAAGGAATATCTGGAAGGTGTGTGTGTGTGTGTGTGTGTGTGTGTGTGTGAATCCACCACTTGCAGAAGCAAAGTGAAAAACATTAATTTTATTCTTACTTGCCCAGAATATTATGGTCCATTTATCTAACATTCATGTACATACAAAATTACATGAATCTTTTCTTAAAATGCAATTTAATTTGAAAAGAAGAAATATAAGTTAATGAAAATGGAACATATCAGATATCATCTTAATGACTTAAATAAAGTAAGTAAGTTTAGGAAAATATATGATTTTGCAAATCACCTATATATCCATCCATCCATCCATCTATCCATCCATCCATCTACTCATCCTTTTTCTTGTTGCTCCTACATTAGGAGCCTTTGTGGAGTGAAATCCATAGGCAGCTATTGCATTCTAGCATCTTCCTGCCTGTTCTTAGAATCGATACTGATTTATTGGTTTCTATTGCACACAGTAGCAAAATACGTTTCCTCCTATCCCTACTCCTATCTCAATGACCACATATGTGTCATTTGTATTCTTTGTAGGAGGCTCAGCTCTGTCTTCAGATTAAATAGTGTCTGCAACTGTTCTCATGCAAAACTTTAACTATGGATATCTTGCAAGTATTTCTACTATTTTTGTTTTGATAAGAAAACACTTATGAGGGCAGGAGAGACAAAAACACTGATCTACATGTATGTTGAATATCAACATGACAAGATATGATTAGCTCAAAAGTAATATACATTGTAATGTTTATGGAAATATACATTTTATATATTTCTAAGTAATAACTACACAATGGTTCAGCAAGTTTAATGTAAGAATTTTAGCTTTTATCTAAAATACTCTCAATAAACCTTTAAATTTATAGAACAAATACATTCTATTGTTTCAAAGGAAAATGGTGTTAGATAAAGAACCAATACATACTTTAACAGATACAGACTAGAAATGAGTCTACACTCATGGACATTGCAAAGGAAGAATCCTTGACCCAGAATTAACATCATACACCTAACATCAATGGAAAATATATCTTAAAATAAAAAAAAAAACATAAAAACATTTTTAGGTAGGACATATTTTTAGGTAGGACATACATACACCAACAAAACAGAAAGTTAGATACTAAATTGCAAGGTAATTAAAATGATTTATTATATAAAGACTGTAATTAAGGCAATGTAAAAGGCTATGTTGGGGAGCATAGTTATAAAGCATGAGGAAAGCAAAGCATGTTTATTGGTCCCAACTCCAGATTTACACACACACACACATGCACAAAAAAACACATACAGTGACACACACACCAACAGACACATAAACACACCAAAAATGTGAACACACAAACCTGAAAAAATACCATTGTTACATGAGCATGACAGAGTTCAAACACAAGGATATACCTCTAATAGGACATTAGTTGAAAGGATTATGCAGATTAGCCTTCCAAACATGAGAAACACTCATGAATATCAAGTACCTCAATAAACAATAAATAAAAAAGACAAAACAAGACAAACCACTGAGCGACAGTACAACTTCCCTGAGCATTAGAAACATTACAGTGCAAGAACAAGGAAAGTAGAAAATCGTACAATATTCAAAAAGTTTTGCAACTTATTAATATATGATATAATCCTATCAAACAATGATGAGCTTCTAGTTCTCGTGTTTAAGAAAAAAAATAATTTGCATATGACTGTTCACTTCCAAATCAGGCAGCAATTGATTAAAAAAAAAAAATTGTAGCTCTCGATAAATTGGAATCTTTTTCTCCAGTAAAGAACCAAATTACCAGTATTCTGGAAATTAGGATGAATCTAAAATAACATATTCAGTCCAGCCAAGAGGAATATCTGAAAGAGTGGAAGTTCCATAGTCACACTTACAGCTGTAATTTATAATTGCGTTCAGTGGAGATGGGTTGATCAATGGTTACTCAAATCAGAACTTGGTGCCTGTCAGGGAAAGAGTCAGGAAACTGAGCAATAGAAGTGCTCCTCGCCTTAACACAAGACACAGTTGTATTGTTTTTTCAAACTAAATAGTATAGGATCACAAAAACTGATGAAATTTCCTACATAAAAATGCATCTCTAAAAAGAATATTTATAATGTACAGGAGGTTTTGTACAAACAATTATAATGGTAGGAAAATATGGTGAGCCATATAATCACTGACAGGATTTCCATATTACTCTGTCCACTTAGTGAAAGAAAATGTATCTTCAATTTACAGTCTTGAGCTGCTTCCTTAAAAAAATATTTTTTTTTATTTTTGTTTTTTATTAGATATTTTCTTTATTTACATTCAAATGTTATCCCCTTTCCTAGTTTCCCCCCTGAAAATTACTTATCCCATCCCCCCTCCTCCTGCTCCCCAACCCACCCACTCCCATTCCTGGTCCTGACATTCCCCTATACTGGGGCATCAAGCCTTCACAGGACCTAGGGCCTCTCCTCCCATTGATGAATGACTAGGCCATCCTCTGCTACGTATATATCTAGAGCTATAAGTTCCACCATGTGTTTTCTTTGATTGGTGGTATAGTTCCAAGGAGCTCTGGGGGTACTGGTTAGTTCATATTGATGTTCCTCCTATGGGCTTCAGACGCTTTCAACTCCCGGGGTATTTCTCTGGCTTCTTCACAGGGGATCATGTGCTCTGTCCAATGGATGAATATGAGCATCCACTTCATATTTTCCAGGCACTGGCAGAGCCTCACAGGAGACATCTATATCAGGCTTCTGTCAGCAGGCTCTTGTTGGCATCTGCCTAGTGACTGGGTTTGGTGGTTGTTTATGGGATGAATCCCTAGGTGGGGCAGTTGGTGGATGGTCATTCCTTCAGTCTGTGTTCCCAAACTTTGTCTCTCCAACTCCTTCCATGGGTATTTTGTTCCCCATTCTAAGAAGGAACGAAGTTGCCAGACTTTGGTCTTCTTCTTGAGTTTCATGTGTTTTGCAAATTGTATCTTGGATATTACATTTCTGGGCTAATATCCACTTACAAGAGAGTGCATATCATGTTTGTTCTTTTGTGATTGGGTTACCTCACTTGGGATGATATCCTCCAGATCTATGCATTTGCTTAAAAATTTCATAAAGTCATTGTTTTTAATTGCTGAGTAATATGCCATTGTGTAAATGTAACACATTTTCTGTATCCATTCTGTTGAGGCACATCTGGGTTCTTTCCAGCTTCTGGGTATTATAATTAAAGCTGCTATGAACATAGTGGAGCATGTGTCTTTATTACAAGTTGGAACATCTTCTTGGTATATGCCAAGGAGAAGTATTGCTGGATCTACCAGTAGTACTATGTCCAATTTTCTGGGGAACCACCAAACTGCTTTCCAGAGTGGTTGTACAAGCTTGTAATCCCACCAGCAATGGAGGAGTGTTCTTACTTCTCCACAACCTAACAAGCCTCTGCTGTCACCTGAATTTTTGATCTTAGCCATTCTGACTGGTGTGAGGTGGAATCTCAGGGTTGTTTTGATTTTCATTTCCCTGATGATTAAGGATGTTGAACATTTTTTCAGGTGCTTCTCAGCCATTTGATATTCCTCAGTTGAGAATTCTTTGTTTAGCTCTGTACCCCATTTTTTAATAGAGGTATTTGATTTTCTGGAGTCCAGCTCCTTGAGTTCTTTCTGTACATTGGATGTTAGTCCCCAGTCAGATTTAGGATTGGTAAAGATCCTTTCCCAATCTGTTTGTGGCCTTTATGACTTATTGACAGTGTCTTTTGCCTTACAGAAGCTTTGCAATTTTATGAAGTCCCATTTGTTGATTCTTGATCTTATAGCACAGGCCATTGCTGTTCTGTTCAGAAATTTTTCCCCTGTGCCCATATCTTCAAAGCTTTTCACAACTTTCTCCTCTATAAATTTTAGTGTCTCTGGTTTTATGTGGAGTTCCTTGATCCACTTAGACTTAAGCTTTATACAAGGAGATAAGAATGGGTCAATTCACCTTCTTCTACATGATAACTGCCAGTTGTGCCAGCACCATTTGTTGAAAATGTTGTCTTTTTTTCCACTGGATGGTTTTAGCTCCCTTGTCAAAGATCAAGTGAGCAAATGTGTGTGGGTTCATTTCTGGGTCTTCAGTTCTATTCCATTGTTCTACATGTCTGTCCTTGTACCATGCCGTTTTTAATCACAATTTCTCTGTATTATAGCTTGAGGTCAGGCATGGTGATTCCACTAGAGGTTCTTTAATTGTTGAGAATAATTTTTACTATTCTAGGGTTTGTTATTCCAGATGAATTTGCAAATTGTCCTTTCTAACTCTGTGAAGAACTGGGTTGAAAATTTGATGGTGATTGCATTGAAT
>NC_034593.1:19483646-19494918 GCF_900095145.1 Mus pahari | reverse complement strand
AGTACTATATTTAATAGGGAGGGAGAAAGTGGGCAGCCTTGTCTAGTCCCTGATTTTAGTGGGATTGCTTCCAGCTTCTCTCCATTTACTTTGATGTTGGTTACTGGTTTGCTGTATATTGCTTTTATTATGTTTAGGTATGGACTTTGAATTCCTGATCTTTCCAAGACTTTTATCATGAATGGGTGTTGAATTTTGTGAAATGCTTTCTGAGCATCTAATGAGAAGATCATGTGGTTTTTGTTTTTGAGTTTGTTTATTTAGTGGATTACATTGATGGATTTCTGTATATTAAACCATCCCTGCATCCCTGGGATGAAGCCTACTTGATCATGATGGATGATCATTTCGATGTGTTCTTGAGTTCAGTTTGCAATAAATTTATTGAGTATTTTTTCATCGATATTCATAAGGGAAATTGGACTGAAGTTCTCTTTATTTGTTGCATCTTTATGTGGTTTAGATATTAGAATAATTGCGGCTTCACAGAATGAACTGAGTAGAGTACCTTCTGTTTCTATTTTGTGAAATATTTTGAGGAGAATTGGAATTAGGTCTTCTTTGAAGGTCTGATAGAAGTCTGCACTAAACCCATCTGGTCCTGGGCTTTTTTGGGTTGGGAGTCTATTACTGACTGCTTCTAATTTTTTATGGATACAGGGCTGTTTTGATCATTAATCTGACCCTGATATAACTTTGATACCTGGTATCTCTATAGAAAATTGTCCATTTCATCCATGTTTTCCAGTTCTGTTGAGTATAGACTTTTGTAGTAGGATCTGATGATGTTTTGGTTTTCCTTGGGTTCTGTTGTTAGGTCTCCCTTTTGGTTTCTGATTTTGTTAATTAGGATACTGTCCCTGGGCCCTCTATTGAGTCTGGCTAAGGGCTTGTCTATCTTGTGGATTTTCTCAAAGAACCAGCTCCTGGTTTCGTTGATTCTTTGAATAGTTCTTTTTGTTTCCACTTGGTTTGTTTTCAGCCCTGAGTTTGATTATTTCTTGCTGTCTACTCCTCCTGGGTGGTGATTTTGCTTCCTTTTTTTTCTAGAGCTTTTAGGTGTGCTGTCAAGCTGCTAGTGTATGCTCATTCTTGTTTCTTTTTTGGCAGCACACAGAGCTATGTATTTCCTTTTAGGAGTATTTTCATTGTGTCCCATAAGTTTGGGTATGTTGTGGCTTCATTTTCATTAAACAATAATTTCTTCCTTGACCAAGTTATCATTGAGTAGAAAGTTGTTCAGCTTCCATGTCAACGTTGGCTTTCTATTATTTATGTTGTTATTGAAGATCAGCCTTAATATGTGGTGACCTAATAGGATGCATGGGATAATTTCCATATTTTTGTGTCTGTTGAGGCCTGTTTTGTGACCAATTATATGGTCAGACTAACTGGAGGAGAGGATTTCACACCCTGGTCACATTTTATGCTATTCCTTTGAGCCTTGTGAAAGCTTGTACCATGGGGTTCTGCTCTAGCAGACCTTCTCATGAACAATGTAATATCATTAACCCCCTTTCTTAGGCCTTGGTAAATTCTTGCATATGAGAGTAACTTGGCTGTTCTTTTAAGTATCTGTAGGGAATCTCCATTTTTCAGAAGAATTCACCAACTTTCTTCTGTTATGTAATGTAGTTTGCCATACCTGATTATAATGAAGATTCTAAGTATACTTTGCTAAGCCTTCCCTGAGACTTACAACTCTTATCTAGTAAAATCCTGAAAGAAAGTATGCAAGACCCTCCACTATGTCGCAGGGACAAATCTGGGGCATTCTAGTTATGAGAATGCCAAGTTTACAGGAGGCTAAGTTTCCGTGGATCTCTTTGCCTCAGGACAGCTTCCAGGCTTTCTAGGCCTGTCACATGAGTCACTACTTGAGTGGGTGCAGCAGCCAAGCATATGCCAATAGCATATTGTGTTGCTTCCCCAAGACCAGTGACACAGCGATAGAGCAGCAGGTACATAGAGCCCCAGCATGTGCAAGGTAAGAGATCATGGTGGCCTGCTTCTTACTGCTGACTTTCATGCTTATTATTTTATCTTTAAGCTTTTGAAACCTGCTTCTCTGATCTTAAACTTGCTTGGGAAGTTATGGGCTAATTTTACTTATTTAACTCCTTTTGCTATTGGTATATATAATAGAAGAACCTTTCTCATGGTATTTCTACAAGGAGCACATAAACCAATACACACGTCATGTGAGAATATCTAACACCTAGTTAAGCGCATCAGTCATTGTCAATTTTAGAATTAAAGAATTAGATAAGAGCCTTTGGAGAAATTAATGGATCACATGTAGTCCATAAATGTTTAAAGCAAGCTTCAAATGCTCTATCAAACAAGAGGTTTGTATTGACTTTATAGCAAAATCAGCCAAGTGATGGTTTCCCCCATCACAGTTCAGCCAGTGAGTGCTGGACAGATTCACTGAGCCATTGCAGATGCATGCTCACTCAGAACTGCTAACCTGAATTCATTGCTATTCTGGCTCCCTTTCCCTTCGGTATTCATTTGTCTCTGTGAGCAGCAGAGCAACACACCTCTTTACACAAGTTACAAATCAATATGCTACCCTTGATTCTCTCTCGATGCCCTCATTTAGAATATTGCCAAAGCTTGCAACTTTTAACATGTCTTTAATCTTCTATGCTATTACTTCTTCACAAATACAACTTTCTCTGCCTGTGGTTTTCCTGAATTGACACATACTCTGTACTGATGTCAATATTTCTTGAAACACACACAGTCAATGATGTTTCCATGTTAAATATCAGATCAATAGCATTTGGATCTCTAGAAGAGTTTTGATTAAAGTTTATAAGCTTTAGTCCATAAATTAACAAAATTATTAGTAGAATGTATATTTGTGTGATGTTTTTCACTGCCATGACAATTACCTAATAAGAACAATTTAAGGGAAGGGGGGCTTATTTTGGCTTACTGTGTGTGTGGATATGGTTCATCAATGTGGGGACATTTGAAGACAGAATCAAAAGATTTTAACTCACATTTTGACTGTAGTTATCAAGCATAATATGAGCAAGCAACGGCACATGGGGACAATATATATTCATTCACCAATAGTGTGCTGTGTTGCTGTATCTACACAATACTACACTGTTCATGACCAACTACTTATCATCTTAGTAACACTTGGTGTTCAGAACCACTGAACCCCCACTTTTATTTATATCTAAAATATATAGTAGATGACTCAGTAACCAGATTGGTTTCTGTCAAAGCATGAAAGGCTAGTTTCAGATTCCTAGTACCCACATAAAACACTAAGTATAGGCAGAATCAGGCCCTGGGACTCTTCAGCCAACCATTCTGATCATTTGATGAGCTACAGTTTATTGAAGAGACTACACCAAATATAAGGTGGAGAGTGAGGGGCAATGACAGCCATCTTAAACCCCATATACATGTGTAGCACCTATGGATACACACCTATGTATGCACCTATGTATGCACACATGGATACATTGACTTTCACACACTCATGCCCACACATGAATGTGTAAACATGCATATGGTTTACAAGAAAAAGTAGAAAAGTAATTAAGGCATCAGCATAGTACTTCAAACTATTTTTACCATAATGGTCTTTTTAAAAAATAACCAACTGATGTCACTAGTGTAAAATTCTAATAAAGAATATGCATTTTCCACTTAAAAAATGCTTGTCTTCTAGAAACAGTTCCTGAATTTCCTCAGAGGACAGTACTTATAAACCAGTTACTAGAACTAAGAAAAGGTGATTTATGTGCTAGGTTTGCCTGTGCACATTTGTTGGGTAAGAAACTTTTATCATATTATCCTTAATTTGATGTACTTTTGTACATGTTACAATATCCGTTGGTAGTCCATATTGTCTTTTTTTTTTTTTTTTTTTTTGGTTTTTCGAGGCAGGGTTTCTCTGTATAGCCCTGGCTGTCCTGGAACTCACTTTGTCACTTTGTAGACCAGGCTGGCCTCGAACTCAGAAATTTGCCTGCCTCTGCCTCCCGAGTGCTGGGATTAAAGGCATGCCATATTGTCTCTTAAACCTGTACCTTATTGTGTTAATTACCATACTTCAGTCTGGTGCTTGCAAGTGAAAACTGAGGGTAACATATCTACTTTTATACTTCGTGTTGTATTTTTGTCCAGGGAACATAATTCTAATGCAAATTTATATTCACTAGGTTTTAAGTATACTCTTTTCACTTTAAAAGAATGTTAATTCATTATTTGTCAACATTTGGCATTATCAGATATGAAGTAACTTGAAAACTTAATGCCTTTGACCTATTATTTTCTTGAAACATTGGCTGGGAATAGCACATGTAAATTGATAGTTGTAGTTTCCCAAACTTTAGAACAGTGTCTGGTACGCAGAGACCCATTTCTGTATTCATTGAATCATAGTTAAATTAATGGCAAATGCATTTTGTTATGTCTATTATCTATTACTCTACTTATCTGTCTGGTATCTGTCATCATCTATCTTCTATCTCTCATACACATATTTGTATATGTGTAACATCTATCTATACATATTTGGAATATTTACAAATAAATCTCCTGAAAGAAAAACAGAAAAAGACCCATATCCAACTGCTATACTTTTCACATTTTCTTCTTGGATTAGGTTTTAATGGAAATGTTGTTCATTTGACTTGTAGTAAATTCCTCAAATGATTTTACCCTGAGGAGACATGGGTAGAAGGAAGTCAAATCTTGTTACATTCTGGCATGTAATATTTCTAAGCAATCATGTTCATCGCCCTAATTTGTTATCATATTGCTAAATCTTCATTATGGCTTGATGGACATTAAAGATTACTGTATGTGGATATGACAATATTCAATTGAATATGTGTAAACTAGTAGTAATTTTCTTAGACTCTGAAGCAATTTTCTTTAAACTTTTGAGCAAGAATATGACAAAAGAAAAATTTAAAGAACATTTACCCAGTTTTGACTTCATAGTTTTGAAACTAAAAATAGTCTCTCCGAAGTTCTTAAGCACTCTTTTGGGAATCCCAACTTTTCAGGCCAACTTTCATATTTCCTTTCTGAATGGCTAGCCTTCAGAGAAGTTGAGAACATTTCTCTTGGTTATATATTTTGTATGCTTATTCATGGTTTATTTAAATAAGATAATGCCACATTATTTGCACTTAAATGAGGAAACACTTTTAGAATATAAAAGATAAGATTTCACAAGGATAGATACATTACATATATGTATAAATATGATACTTTTGTGTAATAACTTTTGTCTCAAGGAAGTAAAAATCATTTACTTTTATCTTATTTAAATATTCATTTTCTTTAATTTACAGTCAGTGCTATTTCTTGGACCTGCTTTAAGTTCAAGTAAAATTAAGAGCACAAATGTCTATTTACGTTAAAGTTATATCAATTCTCTCAAAATAATGACACCAATGTGTATGCAACAGTATGATATATGAGAAAAATTTTATGTATACTGACATACTAAAAAAATGCAACTAGCTTTTCTGGTTTGTATTCTTAAAATACTGTTAATTTCAATTTTCTTGTTATAAATTTCTAATTTACTGCATACATATGTGGATGCTGAAATACATTCAATTAGCCATAATATTTATCTATTGATATGATAAAATTTGCTGCACAAAATAAAGCAGAAGTACTTAATAAAAGGTAGAATTCAAGCAAGATAAATGACTACTAAGATGAACACCAAAACTGTGAATGATAAAATTCTACTGGACAAATGATTTCCCACCCCCATTTTTAGGGGTGAATAGCATCAAGAGCTAACTATAGCATTCAACACTGGATATTAATTATCCATTGTTCATTACAAATCTTACTATTGGATGTCCCTTCCTATGAATGTTGATTGAAATAAAAATACAAGATTGGTTTGCATACACAATAGATTTACTTGTTTTGTTTTGTTTTTTGTTTTTTTATTTCCCATTAAAAACACCATTAGTTATACAAATATACTCTTGTGATTGGTCAATGGCTGGTCAGAAACCGGATCCATGATTAAATTCACTTGAGGAAGACACAGTGTAGAAATTTGATCATGGAGATATAAAAAGCTGTAATCAAGCTTGATCAAAGAAATACAGAGAATAATTTAAGTTTCCTTTTAAATAGGAAAAGTTATTTAAGAATTCAAACTTTCTGTATATTTAATCATTCTTTTAAGAATTTGTCTATTATCCCATGCTATTTACTACTACAAATTCAAAATATTAAAATTTGATCTGTATGATATCATAGGAATTAAAAATAAGAAATGAGAGATAATGGGATTACTTATGTTAAGAAATGAGAGATAATGGAATTACTTATGTTGTACATAAATGATGAGTAATAGAGACTCAAAGAAAGGCATGTGTTTTTCTGACTTATATATGTTAGTGGATAAGCTCTGAGACAATTAATTTTTACTGTTGTTTATCCAACTTAATTAATGACGTCTAGACAGAACTTAATAAACTTAAAATTAATTAACTAATGGAGAGTTTTTCATTGGAATTGGGGTCCACAAATATGCCTTTTGACGAGTAGTAATATCCTGAGTTTGTCTTGATCTGATTTTAGAAGCCTTTTCTAAAGGTCTCCAATTGATCATAGGTCTTGAACCCCAGGGGTCTCAATGGGTGGTGATTTCACATGAAATGGAAGGTGTTCAATCAGGTCTCCTGGACCCCTGGCTCCTGTCGAAGTTACTGTCCCCACAGACTCCCTCACCCTCAGCAGAAGAGGTGTGTGACTATCAAACATGCATACAATGTCCCAAACTTCTGACATTCTGGCTAGACTTCACCTCTCACAGTTACCTGACTATAGCCAGGTATGTTCCTCCTCACAGTTACCTAATAGCCGAGCCCACTATAAAAGGGACTGCTTGACCCCTGCTAGCTCTCTCTCAGCTCTCCCTTGTTTTACTCTCATTTCTAGTTCTCCTCTCTCTCCCTTTCCCTCCTCTTCACGTGGCCATGGCCTGCCTCTCTCCCGCTTTCTACCTTCTCTCTTTCTCCCTGCTTTCTACAATAAAGCTCTAAAAACATAGACTGTCTCTGCTCATCAAGGCCTGCAGTGCTGGAATGATAGGATAGGCTTTCCTCGAAAGAGCTGCATCTAACCTCCCACCAGAAGGCCTTCTTGTGCTCAAGCCACGGACTGGACTGGACCAAGGACTCTCACCCATGTGAGAACCATCTAGCGCCTCCCTCTTTCTCTACCCTCTGCTCCCTTCAACCCCCCGGGCTGACTGAGCTGCCCCCTACCCCCATTCTGTTCTCAGCCATTCTGCTGTGTCCAGCATGAGATGCCCAAGACTGAGAACCTAGCACCTAGGACTTCCCCTTGTCCACCAACCACTGAGCTCAACTTTAGTGGCTTCCCACAGCCAGACACCCACCCGGGACCACGTGGGGAGCATGAGGCAGTCCTTCTGCATCTGCCTGCCCAGGGCACTGGACCCCTGGCAGGACACAGGTTTGTTCCTACTCCCTCTTTCCCTCACACCTACTGTCCCCAAAATAAATTTCAAAAAATAATATGCAATGCAAAATCACTCACCAGAAGCTAGTTAAAGCTCATCAGAGTGAGAAATAAATTAAATATTGCCACTAGGAAAAAAAGATAATGAAAAAAAATCCCATAATGTTTAAAAGGAAAATAATAATGATGAACTGGCAGTCACTCTCAATAATAGTAGATGTTTGTTAACATTTTCTATTTGACATTTTAACAGTAAAAAGAATTTTAAAAAACACAAATCATACATTCATTCACCCCCATTTATACGTTTACTTGATAAAAATGCAGTGTTAAAGGACAACTTTAATTCTGAATTATCAAGCATGTTGTTTGACTTTAACTGATAAAAATGGTGAGCCATTGAGATAGTTCATGGACAGAACACACTGAAACTGTCTCCCTAAGGGATCTACAGTTGACTCGTGGCATCCACCCTCACATGGTTTGTGGCTCATTAATTTTTCTAGTATCTCAATATCTCAAGTAAATATAAAATAAAACATATTCTCTTGCCTTTTATTTCTACATTATTCCATGTTTATTTCTATGAAAAAAATAACTGGACAGTGACTGGGTATGTACATGGATTAATTTCATAACAAACTTTGACTCATCCAGACTGTTAATGTGTGATGTCCATAATTCTCTCTAGACATTTACATAGATATGGAAACAAATAAATATATACTTCCATGTATATTTGTAGATATTAAGATTAGAATCAAATGAGGGCAGGTGTCAGGGTCAATTGTGGGACCCTTAGGCTAACAGTTTTAGTGTGTTTGCAGTGTGCTTGCTATATTGACAGCACACAGGGCTCTAACATGGCCAAGTAGAAAGGTTAAAGATTTTGTAAAGACAGATGTAATTCTTACTATTTCTACCACTTGGAATGGTGAGTAGTTGTGACAACTGCTTAAAATATGGTCCCAAAGCCAGCTTTTAGAATGAGATTAAAAAGAGGTCTGTCTGCAAAGCCTTTCAGGTTTTAGGAACTTACTCACTAAGTGGTCTTTGTTTCTATGAACAAAATAGCAACAAAACACTTAACACACATACATAATCACACAAGGTCAAAGTTCCAAGGACTTGGCTTCACATTAGAAGATTTTAAAATTCGTATCCTGTGAACAGAGAAATTATTACCAAAGCATCATTACATCGCTTTCCATATTTCATTCTTTTGGCTTTGTTTCAATTTTCCCTTCCCCCCACCTCTCTATTTTCCAACTTTAACTCCAAATGCAAATTGTTATTCTAGCTACAAAAATAGCATTATATGTTCAAGAAACAAAAGAAATAAAGAGTTTGAGGTGGATTGTTGCTGAGTGAGTTCTTAGCATCTGGCCAGGTCTTTATACATGAGAGACTATCTCCATCATGGAATCGGAAATCAAGAACTTCTGAGTTTTTACAGATGTATACTAACAGCGAACAACCCTCTTTTCTTCACATGTCCATGTATAAAAGAAATTTGTCTGCCTTTGACATTTTTGCCTATCTAGAAAAATTACAAATAATCATGTGTCCCAGTGTTTATGATCTAAATATGCTTCAACTGAAGCTGTCCTTTGAAATCGTCTCTGTGACTCCTCTTTGTCGACTTCACTTTTGTGATTGAGACAAATGTCTCTGTATTGACTTGATATTGTCCCTGCCTCTTGATGGCTTGATTAAAGGTCCTTTCCCTTGGCAATCTTCTGTTTAGCTTCCAAGTGAAATGAGAATTTTATCAGCTTGCAGAGTTTGCTCAACAGCTGTCAGGCCAGATGTTGCACTGCTGGACATTTTGTCTGATTTGTGTCTAAGGACAGGGTCTGACTTCAGAGGTATTTCATTTCTTGACATGGTGAAGTCTTCAACTTTGCCACCAGCACTGTTGATAAACTTTCCCCATTCTTCATGTTTGCAGAGATGCCACTGTGCACATTTTCTTCAGATGTGCAGATTTTAAAATAATATTCTTTACTCCCAATGTTTGTTTTTATTTCATTATTTTTCTTTTCTTATGAAATAATCCCCACTTTTCTACTTAGTTTTGTATGTTTCCCCCTAATTCTTTAAATTTCCATATTTCCAAAGAAAACTACACATAAACTACATAAGCTCTGCGTTTCATCTACTTATAGGCTGCTCTGGGTCCAAGCATGCCGTTGTAATGTGTTGCTTTTCATTGCATGTGGGAGTGGAACTGAAACTTTCAGCAGCTTCTGGCAGCTAGTCAGACTACATTCCCAGTCAAGAGCTGGTAGCTGATGGCCATGTAGCATCCACAGTCAAGAGCTCTGGCAGCTGGTCACATTGCACCCACAGTCAGGGGCTTTGTGGCAGCTGGTCACCAGGCACCCACAACCAAGTATCAGAGAGATCTGAACACAGCTGCTCAGAGAGTGTTCTCCTGTGTAATGTAATAGTGTTGAAGAAGTCAAACTTACACATAAATCTCATAATGTTTTGTCTTAGTGTTTATACATATAAATCATTTTATGGCATGCCATTATTTCCATATAGTTACTATATATTGGCAGCCCTTATTGGTTTTATTTTAATGAGTTGTTTTTATAGAATTATTCTCAACTCTCACTTTTGTCCTGTTTCCGTCTCTTAATTTCCATGGGGTGTATTTGCTAACTTGCAAAAATTCTTAATTATTTTGTTATAAGAGTAGACAATAGGACTATTTTGGGCTTAGACTACATCCTGGTTGACAGAAGCAGAGATGCTGGGAAATAAGAAGTCAACCATGGGCCTTGCTCCTCCCAAACAAGGTTCTCTTCTGTGTTTTCATTCAGATTCTGGTCATTTCCCCATATTTTTCTATTATTTGTAAGCCAGTGTTTGTATTTTCACCCCAAAGAGATGTATAATCTTGGAAAAAATATAGTACTTTACTTTTTGAAATTTTTCTAATATTAATGAAACAAAATAACATTTAACCAAAAAGGAACAAAGCAAACAAAAATAGTTAGTTTCAAAATATCCTAGAATGGCATTGATAATGAAATGATCTCAGTCAGTCATTTAAACTAAAAGTTCAATTAAAAAGTAAACCATCACAAGGAATAATTGCCTTTCAAATATATTTTTTCATTTTTGAAATTAAACTATAATTACATTATTTCCCCCTTTCTTCTCTGCCCTTTACTTGCTGCTATATCCTGTTCAGGTGTTCTTTTCAGATTCATATGCTCTATTCATATAAAGAATGATTAAGATGTAGAATACACATAAATATTGTTAATAAGAAAAGTATCTGCAAAAAAGTCCACGAACACATCAAAATGATCATCCATTATTACCAAGTAGGCTTTATCCCAGGGATGCAGGAAGGGTTTAATATACGGAAATCTATCAACATAATACACTATATAAATAAATTCAAAGACAAAAATCACATGATCATCTCATTAGATACTGAGAAAGCAGTTGACAAAATCCAATACCCTTTCATGATAAAAGTCATGGAAAGATCAGGAATTCAAGGCCCATACATAAACATAATAAAAACAATATATAGCACACCAGTAGCCAACAACAAAGTAAATGGAGAGAAACTCAAAGCAATCCCACTAAAATCAGGGACTAGACAAGGCTGCCTACTTTTTCCCTACCTATTCAATATAGTACTTGAAGTCCAAGCCAGAGCAATCCGACAACAAAAGGAGATCAAGGAGGTACAAATTGGAAAGAAAGAAATCAAAATATCACTATTTGAAGATGATATGACAGTATA
>NC_034593.1:19451204-19482441 GCF_900095145.1 Mus pahari | reverse complement strand
CACACACACACACACACACACACACACACACATACACACACACACACAGGCAAATTACAACAAACAAAAAACAATCACCTAAGCAAACCAGGATTTTAAAAATACAGAAAAGCACCAAGAAACACACATTAAGCCGATAAAATCCACAACATTGAAAATAATAATAAACATGCAAAAGATAAGTAATATAAAAATGCCAAGACAAAGAAATATGAGATGAAAGATCTACAAAAATAGCAGTGTGTTTATTTGGTGTTGGCCATCTACCACTGGGCGTGCAGCTGACACTTAAGTGTGGATAATGTACCCAGTGAGGGTCTATTAGAGTCTATTTTTCTCGTTAAGTGGGTATAAATTGCAGATAGCCTTTTGCTTAGGCATGGGATCCTGTGTCCACATGTGCAGGCCCTATGTGTGCTGTCAGTTTTTCTGAGTCTATTAGTCCCATTGTTCTGAAGGACACTATTTGATAATCTTCAAACATAAATATAATTTATAACCAGTGGTCAGTATTTGAAAGCATATACATTAGAAAAGTCTAGGAAGTACGACTTTCTTTAACAATGTGTGCATTTTGTCTTTGTCTGTAAGCAATTCAATTATTTTTTTTTTCACAAATTAAGTAAAGCCTTTTGAGTCTGACCAGCCCTTGTTTCCAGGGAACTACAGTTCAATTTCATTTTTTAATTAGAGTTTAACACTGTGAATTTCTTAGCCCTGCTAAGCAACATCTAGCAACAAAGTAGCCATTTAATTTGTATGATGATTCTAGAACTTACCATCAAGTATAGTATAGTTAATATATAAACATCTCACAATGTTCTGTTTCTGAAGTTCCCATTTACAAGTGCTGCCTCTCTATAATAAAGTACATTCAATTTCAAATAAATCTGCTATCACAATCTGAGCTATACTTACTCAATTAAAACAAACATTATACAATACTTATTCCCATTTGATGTCCATGTTAGTATCTAACAAGTCTATAAATGCAGAGGAACAGAAGATATGTTGGCAAAGACTTTGCTTTTCTTAAATATTCATACTTTAATGCAGTTTATATGTATTCCTATATCCCTACTTTCTACTTTAAAATGATTATCTTGCAACCTCAGAGGAAGAACAACAATATCAACCAAAGCTCCTAGGGACTAAAGTACCAACCAAAAAGTACACAGAGGGTACCCGGGGTCCAGAGGTATATGTAGCAGAGAATGTCCTTATCTGGCATCACTGGGAGGGGAGCCCCTTGGTCCTTTGAAGGCTTGATAACCCTGGGTAAGAGAATGGTAGGCTGCTGAGGCAGGAGTAGGTGGGCAGGTGGGAGAGCACCCTCATAGAGGCAGGGGAGGGGAGGGAGGAGAGGATTGAAGCTTGTGTAGGGGAAACTGGGAAGGGGGATAACATTTGAAATGTAAATAAATACAAAACATAAAAAGAAAAAAAGTGGAATAATATCTTCCATTGTGATATGCTCATGAAGAAAGAAGTGAAGCACAAAATGCGTGATGTTTCAGATCTTGTCAACATTTCTGAGCTGTTTCTTGGTTCAGATTTTCTTTAGAAAGTGTTCTTGGGGCTGTTTATGTGGCATAATACCTTCTTATTTCTGTACACCTAGAGGTTAAACTGAGTGTGCGCTCTATCTAGACTCCTACCTTAATTCAGACCTGGAACCAGAGACATGGTAGGGACAGCAGACTCGTGATGGATGGCTCAGTCCCTAGGGAAGTCTATTGAACTAATCATTTAGACTGTGTCCCCAGACACTTGTGATGGACAATCCACCAGGTTGATTTAACAGGGAAATCAAAGGTAAATCATGATCAGGTTTGATCTTACCATCAAAGAGAAAATGAGAAACAAGTAGACTTTTATTCTCTTAGTTTTTAAAATAACTTTTAATATTTGAACGGAAAAAAGTTTCATGGAGATAACTGACTTCTTTTCCCTAAAGAATCAGCATGATGCCAAAAGTCAAAAGCTTTTTGGGGGGTAGGAAAATGAAAACTCTAACATTAATGTCCAGAAAGCTCATCTTGCTGTGAATTCTGTCCGAGACAGTGGCGAATGCAATGAAGGGACAGGGCACATGGACTCAGACAATTTCTTGGTACACAATGATCATTCTGATCAGGAGAAACGGAAAATGTAACATGGAGATCCTTCATATTCTAATTCATTTCCATGACGCACACTTGAGAATGTCCACAAACAATAATATCCTTTACCTGTTCAAATCTTCTCCCTCATCCTAAGTAATGGAATGAACTAATTTTGAGAGAAGGTAAAATCAGTTTTTTTTTTCGTAATGCATTGTTTTAAAAGTGCAGGAAAAAAATAAAAAAAAATATTGCAAATAAAGTAGTATTTCCCTGATGGGAAAGAAAAATATGAGAAGTCATTACACCGGGTTTGAAAGGTAAAAACTGATGTTTTAAGCAAAATATGTTTATCTTTCCTATTTAATATGGTTTGGAAGATCTGGAGAACTGTGTTCTTCCAGGTTTTCACGGAAGGAGAAGCAGACAGAGCCTGGTGTGTGTTGGTGGCCATAGCTGAGCAGCTTCATATGACCATCCACTGTTGGAAATATCAGCATACAGAATCTTGAGATGCGTTTTTCCCCATATCAAAATTTTTCCTTTCCTACCACAGGATCCTCAACATATAATTAGAAAAAAGCTGCATTCTCATTAACTACCAATGTATTTTCCTTTTCTTTATTTATTATCACCACTAAAAGAATACACAAATGCGCACGCATGTGCGCGCGCGCGCACACACACACACACACACACACATATGGATAACTGAATAACATTTTTTAGTGTGTAAAATCCTTCAGCCACATTATTTCCTTTGATCTTGTTAGTTATTTTCTGTTACTGGCAGGCAAACGCTATGCCTTTTATCTTCATAAAACCCACAATGTTAAAAAAAAAAAGCAAGACGATGAAAATATTGTTCATTGCCTGTATGCATATAATAACCTAAGACAGGCTTCTTACATATGAAGAGCTCTACTTAGTATTTCAGTTACAGAAGAGAGTTATTTTGTAAGCAAAGTAAATAGAAATATTTAATGTTTACTTTTATATATATCCAAATATCAGAAGATTATTTTTGTCAGTAAACATAAGCAGTAGCTAATTTTATGTCAATTTAAGAAGCTCACAGATTCAAATTTTCAAATGTGATTTTCTATCCCTGAGCAACTGCAGAAACCAGAAAAGTAAAAGATGTAAACCAGAAAAATAAAAGTAAAAGACCATCCCCAGGTTAGCTGGGAGAGGTTAGCTAGAGAGAGAAACAGCAGGATACAAGTGAACTGACAAGGAAATGGGAAGGGGAAGCCATTAGAGAGTGGGAGAAGGGTAAATAGAGAAGAGAGGGGATCCTTTATGTGACAACACCTGAATCCCTATTCATCAAGGCTTTCATTAAAGTGCACACTTAATTTAAAATAGTCTTAAAGTATACCTTAAACAGCTAAATCTAAATTTTCAAGCACTAAATGGGGAACTGTGTAATCTTTCCTCTATTTTCTTTGCCGACCCAGAACACTACATAATCACAGATGCATATATGTCTGCCAGTCTATGAGATGTAACTCCAGTCTCCCACCTCCTATTCCATCCTCTCTCCCTGCACACAAACACTATAAATGCTTGTCACTAAATTGTGTCTATCTCATGACAGTCTCTCTATGTATAGGATTAATACTTCCTTCTGTTTCTTTTGAATATTCTTTAAAAACCTTGCCTTGCCTAGAGATGGAACAAAAATGCATGTGGCTGGTAGCATGAGTCATCTCCCTGGACCAGTCTGAGGGATAAAAATCACACCGGGAAATTGTGACGGGCAAGTGCCCTTTAACTTAACTGCTTCACTGAGCACCTTAATAATGAGGGATGGAAAGTAACATATTTTTAAAAGAATGGAAAATTTCCACAGAACAAATGTTGCAAAAGATGTCAAAATATGCTATTTTAAATAATGAGTGTGAGACCCTATTATTACTTTCTCATAATCTAGCAACAATGTGCATATTGGAAGGGAAAGGTACAAAAAGTAACATTTAAAAACATTTCCTTCACTCTGAAATCTGCTACTAATAACAGGGTAGTCCTGACCTCTTGATCTTTATGTCACCTCTGCTTCACTTTTGAGTTGAGTACTCCAGGTGAATCTAAAGCTACAATAAAGTAATAGGTTGACATGGAGTAAAACATGAACACATAGGGATTTCTCCTTGCCCTCTTCCTTTTCTCCCTGACATTATTCTTTTCACCCTCCCCCTTTTATCTCAAATTATAAGGATACAAATTAAAAGCTTTTGTTAGTTTCAGACCTCTGCAGTAAGATTCAAAATCCAAATGGCTCCACACAATCTCCCCTACAAGAGCTGCCATCACTTCTTATTAAAGTCACTGGAATTACTGAAATAACTCGGTATGTATCACATACAGCAATTTGAAATCACAAGTTAAGTTGTGAAGTGAATTTTTTTTAAAAAAAAAAAAGAATGGTGTGATCATCATTGGGCACAGTTTGTCTGATTGCAGTAAATTGTCATACCTTAATCGTCATTTTCTAGATAACAAAAAATTGAGTTTATTCTGAAACATAACAAAGCACGTAAGACTCTGCAGACCGATTTAATGTCATCTCTTCAATACAATACACAGGTAGAGGACAAGTGCTTGTCTGCCAGTGGGAATAACATCTGTAAAAAAATCTGAGCTGTGACTTCTTGTGGTAAAAATGGCCACTTAAAAGAGACTGCATGCTATTTAAATTATTTTTAGTTTTTTTTAACTACCAAGAACAGTTTAATTTACATGTATGAAAATTATTATGTAATATAAGATTTATATCATTTATTTTTTGCATTGTTAGTATACATTCTTTTTTAAAAAAAAAAAAACAAAAAACTTTTTTTTTTTATATTCTAGTTGTTATTCCCCTCCTGGTCCCCCTTCTAGCTGTGCCATGTTCCTCATCCCATACCTGCTTCCTTATCTCTGAATGGATGTCTCCACCCCACCCCCACCCCTACCCCAGCAGACCTCCCCACTCCCTGGGGCCTCAAGTCTCTCCAGGTTTAGGTGCATCTTCTCTCACAGAGGCCAGACCAGGCAGTCATCTGCTGTATACTTGTCAGGGATCTTAAGTCAACTGATGTATGTATGCTGCCTGGTTGGTGGCTTAGTGTCTTAGGGATGCTAGGGATCCAGGGTAGTTGAGACTGCTGGTCTTCTATGGGGTTACCATCTGTACTGGCTAGTTTTGTGTCAACTTGACCCAGCTGGAGTTATCACAGAGAAAGGAGCTTCAGTTGGAAAAATTCCTCCATGAGATCCAGCTGTAGGGCATTTTCTCAATTAGTGATCAAAGGGGGAAGTCCCCTTGTGGGTGGTGCCATCTCTGGACTGGTAGTCTTGGGTTCTATAAGAGAGCGGACTGAGCAAGCCAGGGGAAGCAAGCCAGTAAAGACCATCCCTCCATGGCTTCTGCATCAGCTCCTGCTTTCTGACCTGCTTGAGTTCCAGTCCTGCATCCTTTGGTGATCAGCAGCAGTATGGAAATGAAAGTCGAATAAACCCTTTCCTCCCCAACTTGCTTCTTGGTCATGATATTTGTGCAGGAATAGAAACCCTGACTAAGACACTATCCTCCTTAGCTTCTTCCAGCTTTTCCTTAGTTTCAACCACAGCAGTCCCCAGCTTCTGTCCATTAGTTGGGTCTAAGCATCTGCACCTGACTCTTTCATCTGCTTGTTGGGCCTCTCAGAGGGCAGCTATCCTGGGCTCTGTAAGCACACCATAGTATCAGTAATAGTGTTAGGCCTTTGAACCTCCTCTTGAGCTGGATCCCAATTTGGGCTGGTCACTGGACCTCCTTGGACCCAGTCTCTTCTCCTTTTTTTGTCCCTGCAGTTCTTTTAGACAGGAATAATTCTGTGTCAGAGTTTTAACTGTGGGATGGCAACCTTATCCCTCCACTTGATGCCTGGAGGTAGAATCTACAAATTCCCTCTCTCCACTGTATGTCATTTAATCTGAGGTCTCTCCCTTTGAGTCCTTATAGTCTTTTACTTCCCAGTCCCTGGTACACTCTAAAGCCCTCCCCCCCCCCCCAGTCTGTTTCCATTATTTCTGCTGGCCCTCAGGGCTTCAGTTCTGGTTCACTGCATCCCCATACCTGACCATGTTCCCCTTGTCCTACACCTCCACTCTCTCACGCAGGTCCCTTTCTCCCTCCGCCTCCTGTGACTGCTCTCTTCTCCCTCCAAAGTGCGATTAAAGGACCCTCATTTGAGCCCTTCAGGTTGTTAACCTTCTTAAGTTCTGTGAATTGTATCCTAGGTATTCTGAAATTTGGGGGGTATTCTGTAATTTTTTGGCTAATATCCACTTATTAGTGAGTACGTACCATGTATATAATTTTGGATCTGAGTTACCTCACTCAGGATGATATTTTCTAGATCCGTCCATTTGCCTGCAAAACTCATGATGTCCTCTTTCTTAATAGCTAAGAAGTATGCCATTGTGTAAATGAACCACATTTTCTGTATCCATTCTTCCATTGTGGTACATCTCGGTTGTTTCCAACTTCTGGCTATCCCAAATAAGGCCACTATGAACACTGGTTTATCTTATTATGAAATGTTTGGGTATTTGGTTTTTTGTTTGTTTTCTGAGACAGGATCACTCTGCAGACTTAGCTGGCCTAGAACTCAGTATTTAGCCCATGCCAACCTCAAATTTACAGAGACCCTCCTGCCTCTGCTTTCTGAGTTCAATGACTAGAGGCATGTGCCACCACAGCCAGTATTCAGTGTTTTGAGACAGAGTCTCACATAGCCCAAACTGAGTTTCTGCTCTGCTGTGGAGGGTGTCCTCATATTCCCACCTCTGATTACTGTATGAGATTACAGGCATGCGTCACTGCCGCCAGCTTGGATGTGTATTTTAAAATAATTATGTTTATGCTACTATGATCAGGAATTTACAAAACATCTTAGTGTGACTTTTAATATTTATTACTTTCCACAACAGAACGTTTATAAAATTGAGGTTATTTATTTCAAGAATCTACCCACACAAGCATGTAACTCTCACAATACTGAAAGAAGTGTCTTATTAGAAAATGTCATATAGCAGGGACAAACTGCTGCTTTATAAACTTACCCTAAGCCAATGTCTGTTTAAAGGGTGTGTAAATAACTCAAGAGAATGAGGTTTCTTTCTTTTATTTATTTATTTATTTATTTTTTACTTTTTTATGTTTTTTTATTTTTTTATTGGATATTTTGTTCATTTACATTTCAAATGCTATCCCCTTTCCTTGGGGTTTCTATGGAGGAAGGGTATTTCTGAGCATAGTTGTAGGGCCTCACACATGGGAGTCAGGGCACTATCCCAAGGCAGAAGTCTGGAGGCAGGAGGTGATGCATAGGTCAGAAAGGAGTTCTATTTCCTGGCTTGCTTTGAGTGGCCTGCTCAGCTTGCTTCCTTGTGGCACCCAGAACTATCAGCCCACGGGTGTCACCACCCACAAGTGAGCCAGGAATTCCCACATCAGTTATCAATCACAAAAACATTCCAGAGGCTTGGCTTTCTCACAGGCCAATCAGGTACGTGGATTTTCTAAGTTGAGATTCCTTCTTCCAAAATGACTCTAGCAAATGGCTAGCTGAAAAACAAAACAAAGACAACAACCAACAAAAAATCAAAATCTAAAAACAAAGCAAAACTCCTAAAAAATCCTAGCAAACATAGATGTGCTACAATAGGAAAATGCCCAGACTTGACTCAGAGGAAATCCAGTTTAATCCCCACCATGACCACACACTACCTTTGGTTCTTGGCCAAGCCTTCCGTTTTCATAGTACTCAAAGCTATATAATGAGAATTCAAATGATCTGAAAATAAATCAATTAATGACTTATAATCAGCACCTGGCTCACAGCAGATGTGCAATAAACACATCAGGTTTTATCAGACTGACTCTGAGGATGATCCCTATGCCTGTGTTCCCGCATCCTTGTCAGCGTTTATCTGATACTTCCTTATATGGGTGTGCTCCTTTATTTAGGGGATGGAGGGATGATTATAACAAAATGCCACACAGATGGGGTCATTTAAAGAGTTGAAATTAGTTTCCTCAGAAAATTTCACATCCAATGTGTTAACATGGTTTCTCCTCTTAGCTTGCAGTTGGCTTTCATTTTCATGTCCCCATAAAAGCCTTTGCACTGCCCCTGACTTCTGATGATGATGATAATAATGATGATGATGATTGTGATGTGTGTGTATTGAATATAGATGTATTCAGTTGCCTGGATATGTGTGTTTGTGTATGTGTGTGGCAGGTATCCAGGAAGGTGTATACCTGTGGAAGAGAGGGGACAATAAGATGTTATTCCTGGGATATCCTTCCATATGTATTTTGAAGAATGTCTCTACATGTTCTCAAGCTTTCCAGGACACTAAGTAGTAAGCCTTGGCAATCAAACTGTATTCACTTCCCTAAAACTAGAATCATGAGCATATGCCAGTACACTTAGCTTCTTTAGTTGGGTTACAGGGCTCACACTTTAGTCCTCAGACTTGTGCAACATACACTTTGCTAACTATGCAATCTCTCCAGGTCCTTCTAGCTTATCAGGAAGCCACTCCTTTAGGATTAGTGTCCACTCATTTGCCATTTATCAATATTATCGCCCTAGTCCAAGGTTCTACCTCCAGTAGTCGTTGTAGTTTACTGTGCTGAGGATGAGGACTTCCGTGTGTGGGTTTTAAGAGAATGCTACTCAGCTGGCAACAGCAAGTCAGTCTCTGTTAAACTATAGTTTTTCTGTTATACTCCTGTTTTCCATATGAGAGCTCAAAAAGCTGTAGTAACTCCAAATGTCCAGTTATTCCTAATGCTCTACTGATGCTGTGAAGGTGTTAGAAGAATGAAAATCAGAACCACCTCCCTTTGATCTTCAAAATGACTATGGCATTCTAGAAGTGCCATATATTTTGTGCAAGGAAAATCAAAAGATCAAGGGTAGCATGCATCAGTCCAAAACAGTAAGTTGTCAATTGGTGGCTTAGTTGATTAGAACATATTGGCTGAGTTCTCAGTAGTTGATAAGTGCATCAGCTGCTGACTTCAACTGTTACTTTCTTACTAGACACTGAAGAAATAATTTATGTTAAAAAATTAACAACCAGAAAATGCAAGATAAGGTTGAAAGAAGAATCAGAAGTATAAGAAGTAACAGAAACATTTTTTTTGTATCTTTGGATTTGAATTTCTTTGTCTAAATTTTCCCTTGGCATCTAAAATGTATATACCCACTCAGTTTCCAGATTCATCTTGTTTAAAACAATGAATGGTAACCTATGTCAGAGCATTCTCAGATATCAACGATATATACTATTCTCAAAAAATATAACATCTTGGTCTGGTCTTTGCAGTTACCACCTATAATCTGACCATGTACTGGTACTGCCATTTTTTGACATTTGATTTTTTGGCAATTTATCTTTTACTGTAAACAACAAGAAATGTGCAAGTGTGGTTCATGGTATGATGTATGGGAGAAGCAACCTTGAAATGGCCCAATATATCCATGTATAAGAACTTGTCAGCCTTGGTCTTGTAAACTTTATATGACCCAGCACAGGGGAAGACCAGGGCCAAGTAGTGGGAGTGGGTGGGTAGGGGAGCAGGGGTGGGGGTGGGGGGTATAGGGAACTTTCAGGATAGCATTTGAAATGTAAATAAAGAAAATAATAAATAAAAAAAAGTTAAAAAAAAAGAACTTGTCAGCAAGACAAAAATCACAACATCAAAGCCTTCTAGGAGAATTCCCACTAGTCTATCTCCACTCTTCAATAACAAGACAGCAGCATAAACAAAAGAAAATTATTTTTAACTTGTATTTTAAAGAATTATAAGGGGCAAATATAACACAGTTAATTAAATGTTTTTTTTTATTTCTAAGTTTTAAAAAACAAACTGCCTTAATACTTACAGTCATACTGTAACAATGTCTGTAAATGCCAAAACAAAATATGTCACATGAGCTTCTCTGTCCCAGTGTGTGTCAGTAGATCAAAATAACATTTCTATGCAGGATGTACAGGATGGATACATATGAAACATTTGTTTATTCAATTGTTTATTAGTTGATAAGTACAGTAAAATACTCAGCTGTTCAGCAAAAGTAGAAAAATCATTTTTGCCACTTAACTGCATTAGGTTCTAAGTAATTTGAAGTTATATCGATCTCGTTTCCAGTTGGTCAAAATTTGCTATTGTTAAAGGTTTTCTCCAAACATGTTTTAATTGTTAGAAATGAAAACAAAATTAAAATATCACTTGAGTTTTGGTGACACTGCATATACTTTGAAATGAGGGTTTCTGTCTTACAGTGACAGGAGTGCAGTGGAGAAGATATGATATAGATTTATCAAGGTGGAATCTCTATGTGGATGCTTCCTCTCAAGTGTAAACTTGGTAAGAGTTAAAGTTATCTGACAGACAGACCTCTGAGCATGCCTATGAATATTATTCAGATACAGATAATTAAACTGGAAAGACCAACCCACTCTAGGTGGAACCATTCCCTGGGCTATGATCTCTACTATAAAACAAAGAGAAAAATGAGCTGAGCACTTGCATTCTTCATTGCCTACTTCTTGATTTGGGAGGTCATGTGATCAGGCACTTTGGGTTTCTATTGTGTTGCTGCAAGTTTAGCTACTCTGCTTTGGTTCCTGGCAAGTCGCACGAGGGCACACCTACCCAGGAGCTTTCTGGATTTGCAAATGAAAGAAAAAGAGAGAGAGAGAGAGAGAGAGAGAGAGAGAGAGAGAGAGAGAGAGAGTTAATTATAATGTGCCTTGGCTAGTTCAAAGGCTGGGCAGTTCTAATCCTCCCCACCACTAGCACACATTTCCCTTCTGTAATCCTGGCTTAAAGCCCTTTAATTCTATATTTTATCATTGTTGCCCTGGCTCCTTCTGGGCTGCTATCTAGTCTTTACTGCCTAGGACACTTCTGGGTAGCCCTTCCGGGGCGCATTCCTTCTCACCTACATTTCTGATGATTTTCCTTCTGCAACTCTAATCACTGCAAATCTCTGCTCCCTCTCCCTGGGATCCTAGGCCCAGGAATCTCTAGGTCACAGCTCAGTCTACCAGCCCAGCCATTGGCTGTACAGCAATTCTTTATTGCCAGTCAAATCCAGCTGAGGATGGAGAATCTCAGCCTTTGGGCACAGAATTGAATTGAGACAGCATTAGAACCAATCCCTACCACTGCTGAGTCAATAAAAACCCTCTTCCATTAACTATCTTTTACTAGGATATTTAATCATAACAATATAAAAAGTAACTATGACATCTGGTATACCAACTTGAACGTGTCTCAGGAAAACTACGGAACTCCATAGAGACTCATCTAGCTGCTCCATCAGGAACATTAGTCCTAATGAGATACTCTGAAAGTACGGCAAGAACTTTCAAACAGCCTTGCCTCTTTTGAGTCCCCCTTGTCACTGGACAAAGGATTTAGCACTATGTAGTACAATGGGCTCTTGTACACTTGTTTTATTATTCCTATTTTTATGGAAAGCATAATTTCAAGCATATATATGATTTTGAATAAACATTTTGGACATTTGGAATGAGCATTCAATAACTGAATAGCAGTTAACTTCTCTTCTTGAAATAAACTACTGATTGAATCATTTAAAGTATAAATATTCTCAGGATAAATACAATGTTGATAGTTTTATTAAAACAATGTTTATTTAATCTTATGATTATATAATAAATAATCTTCTAAGAAGCAATAAGCCTCAAGGGTTAGAGTATAAAAATGTGAATTAGTTTTGAAAAATAGTATTTCTCAGTATAGTATCAAATTATATCTGAATGAGAAAAAGAATGAATTTAGATGCTCACAAATATTTTACTGTATTATATTGATACTATTTTAATATCCCTAATTGGATATAAACCCATAATTGAATACCAATATGTTCTGAGAATCTCAATCATAAAACTCCTTAAGTGTATTTTAAATCAGATAAATTATTTTTTTTTGGAGATTACATTCTTGGCCAAAGGTTTAAAAGAAATTATTTTTGGTGTTTGAATTGTTGAGATAGGGACTCATGTATCACAGGATAGTGTCGAACACTATATGTAACTGTGATAGATCCTGGGCTTAATTCTTCTATGCTATCTCGACATGCTGGCATTACAGAAAGTCAATAGACATAGTTTTAAAAGAGAACTTCAAGTATGACAATATATAGGTAATGTGATTGATAGATAGAGAGATAGATATTGTTATTTTGTTTAATATGGACCATGTATATTTAGACCCTATAAACCATCCCAATTTGTGTACACATTCTCTAATGTTTATGCAGTAGATAATTTTCCTAAGAACAGTTCCTGAGAAAATGTCCTTGTTGTTAATGAACAGACACTTGTCTAAAATACAATAATTAAACCTTCATTAATATTTCAAGATCACTGAGTTAGGCTTTATGGCTTTTCATTTGGATCACAAAAGATGTTTGTTGAAAATGTAGTTCATTTTTTACATTTTGTAGATGATGAAACAAAGGAGAAGAGAGCTCATGTATGTTGTCCTCTATTCATAATGTCAAAAGAGGTCCAGATTTTGTAAGTCTCTTCCATCATGACACTTTTGCATTTATTTGGTTCATACAGGTTTACTTGGAAGTAATTGAAGCCCTTTCAAGGAAAGAGAAAAATATGAGCTAGTCAAACTGAAAGGAAGGAGGCTGACTGGAGCCTTCAGAGCATCTCCTCTCTTCCTGTCACCTGATTCTGATTTGTCACCAATATCCTGAATAGTCCATATTGTGTCTGCCTAGAGTATCTCATTTACAAAACACTTCACTATGGTTAACAGCTTGAGGAGAACCAAACAGGAATTTGCAGCCTAACATTTGCCTCCTAGTTTTAGGAATTATACTGCTAATATAGTCATCCAGAAACTAAAGTGATCTGGGTTGTAAAAGGAGCTGAACAGTGCTAAATATTCTCACCTGTAAAAATGTGCAGGCCTCCTACACCAAAAAGATATGCCACAAGCTTATCTGCTTTCATCCATTCAGATTTTATCGAAATTAACTTTGTACCAACAACAAATATATTTGTCTAATAAAGTATGTCTGTCACACATAATCTACTTAGTATCTGATTCTTTCGTAAAACACTAATCACAGCTAACATGGAGAAGGAAAAGATTAGTTTCGCTTACACTTGCTGATAACATTCCATCACTGAAAGAATGGAGTAGGCACTCAAGCAGAAACCTAGATGCAGGGACTGAAGCATAGGCCAAGCAGAAAGAGTGCTTACTGGCTTACCCCACATGGCTTGCTCAGCTTGCCGTTTTTTGTACAACCCAGAACCATCTGTCCAAGGTGTGTACCAATCACAATGTGCTAGGCAAGTTCCCATCATTCATTTTCAAGAAAATATCCAACAGAAATACTCACATTCCAATCGGATAGAGGCAATTTCTCAGTTAAGGTTCACCCTTCCTAGGCTTCTCTTATTGGTGCCATGATATTTTCTGCAGCAAATAAACTATAATGAACAATGAGGAAAATTAATACATTTTCTAGGATAAACTGCTTTCCTGAGTCTTTAAAGGATAACCCTAATGTGACCTGACTTCTGTTTCCATATTCCTTTGCAAATCTTGACCTTGTGGCAAGCACTTCTATGCTGTTATATTTGTTCTCTAATATCATCTTTATCTTGCGTTCAGTAGCTTAATGCAGTAACTTTTAATTTCATGAATGACTTCTTGGTAGATTTCCAGTGGAGTTGCAAAATATTGCAATATTTTACAAAGTAGATATTGTACAGCATTTTATCCAAAAAGCCATTTATTTCAATATAAAATTAAGTATTATGTATAATGTGTTGGTTAAATAACATTTGATAACATCTTGATATAGTGTTATTTATGTAATTGAACAATAGATATGGAAATCATATAGAACTCATCAACATAGAAAAATGCTTATTATTTATTAAAAAACAAGGAAAGAGACTGTACTCTGTCATTCATATGTGACCTGTGATAGATATAATTGTAGGCCAATATAACACAATAATGTAATCTTAAAACATTATGGAGTTTTGTTACAATTGTTATAAATAGGTTGTACAGTTCACTTTGCAAATCATACACTTTGCAAATGATCATATCATGTTGCAATGTCAAAAATCTGAATATACCTAATGTAAAGTTTTAATCTTAACTAACTGAAATTGCTTTATAAATAAAACAGTATGTTAACATAGAAAATAACTGTTTTATAAGAGAGATTTTTATTCCACCATATATTCTCCAATAGTTAGAAGCCCTTCAAAAGTATTTCCATGGTGAGAATTTGAGATAGTCAACCTTAAGCATTGACCGCTCCATCATGTATTCTTTTCCCATTAATGTTCCCCATCCAATAAGTTTCTTCCTTCTTTCTGCCTAAGCTCAGAATGTGAAAGAGAGAGGTCTGTCTGGTTTGAGTGGATTGCTGTAGAAGGCAATTGGTTTCCTTCTGGGTTCTCAGTGCCACCTATATTCTAATTAAAAAGTATTAACCATTGTTAATTATATCAAAATTATAAAGTATAAAACATTTCAACAAAATCACATTGAAATGCCAAATGTATTACATGTCAGTGTTTTAATTTTATTTTCATAAGTAATATTCTTTGTGTGATGTCTAATGATGTTTGTTGACTTTACACATTTGGAAGATTGGCTCTTTGTTTCAGAAATGCTTTCCTCAGATTAGCC
The DNA here is from genome assembly GCF_900095145.1 of Mus pahari. Lineage (NCBI taxonomy): Eukaryota > Metazoa > Chordata > Mammalia > Rodentia > Muridae > Mus > Mus pahari. Next base: position 19,467,579 of record NC_034593.1, on the reverse strand, counting down.
TTTGGGTATGTCATGTATGCAAACTTTTTTTTTTTTTTTTAGTTGTTGATCTACTTAGCAGGCACAGGCAATGCAAAGATGCCACTGTTGGACCAATGGCCATAGAGTATAAGAAGGGTAGCTGAATATAAGTCTTAAAGTCAGTAAGCAGAATTCCTCATTGTTTACAAATTCAAGTTCCTACCTTTAATTGCTGGATTGGTTTCCCTAAATGATGGACTATAACCTGCAGTTCAAATAAATCCTTCCCCTCCTAAAGCTGCCTTTGGCCATTCTCTCTATCACAGCAATAGAAGCCAAACTAGGACATGTGCATGTGTGCATGAGTGGGTGTATATGTGTTTGTGTGTGTGTGTGTGTGTGTGTGTGTGTGTGTGTGATTATATAGTTTGTTTTTTCCATAATAAATGCATACCTTGAATATTCCAAATGTTTTCTCTGGGCTACATTTTATTTAGGAATACATGCTATGCCAAGATCATTCTTCCCATAGAAATGTTTATGTAGCAATACTGTTGCTTGCCTACCAGGTATTCTATGATATGCATTATCAACCTGAGGTCTGGAAAATAAGTTTGATCACAAGGCCTACTCAAGGTCATAGGGACTTTCCTTAGTCTAGTGCATGGTTTAGTAAACAACTGTGTGTAATGCTAATTGGGAAGTAAAATATGAGTATTAAGTCAGGTCCCTGGATCTGTAGTAACAACTACACTCAATATAGGTGTTAATCTTATTCTGTTTTATTACTTAAATGACCTCTAACTACTTGTATTCTCTGATGGAAAACAAATAGAAGTAGCAAATCATGATTATTGTTATTCATATTAGATTAAGTCACAGTAAGGCATGTAACAAAAATAAATCAGTTACGCATGATAAAATAATCTGGAAATGGGAAATTGTCAAGCTCATCTTTCTCATTAGACTATATACATTGTGTACATTTGAATAACAGAATAAATCTTTACATCAAGCATATTGAAGAAGGCATTCTGGCTCTGCTTTCAAATATTTTCTAGCATCCTCAGACAGGAAAGAAAACAAACCTCTGATGAGGTTGTTTGGAAATGCTTCAACTTTCCTGTCTCCCAGCTAAGGCTGAGGACACAAAATGAGTGATGTTGTGGGGGATCTTGAAAGATTAATCACCGTAGCTACTATCCAAAGAGCTAGAGAAGTAGTCTTCTATTATTTTGTTGGTAAGAAAGCATGACCTCTGAAGGAAGTACATCATCTTACTGGACTACCTTAAGTTCTGGAGAAACAGAAGAATATCATCCATATAAAAGCAGAACCCTATCCATGAGCGAGTCTAAAAGTACTTAGACAATTTTTAAAAAGAGAGTGTAAAAGTCTTTGGCAGAGAAAAAAATCATGTATAAACAATATAGAAATGTTGCCTACAAGGTAGAAAGGAGTAGTCAAGACCTCTAATTAAGAACGGGACATTTGTATCACACTCTCTTTCCCTAAGGCTCAGAAAACACCATAAAATTATTAGAATAACCGGAGGTCAGGGAGGCTTGGGGTGACCGAGTGTCTTCTAAACGTGTCAGAACTGCCTCTCCCAACAGCTGTGGTTGCCCAGTCCTACAGAAGCGACCTGAAATTAAAATTGTGTATATATCAGCTGCACCAATTGGACTGGGCAGGTGATTTAAAATCAAATCAAAACAAAAAAATACAAAAACTGAAGACATGAGTTTGGAAAGGTAATTGGTATAGAATCTGAATGAGCTGGAAGGATTGAGGAGATATGATACAAATATATTATATGCCTATATGATATTTTCAAAGAATAAGTACCACATGCTATATTTAAAATAAAAATAAAATAAGAAAATTCATCCATGTACAGTCCACATTGTTTTATATGCTAATGGTAATTAGTATAGTATGTTTTTGTTGACTTGACTCAAACATAGACTTACTTGAATCTCAGTTGAAGAATTGTCTCCATAAGACTTGAATTTGGGCACCTCTGTGACATATTTTCTTAGTTGTAAAACAATAAAGGAGGTCCATCTGCATTGTGGGCATTGCCATCCTTGGGCAGGTGGGTCTGAGCTGTAAAAGAATAGCAACTGAGCAAGCCAAGGGAAGAAAGTCAGCAAGCAGTGTTCTCCAAAATCTCTTCTTCAATTTTAATTCCTCCATTTAGGTTTCTGCGTTAAGTTCCTGTCCTGAAATTCCTTGGTGATGTGCAACTGTTAGAGAAATAAACCTATCTTCCACAGGTTGCCTTTTGGTCATGATGTTTACTGCGATGATGAAAAGCAAAGTAGGGAAATAGTGTACATCTCAAACTTTGGAAAACAGAAAATCAAAGCAATTTTCTTTTAAATGTTGAAGGAATCATTGTCTGCTGACAATAAGGACACAGCAATGTAGGACTATCTACTGTGTATAACGCTTTCAATTGTTTGTTTGCTCTGTAGATTTCCTTATTGGAAAAGGCTGGGTTTGGAGGTGCTCTTCTCTACATTGATCCATGTGATGCACCAGAGTCTTCAGTCCTTAGCTCTGAGCCTTTTATGGTGACGCTGAATCCAGGAGGAGACCCCTCAACACCTGGATACCCCAGTCATGGTAAGCTTGTTCCTGTATACCTTATAAAGATATGACTTGTAAGTGTATGCTATCTAATTTATTCAATGAATATCACATAAAATAAGTCTAAGTGCTTCATACATTCACTTTAAAATGAATATTGTTTCAAAAGTATATGCTAATAATCTGTTGGAACAAAACATTTTTTTAGAAATCTATAGTAGATTTACATTTCAATGATCTATGCTATGGACATACAACAAGCATATATTATCAACGATTAACTTGTACACACACACACACACACACACACACACACACGAACAAGCAAATACCTGGAATTCTTGTTTGTCACTGCAGCATTGGGCCTGTTGTGATAACTATGAGTCCAGTGTTTAAGACTATATTATGTCAAGTTGAATAGCAGTGGAGTAAGATACTTGAAAGTATGAATTTGTATGCTCAAGTTTCTTTAGATTGGCCCATTTGTATGAGCTTACAGATATGACCTTTATCTTAAGAATCCTTCTTTATTTTGGAAAGTTGTGTTCAACACAGTGGGGAACATGAGACATGAGCAGGACAACTGTAGTTTTGGCAGATGCCTGCAGATTTCTTACATTTCTGCCTGGTGTATAATTGGTATATATTCTGTCCACAGAGTTAGACTGAGGGGTGAGCTCTTTAGTCCCTTCTCAGGGCAATGTCAACACGCTGACCACAATAATTCAGCATCACTACAGTATGTACAGAATCTGCATTCTTTTCACCCACCATTGTCTAACCACATGTCTTTGTGTTCATTCTACAATTATCAAGGCAATTTAAATAACACATATAATTTCACCAACCAATAGAGATTTTCTAAACTATCTCTAATTCTTTCATTTGTTTTGTTGTTGTTTGCTTGTATATAGTGCTGACTTCAATCTTGGAATCAAGTCTGCATTTAGTTGCATGTTCTTTAATTTTTTCTACTTGGTAACATTCTCAAAGTACATTTTATTTTTTTGTACTCTTGGCACTGATTCTACCTATTCAGCTCGTCAAATAATTATGGCCATATCTTCTGTAGAAGTGCTGCAGAAGAGATTCCATCCTTTTTAGAGAATCTATTTAGGAATCTATTTTTGATGTGTTTTAGTTCCCATGATGCCACCCACAGGTCCCTCAGTTTTGTATTTATCAGTTTTCTCTGTTAGTGCCTATTGTGATCACCCTGTGTGGCAATGATAGGATACATTAAGCACCTTCTTTTCTTTTAGCCCCTCCCCCAATTTGAGAAATGTTCAATGATTCTCATATACTATAATAATTGCAGGACTATGTGCCAAATTATTTGATATTTCTAGAATTCCTTTAGACAGGCTGTTCTTTTCTTTCTTTGTTGAACTTTCTTTCTAGACTCATATTGTGATAATCACCATACTTCTGCCTCTTAAACATTTGGATTGTTGGTATGAGCCAGCCACCACGCAGCATAGAGTATATTTTTTAATGATGGTAGAAAGTACTGCCTATATTATCACAAGGTGAAATACTGAATAACAGTTTAAGGTACCATTATCTATAATGTTGGACCTTTTTAGATCTAAAGATGAACTACATTACCTACTATGTTTCTCCATGCCATTTAAATAGTTACCAAATGAAAATTTCTTTTTCAAGCTAAATACCAGAAAAGAGAATGCCTCATTTACTCCATATGAAGCTCAATATAGTAGATAGAAAAAAGAAAGGTGGTGGCTATAGTGGATTCTACCAGTGGCTTCAACGTGTGTATTTTCTTCTTCCCTAAATTTACTCACTATCTTTGTCTCACAGTTTCAGGTTGCAGTATTCTGCCTACTGTTTGATTGTTTAGAATAATCCTTTATAAGTATTTTAATTTTTGTGGTATGTAGTATAGAGTTTTGTTGGTACACTTGTAAATATATAAATAATTGTTTGTACAGCAAAAACAAACAAACAAACAAACAAAAAACACCAAGTACCTGATTTGAAACACTTTAACAATGTCAAGGTAAATCACTAATCAGAATTAATTTAAAACAATTTATCAATGAATAAGAACTCGGTTCTATTTTAAAGGGGATTAAGCTCCAAAGAAGTAGGACAAACAAAAATTCTAGAAAATATTTTCTTTCTTCTGGTTTTATTTATAATGTTTGCAAATTAACACGAACAATCCAGTAACCACTAAGTGTCCCTGTGTGGCTGTATCAATGGCTGCTCTTCTGCTATTCTTGTTCAGTCTACATTTTCCCTTACACCTAATATGACAATTTAGTATTTTTCAGAAAATTTGAATAAACTAAGTAGAGCCATTTATATAATTTGATAGCCATGTAGCTAAGAATTGTTTCATTACCTCAGAGTTCTGACTCAGAACCAGTAAGGTGCCATATAGACCAAAGAAGCCCCGAGCTAATTTAGTCCTCTGACTCTAAGGACTTGGCAGAAGAGAGGGTTGAGAACCATGGATTGTCCTGTGACCTCCACCTCTACAGCATGACCCCCAAACTCCCTTCCAAATAAATCACATTCACTGAGTGTGATTTGTCTAATGCAATCTTTACATCACTTCAAGTGGGTGATTGTAAGTCAAGACTACGGAAATATTCCTCCAAACATTTCAAATGAATTGCTGGAATGAGACACAGGGATTCTATATAAGGAATTGTTACTTACTGAGCCTCATTGCCTAGCCAAGTAGTGCCTGAATATTACTGAATCGGAGTAGGGAGGAAATAGTTTCTAACCAGCATGTTCCCATGTGGTTCAGAGAAGAATGTCTTGAGGTCATCGCTTTAACAAAAGCAATCTTTTGGATACTTCCAGCATGCCGAGGGCTCTGAGCTTTATTTTCTTGACAGTAAAAAGATTAGGCTGCTCCACTGTGTTTCTCCCAAGGTAGTTTTAAGGAAATGGAAAGCCTTGAGTTCCAAGTCAGACTTAGATGGGACCTTTGAAGGAGGGAGCCATCCATCTGTATTCAAACTCACTCTGTGGTGATTCTGAAGCAACTCAACTTTGAGAGGAACTGAGCCAGAGCAGCTTTATTGTACTTCATCTGCCATGTCCAAATTGGAGCAGTGGGGCCAGTGCTCTGAACTCTGTGACCTAGTGCTTTAGCTCTCTCAGCATCAGGGCTTTTCATATTTGCTCTCTTGACATCAGTCAAGATTCTGATGTGGCATGCTGGATTTCAGGCCAGTTCTTGCTCTCTGCAGATGACTAGTACAAAGTCAATGTGACTGAGTAAACACTCTCTTCTTGGACCATGAGTGATGACCTGGATGGTGTTCATCCTCTCGTTAATCTCTAACTATAAACTAATGACTGCTCCTTCAAAAAATGTGAAAGCAGTTATCCCTGATGCGTTTTTCACAGAACATATATCTTCTTCTTAAGTGCATTGAAAGATTTCTCATATGTCTTCTGTCACTCCAAACACAATTCTATGATACCAAAAGTTAAAATGTTAAATTAAAATATTAACTAATCAGTGATATAATCTATCATGTCAATTCCTTTGCATTGTGCTTGTGTTGCCAGCAGTTGGGAGACTGAGGCAGATGATCAATAAATCAGTCATCCTAAGCTAAATGGGGAATTTGAGGCCTACTTGGGCTGCACTGACCTTGTATTAAAATGAAGTAAACAACAACAATAATACCAAAACCAATGCTAACACCCAGAAAATACAATTATCAAATGTTAAGAGTTAACATATCAAAGGTTAATTTGTTATTTTTTCTTATAACTTCGTAGGAATGAAATAAGCCCACAGTATGTCTTGGACTCTGATGCTTTTTTAGCTGATAATTACAGTAACTAAGCATAATTATGATAACTACGCTCTGTTATATCGGAAGTTGTGATTGGCCTAATATCACTTATTAGCAATCCAAGCAAAAAGAACTAGAACGCTATGATTTAAATATATGCCAGAAAAGTAGGAGGTGGAAGTCCTCTGTTCTTTATTGAATCATATTGAAGAAACCAAAGAATTAAGGCTGCCTGAAGTGCAAAGCCAACATAGTTCCTGGACCATAAATAGTTTCTTGCTATACCTATGTTGTAATGATTTGTCTTCTGCATTTTATATTGTTTTTAATATTTAATTTTACCGTTGCTCTCAAATAACCAGGTATCAAAAATTTTACCTACTATTTCATTGAAATCCAAGCTATTACTTTCATCTTGATTTAATCTTAAGTGCCTGCATACTGTTTTTCTGTCTTATTTAAAACTTTTATCTGTGTCCCTCTTGGTGCTTGGGGCCACTCTTCTCTCCACTTTCTCTTGTTTTTAAAATTCTTGAGAGGAAGGTATTTTCAGTGGTTTCCCGCTACTGAAGTGTGTCAGAAGGCACAGTTTATTTAATATTCCCAGTGTTACAAGTCACTGGGTCTGTGTGCTGCTTATGTCCTTGCTGTCTGCTCAACATCAGCCCTGCCAGCCAGCTCCACGAAAAGAATCAGATGAGCACTGTGACTTGTGACAAGGCTTCAGCAGGTGGCCTTGGTCCAGTTACTTGAACAAATGTCTGAAGATAGACTTGACTTGGCACTAAATTATCTGAGACAATGTTGAACTATTCCCTGACTGGAATAGTGGAAAATATAAATACAAGCCTAGCTGTCGAAGCAAAGTGTTAGATATTTATGACATAGAATGAATGCACTGTTGCTTGGTTGGGGAAACACTAAAATTGTCTTTATGCATATTATTTTGCTATGCTGAATGGTGGCTTTTGTTCTGATGTGTTTCATCCTCCCCCCCCTTAAACTTATTTATTCTTGTTACATCTGGGTCAATATGCCCTCCCAGTCTCCTCTCCCATAACCCCTCCCCCTATTCCCCACTCTCTTTCTCCTCTGAGAGGGTGGAGAATCTCCTTTGGTGTTCTCCCACCCTAGCACATGAAGTCTCTGTGGGACTAGGCACATTCTGTCTCACTGAGGTCAGACCAGGCAGCCCAACTAGAAGAACATATCGCACGAACAGGCAGCAGCATTTTGGATAGCACCCAAACAGTTGTTTGGCATAGGTGTTTGGAACCCATATGAAGACCAGGGTAAACATCTGCCACATATGTGTGGGGCCCTGGTCCACCTGTGTATGTTCTTTGGTTGATGACTCAGGCTCTGGGAGCCCCAAGGATCCAGGTTAGTTGACTCTTTTGGTCTTCCTTTGAGGTTTCCATGCCCTTCAGGGTCCTCAATCCTTCCCCCAACCCTTCCATAAAGGTTCCCAATATCCACCCAATATTTGGTTGTGGGTCTCTGCATTTGTTTCAGTCAGGTTCTGAGTGGAACATCTCAGAAGCTAGTCACTCTAGGCTCCTGTCTGCAAGCATAACAGAGCACCATTAATAGTGTCAGAGATTGCTGCTAGCCCATGTCTGGGTCTCTAGTTGAGCTGGATATTTCTAACTATGTGAAATATTATCAAATTCTATTCTTAGATCTGCATAAATGAGAACCATTGTTAACATCCAAACTTTCATGAAAGTTCTTTTCATTAAATGTTAAAAATATATATTATTTAAATTCAAGCATTACTTTGAAAACATTTTGTTTTGAAAATAATTTGTGACCCAAGGCAGGAAAGTTTTTATTGATTGCTGAAATATCAATATTCAACCTAGACAGAATGCTTTTGACTGGTTATTGTTTTTAAGAAATCTGTGTGCTGCTTCATGTATCTGTCACTCCGACTGTTCTTCACTGCTGTACTGAAAGTGTTTTACTTTGAACAAGTACCAGATCGATAGACTCATTTGTTTTGCTCAAGAACCCAAGTTTCCATAGAAACCTATGGTGAGTTTTTATGGTGATGAAACTTCTGAGTGATAGATCAGCAATTAAGAGTACCAGGAACCCTTATAAGGAACCTGAGTTTGCTGCCACATCTGGAGTCTCCCCATCTCTACAGACTCTAGCATCCTCCTCTGGCCTCCTTGGATACCTGCAGGCACACACGTACACACACACACACACACACACACACACACACACGCATGCACGCGTGTGCACGCGAATAAAAATAAAATGACATATTTTAAAAGTCTGTTTAAAAATAGATGTTCAAATGCATTTTACACAAATCATATTATAAGATATTTAAGTAATAATTCTTATAAATTATTGAATTTTTATTTTCACATTGTTGTTTTTCAAATGTACACAGATAAATTTATTTTAAATTATTGGTAAGTGTGGTGGGGTGTACACTCAGCACAGACACCCTTAGAGATCAGAGGTGCTTTATCTCCTGAACTTGAAGCTATTGAGATCCTGAGGCAGATCTTAGAAATCAGAATCAAGACTTCCGGAAGAGAAGCAAGGAAGGCATTTTAACAGCTGAGAATTTCTTCACTCCCTTTAATAGTCTCATAAACAGGGTAGCTTTTATTAGCTCCACATTCCAAATAAGTAAACTGACCTAAATCAAAAAATAACCTAATTAGCACAATAATAACATGGGGGTTACAAATTGTCTAATTTCTAAGCTAGGGCAGCTTCCCTAATAATATTTTGTATCCATTATGTAGCTTATATGTAAGAGTTTGAGCTGTTAACAAACAAAAAAGAAACATATAAATTTAATGCAGAAAATTTGGGGGATTTAGTTTAACACTGAACCCATTTGAGGGTAGTTTAAAGCTGAAATGCAAAGCACACTGGGGCTTTGGAAAGCTGGGCTGAGGTTCACGCTGTGTGCCAGAGGGTTTGCAGGGCTAGACAAACCCCCAGGCAGAGAAGGGAAAGCAGAGAAGACTCCTCTGAGGCCTGGGTGGCAGAGGTTTCAGTCTGTCATGGCTGGGGACGCATCAGAGAGCTGCTCAGTCAGTGGCAGGAGCATGTGGTGAGGATCCTTCTGTGAGTCTGTGTCAAACCTTCGAAGGCCATGGGTAACGAACTCCTTTTGCCAGCGCACCCCTCTTCAGCCTCACATGCCTGGAAGGGGATTTCATATTCATATCATACCAGACATTCAGGTATGTCAATATGACACCCAGATTCAGACAGAGCCCCCCCACCTCTGATGCATAGATATTTCTATTAATGTTTTCACTGCAGAAATTATAATTGAATTATTATATAAGAAATTTTTAAAAAGGTATCAGTCAACCAAAGAATGTAAGAGAAAAAAAAATGCAAGCCCATAATGTGAATTTAGAAGCTTAATAGATGGCACAGTAGTTAAGAGCTCTTCTTGCTCTTGCAGAGGACCAAGATTTAGGTCCCAGCCTCAACACAAGAGCAAAGCTTCTGTCTACCTATCTGTGTACCTGTTCTGGAACACGTAACGATGACACTCCACTGAGAGGACCTTAGGTGCTCAATCATATACGGCCTTGAGCCTTCAGCCAAGGAAATTCCCTTTCTGGGTATTTCTTCCCCAAAGAGTATATAGTATCTGATTCACCCTGAATAAAGTGTATGCATTGTCATCCATCACCAAATAAAGCAATATGAACAAGCAAGGTTCATCTCAAAGAACTGCTTCATTAATGATCATCCCAGGAAAGAGTGGCGCCTGAGGCTCTCCACCAGCCCTTCTGGTATTCTCAGCACTAGCTCCTAGCCAGGCTGTATCCTGTTGGCCCAGGGCTCTGCCTTTCCCCTCCCTAATTGGTACTACCTGTAGGGTAATGTAGACCAGGACACCATTCCTGACTTCTCCTTGGGGCTTGATGGCGGGACCCTGGCACCCAGTCAGAGAGGCAGACCTATGTGAGACATCCTATAAAAATACTAAACTGAAAACTACAAGTTAAATTCGTCAAGTCCTGTGCTTGTTCCTTCAGATGCTGTGAGTTCATATGAGTTTTGCTCAATTTGATTTAGAAAGTCCTCTTGGTGACTCGCATTAAATATTTTCAAAAGGTGAGTTTTGTTCTTTCGCCTCACTGTGTTGCTTTTAGTTTTCAGTTAGTTGGCCAGTGTAGCCATAAGAGCAAGTCCACCTCAGGGTTCTGTGATTAAGTATGCGTTATTATCCATGTGGTAGTCATTGGAGGTAAGACTGTCTAAGGACTGATATTAGCAGCAGACTTTTATCCACCTAAGGAAAATCCTGACAATCTGAACATCACTGTGTGTACCACAGAGACATGAGTGACTTCATCCTTGGTAATAGAAAGGGAAGACCTCTATTGTCCAGTTTGGTAGCCACAAGCTGTGGCTGTCTTCTTAGCTTTTACATTTAAATCAATTAAAACAAAATAAAATTTAAGATGCTGTCATCCTAGCCACATTTCAAACAGTTGGGAATCATTATGCTGCGGCAAAGGATTCACGCCAACAGGAAATACTTTACATGGGTGCTACGCACTGGATGTCTATATTACAACTTTATATGGAAGTTTATAGTTGTCTGCTTCACATTACCCAGGAGTTTGTCTCTCCACAGTTATGATAACCCAGGGTTGTTTATCTTTTTAATTTAATTTAATTTTTTTTTTTACCACTGGCATTATTTGAATGCTAAATTTACAAAGCAGACATTATGAACCACATGTTAGGCAGGCTTCATGAATCCTTTTATGGCTTAGTGTGGAACCAAAACATAGCCGAGTGCTTCTAAAGTAAACATTTTCCATTTTCAGAATTCTCAGAAGAGTTTTTTTTTGCATTTTAAGTATGTTAAAATAAATCTTGTAATGTTATTTTAAAGTGTTATTGCATTTGCCTCAAACTGCTAGCTTTGTAAGTTTCAGCCCCATTCAATTCCTTCTGACAGTTTCGGCTGCGTGAAAAGTGGCTTCCACTTTTGTTTTGCCTACCAACCATCTCTCGGTTTAAAATTTTCACAGAGAATTGAAAGATTAAATCATCTTTGGAATTTTACATGCTTTATTTTTGAAAGAAAAAAAAATGGTTAAGTGTTAGACAGATTGGAAGCTTGAACTTGGACCTTTTTTTATTTGCAATAAATCAAAAGCTAGATTTTGATAGTTGTTCTCATGTGAAATCAGCTTTGCAGGGGAACTGATGCCACTTGCCTATTTACAACTTTTATGGTTTACACATGTCTACACAGTCCATCTGATGATACCTACACACCTTGGAGTCTATTAGGTAAGGGCTCCTTTAAACCTCTCTTGTCTTTGGCCCCTCTAAGAATTAATTGTGGCTTTCGACTTGATAACATTGACAAGAACATTTATTAAACCTTTTTTAAGAAGCTGAAACCCAAGCAAACCTACACCAACAGCCCCTCTAAAAAACTGTTTTTGGCCTTGTTGCATTATGATGCCTTTCCTAGTCTTTAGAATCAAAATAGTCAGAAAGATCTTTTAATTTGAAGCACGACACTAGGTGGGCTAATATTTGATCAGTTTTACCCTGGATTGCTGGCCTGCAAGTGCAGGCCATTCTCCTTGCTACAATACTTTCTTTAAGTGCATAGTTTGCTCTGCAGGCTTTTCATATTTTATGGTTCTAGACTGTGGTTTTAAAAGTAACGCAGGATGTGTGTAGGAAAAAGGTGAGCTGGGGACGCTCATGTGGTGATAGGAGAGCTCTCACCTGCACACTGCACCTGTTCATGAGTCAGCAGGAAGCAAAACACTTCACACTAGAAAGTAATCGGGTTGATTGTTTAACAATTAAAGCTGTAATTAGATTTATAATTGAATTTTTGGTGTAGTCTAATATCTAGAAAATCTCTGTATTTCAACGAATCCTTCACTCAGCATGATCTGTTCCAACCCACTGCCAACCATGTGCAAAAATCTGTGGGTTGTTTTTTCCCCCAGTACAAATTAAAACCAAACTGTTAGCCTTCTCTAACTATCCCCTTAGGTGGCCCATCCTCCATCTCAGTGATGGAATAGAAAGCCCAATTAGATTCTGGGAAAAAAACTGTTGAAATGATAATTTTAAGCCTGAAAACAAAAAATATACTTTGCACAATTACTTCCAGACTAGATCTCCTAAAGTTTTCATGTGTTACATAAGCACACTTAAGTTGCTGCCATGGTATTCCTCTGAAATTCTTAGTCATGTCAATACTCCAAGAAGGCTTTGGAATTCATTGCAGAGCTTACCTGCATAATCAAAGCCCAGATTCACACTCCCATCTCTTGCTCAGAGGCATAATGGCATTTCAGCGAGGGTTTTGGCAGACTACAGGATACTAGAGCCAAACAAATGATTTCATTAGATATAGAGGAAGTAAATAATATACACATAAACCAGGAATGGTATTTAGAGTAAAACTATTTTGTATGAATAATTAACTGATACATTATTCATTTACGGGGGTACCACGATAACTGTGTTTAGATTCAAGCAAAGGTTTTTCACTATCTTTGTCTATAGAATGTAGGCTAGGTGACATGGAGGGGACACATGTCCTGGTCAGTAATGTACTTCTTTAAAATTCGCGTGTCGAAGTGTGTATCTCTAGTATAACAGAGTGCTGGGTTTTGTTTTTTTTTTCTTTTGGTTATTTGAGATTATAATTCCCTATCTTTGGAGACAGAAATGAGTAAATTACAGGGAAGGAAGACTTAGTGCATGACCCCATCCATCACCAATTTTCTCCCAATACGTGAAGATTAGCACTCTCCAGGTGCAGACAGAAGAACCAAAGGTCCCAGCCCTAAGTCAGCACTATAGTGATTTCAAGGATAGCATAGATATACATATGAGACCACGATTCTAAAACAGAGAAATAAAAATACATTTAAAATAAAATGACTAGAACGCAGACAAACTCTGAGGAAAGCTCCTCCAAAAACGAGGAGGAACACACATGACAGCCATAAGCCCGGGAGTGAGGCTTTAGAAGAAAGCCACTGTGCAGACATCTTGATCCTGCATGATAACTTGCGTTACTATGTGGACACTGACTCTGTTCTTGCTATCAATTTGTGTTATTTGGTTGTAGAGTACAAGCAACCTAATAGATGAGGCAACATGGAAATCAGCTTCTTTGATTTCATTACTATTAAAACTGCAAAGGAAAGAGATAAAGTGCCTCTGTTTATATCTGATAGGTCAAGACTATGTAACCCAGAATAAGTGTGAGAAATCCAGAGAAGAACCTGGCTTTCAAAATTTCTATAGCAGTACAGAGTGTCCATTGAGCTTATATATATTAATTATTAATTAATTAATATATATAATATAATTAATATATAATATATTAGTTATAATTATATATGATTAGTTATAAAATTAGTCTTCTGTATTCAGACATACCAGAAGAGGGCATCAGATCTCATTACAAATGGTTATTAGCCACCATGTTGTTGCCGGGATTAGAATTCAAAACCTCTGGAAGAGCAGTCAGTACTCTTAACTTCTGTGTCATCTCTCCAGCCCAAGAGTAAGGAGTTAATGAGCTGGGCCAACTTAAGCATAGCTTTTCCACAGCAGTTCCTGGCTCTGCTCAGGAGATTGCAAGAAACACAGCAGGGAGACAGACAGACAGACAGAGGCTGGCTCCCAGAACTACTGTGAAGAGTTCACTCCACCTGAAAATGCAAACAGGGCAAACCTCAACTTCCTTGAGTTCCCCTTAAATATCAACTCCTCTGCCCCACCTTTAAGGTGCCTTTCAGATACAGTAGAGAGGCAATGGTGTCAAGGAAGTGAGTCCTCACACAGAGACCCCACAAGCTACTCCTGGGAACCATGGGAGGTAGCATAGTCACCTCTCTCTGGGGTTACACAGAGCTCAAGTGTGATAATTAGAAGCAGGGCAGGCATGAAAGAGGCTCTGAAGCAGGGCCTAAAGGACAGCCTCGGGCGGTACAGCAGAGCCCCAGGAGTGGGAACAGCAGCTCCTGAGGCTGAGTGCTGTCAGACAGCTCTAAGGCATTCTTCAGCAGACTGCAGCAGGCAGCAGTTGGGTCTTCCAGTAAGCAGAACTAATAATGAGGAGCTTTGCAGGCACACAGAATAAAATCTCTGATCAAAAGACAGGTAGCCAGGAGGGCGGGCGCAGTGATCTGTTCCCCGTGTCATCTATCGGTGTCAGCTCCCTCGTGCACCATGGAAAAGTCCAAAGGACCTGGTGAATTCCTGAGGTTTTCTGTTTTAAATTCCACTGCTGCCTTGAAATAATGAAGCAGATTTGAATTCTCCACTTCGGGAAAGAACGTTGGTGAGCATGACTTTGCTTGCTTCTGTGTAAACAGTAAATAATGGGAAAGACAGTGACTGGCATGATTAAAGAGTCGAGGGCAATGCCCTACACAATAGCTTTAACTCCTTACAGCATCTAGCTTGCCACTGAGACAAACTAGTCCTGAGCAAACGGGAATATAGTGAGTTCTGTGGTTATAGATCAGTGGGTAGAATGCCCTCTTGTGGCACACACAGAGCTCTGTGGGTATAGGTCAGTGGGTGGAATGCCCTCTTGTGGCACCCGCAGAGTTCCGTGGGTGTAGGTCAGTGGGTGGAATGCCCTCTTGTGTCACCCACAGAGTTCTGTGGGTGTAGGTCAGTGGGTGGAATGCCCTCTTGTGGCACCCACGAGGCTATGCTGAATCCCCTGAACAGGATGCCTGCACGCCCAGAAGAAGGGAAGAAGATGCATGAGAATCAGTAATTCACAGTCATTCCTAGTTACACAGTGGGTGTAAGGTAAGGCCGAGCTACATGAGCCCTAAGGAAAAAGTATACTACTATTGTAACAAAATATGGTAGAGGTTGGTGGCAATTACCCAGGGCTTCGAGTGCCTTGAGAAATGCATCTTTTTCCAGAGAACTCTACCTAAAAATAATAGATTTAGAAAATCACCTATAAGATGTCCGAGAATTCACTGATCATCTGACCAATAAATAAATAAATAAATAAATAAATAAATGTCTTTTGGAAAAGTCCTGTAAATTATCTGGATAGGTGTTATGTAAGATTTTTCAGTTAATTTCTTATGAGGTGAATGCAAGCTGCAAATTACTAAATAAATGTATGAAAACATGAGTATCAAGTGCCACTTCTACCAAGAATCTTCTCATTTTCTGAAATGAAGATGGCCTCAACTAGACTATTTAAAAGTCTCCAATTAAGAGGCTGGAGAAATGGCTCAGTGGTTAAGAGAACTGGTTGTTCCTCTAGAGGATCAGGGTTCAATTCCCAGAACCCCTGGTTCATGCTCCGTAACTCATAACCTCATATAGACATGCAGACAAGACAGCAATGCATGTGAAATTTAAAAAATGTCTACAGTTAAGTTGTGTTGGCAATTATTATTAGCTTTCTGAAGGTTTCAAGTATATGACATGTGATATTTATACTCACAGACAAATTTCTGATCATTTTAATTTCTTTTTCAATAAAAATATAAACTCTTTGGTAGTATTCAGAAATATACATTTCCACTTAATTGGCAGTATAATGTGGAAGAAAAGATGAGATTTTTTTTTCTTTAGTCAAAGATAACTACTGCAATCTTTAAAAGTGCAAATGTAAATGAAATGTCATTTGGCCTGCTATTAAGCTACATTTCAATAGAATAACATAGGAAGGAGGTGGGCAATGTGTTCTGCCCGAGGTCTTTCCACCTCTTTCTCTTGTTTAATAGTTATGACTTTAAAAAAGGTGGTGTTTGTGTTTCATTTGCATTATTTACCTGATAATTATGAAGTGTGACCACATCAGTTTCTTTCCTGATTACCTGGAAATACTGGAATAACTGGAAATACTGGAATAACAGAGGTGGCTAGCAGGGCATGGTGGCGCACGCCTTTAATTCCAGCACTCGGGAGGCAGAGGCAGGCGGGTTTCTCAGTTCAAGGCCAGCCTGGTCTACAGAGTGAGTTCCAGGACAGCTAGGGCTGCACAGAGAAAC
>NC_034593.1:19401319-19451061 GCF_900095145.1 Mus pahari | reverse complement strand
GAGGAGGAGGAGGAGGAGAAGAAGAAGAAGAAGAAGAAGAAGAAGAAGAAGAAGAAGAAGAAGAAGAAGAAGAAGAAGAAGAAGAAGAAAGAGAGAGAGAGAGATGGCTAATGTCTCACTGAGAACTGGAACAAATCAAAGGATATTATAAACTATCAGGATGAAAGAGTTCTGAAAAGCAAGGTCTGGCTAACCATTAATTATGAACTGAGTTGCTTTCACAAATGTTTCTGCTTCTTTAGACAGAAACATGAGGTAGGCTTTCTTTTTAATTATTGACATTTTATAGATAATTCCAGTAGCCCAAGTACTTCAACTTACCGTAAATATGAGATTTCCCTTTTGTTTTATTGTCTTGGTACAGCAATGTATACCTACACCACAAAGAGTGGTATCAACAATTGAGAAAGCAGAGCTCACATCCTTTACATATGGGAGGTGTTTAAAACCATCAGTCAAAATGGTTCGATGACTCTGAGACAAATGACAGTAAGACAAATGACAACTTTCACTTTTCCCATGATGATTAAAGTCACACAATGTTAGGGCTGTGGAAAGCCTGGTGGAATCTCCTCATTTCACAAATGGAGAAATGGCAGATGAGAGGTTTACATGTCTGCTTTGCAGTCAATAGGCAAGCTGATCTTTCAAAAGATTGTTGACTGGACACTATGTGTTTGAACTCCTTTAAGTCCATACATGCAACTTAACAATGTTTGTGAGTAGGACAACCGTTTCACAAGTCAAAACACTTTTCTTAGCAGTTACTAAGTGCCAGAAGCCATGCTGGACTTCCGCAGAACCAGTCTACTAAGGGCGGCATCTTATTCAACAGTTTCAGGAAATGCAAAAGAGAGCTGCATCAGACAAACTGCTTCCTCATACCACGTAACCTCTGACCAGGAAGGCTGAATATCCCTGGTACATTGGGCTTACATTACAAGTATCAGCTCCGGCATCCAGAGGGCAGGATCTCAGAGCTAGCAAAGTAACCTCAGAGTGCTATTTTTAGTTCTCAAAAGATAGGGCTGACGGCTCTCCCTATGATTTAGAGATTAGTTAACCAAGTAGGTCACAGATGTCAAATCTCCTTCTAGTTAGCTAGGCCAAGATCTACAGCTAGGAAAGCAAGTTTGGTGTTTTAGGCAAAGATCTGATATGGTATGAATTAGCTAGTGATTATGAATTTAAAGAAGACATTTAAAACTAGATCAACCCCATGTGATTCCATATTATACTCAGAACAAGGAGAAGTAGTTTTGTTTTGGAGGGATATATACTCCATACTAACCTGATAAGCTCTATTGGGAAAAAAAGAAGCTGTATCCAACAGCTACATAGGAAATTCTGCTCTCTTCATCATGACATGGTCGACGAGATGGAGCAAATGTGAGGCTCTTTAGATCTCTGTGCTCATTTCATCAGGACTTCGTATCAAAATTGTATTAGAGAAATGAAATTGGTTTAGAAAAACACTCAGGAAAGAAAACAACTAGCTTTATGGCTCACCATGAGGCCAGCTGAGGTTCTGAAATGTGTGTGTTTGTGTGTGTGTGTGTGTGTGTGTGTGTGTGTGTGTGTGTGTGTGTATGCATGTCCTCACACACAGTGAATTACATGGCTTATTAAAGGACAACATCCAGTAGTTCTTTCTCTCTCACCAGGTAGCATCAAGGGATTGAAATAAGGTTCTTAGATGTGGTAGCAAATACTTCTACCTGTTGAGTCATCTCATTACCCCATGAAATCTTAGTTCTGAATAAAAGATATATTTCCTTGCTCAGTGACATTCTTCCTTTAAATTGAGATAGTGATGGAGTATTAAGCCTATGTATGACTTTCTTATAACAAATGAACATAATTTTAATATTTTAAAACACTAGGGATGTGTTTTCTCCCACTTAGGCTAGATGTCTCCAAAGTCAAGGGCCTTTTCCCTTGGAAACTCTACAAAAGTGTTCTTAATTCTCTCTTTCTACCCTGTAGTGGATGTCTACAATATGTGGTACCCCTGGCCTGATCTTGTCTCTTCCAGTTTTTGTCCATTTTCACATATTCATCTATTTTTCATATGTGATATTGCCTTGTATCTCTTCTTGTAAAAATATTAACGATTGGGCTCAGGGACAGTCTGATGGGCATACCATACATCAAATGTCGCTTCATAAGCATGATCATATGGACTTGAGGTCCATAGTCAAACTCTTTCTATCATTAATATATTTTATTGACTTCATAAGAGTCATGGAATTATATGTGGAACAACAATATGAACTAACCAGTACCCCCAGAGCTTGTGTCTCTAGCTGCATATGTAGCAGAAGATGGCCTAGTCGACCATCATTGGGAAGAGAGGCCCCTTGGTCTTGCAAACTTTATATGATGCAGCACAGGGAAAGGCCAGGGCCAAGAAGTGGGAGTGGGTGGGTAGGGGAGCAGGGGCAGGGGGAGGGTACAGGGAACTTTCAGGATAGCATTTGAAATGTAAATAAAGATAATATCTAATAAAAAAAGAAAAAAAGAAAATATTAAAAATTTTTAAGTGTGGGTTTTAAAAAGAGAGTTATGAAATTACTGATTATAAAACTGTTTAAAATACCAATGCATGCATAAAATGCCATTCTGAATTTTGCCAATGAGGTAAATATGTAGTTTTCTCTGTACACATAAACATATAGATAGTACTATATACAATTGTTTTTAATAGTCCTGTGTATTAGTTGTATTGTTAGGCTGTAGACAAACAAATGAGTAAAAATAGCATGACTTAAAACATTATACTGGGGTTGGTTCAGAGGTTTATTCCATCATTATCTCCACCATCATCATGGTGGGAAGCACGGCAGCACACAGGCAGATATGGAGAAGGAAGTGAGAGTTTTATATCTGGATCTGGCAGGCAGTAGGAAGAGAGTAAGACAAGGGACAAGGCTCCTACTCCTGAACCTCAAGCCCATCCTTCAGTGACATTAATTTGCTCAACAAGTCACCCCTATTCCAACAAGGCCACACCTCCTAATAGTGTCACTCTCTATGGGGCTATAGGGGTTATTGTCATTTAAACCAGCACAGCTCCATCCTCCCAAAGTAAAAAAGAGAACCCTCATCATACAAGCAGACACTTTCTTGATCAAACGTTGCCAAAAAATGCATAGTGAAAACTGTGGTAGGAGCCAAAGGACTTCGTTGAATTCAGAGGTTTAGTCCTGATTGTGTGTAGGAAACACAAAGTCTACCAAGGAGCATGAACTTATCATGTAGAAGTAGCTCTTTTAACCCTTTCTTTCCAACAAAAATAACATCATTTGTTTCAAAATTTTTCTTTTTCTTTATGTGTGTGTGTGTGTGTGTGTGTGTGTGTGTGTGTGTGATGAGAGACATTGACAAATGTGACTTAATATATGTTTGTGGAGTGAGAAGTTCAGTAATGCCCAAACTCATACTATTTGTATGATGGGTGGGCATGTACCCTTTTGTTCAAACTATATCAGCAGCTTGGTGAGTGTGTAGTCAGCAATGAATATGGACAGAATATTTGCATACTGTTCCTCCTCTCTGAATCAGGAGGGTCTAGTTATCAAGACTGATAAGACCTCTAGTGGAGAGGTTTCTGGTTCTATCTATAATATATGGAGAAATCCCTTATTCTCTTTCATAGGCACATGATGATAAGGATGACCTGGGTTTTGTCTCTTTGTTTTCCATGGTTAGCAAAATGTTCCTCACATAATAGAAAGGTGGATGGGATATATATATATATATATATATATATATATATATATATATATATCATCCTTNTATATATATATATATATATATATATATATATATCATCCTTGTTCTTTCAGAAACACGTGCTTAACAATCCCTGAGACAATGCAAAAGGTGCTAAACATAATAGAAAGGTGTGGGATATATATATATATATATATATATATATATATATATATATATATATCATCCTTGTTCTTTCAGAAACACGTGCTTAACAATCCCTGAGACAATGCAAAAGGTGCTAAAGATATGTGCTTAGTTTCTCATATATTCAAGTTAGAATATACATTTTAACTAGAGTGAAAAGGAAAGGATAACACTAGTAATCCTTGATACAGTCTTTCAGTCAAAAAAGGAATAACCTAAGAAATGCTAGTCTCTTACTTTAGTAGATTATCTAGGTGCTTTCTGCCCTCATCTTTATTTGGATAGTCTGTTTTTTTGTTTTGTTTTGTTTTGTTTTGTTTTGTTTTGTTTTTGGTTACTGTATATGCTCAATTAAAAATGTGGCAAAATATAAAGCAAAGGAACTAATATATATGTCAAGAATAAAATCACAAAGACAGAAATATAAGCTAAATTATATGCTACCATAATGGTCCTGTACTTTGATGTGGAATAGGCACAGTGGGGAGCAGAGCTTTTTTCTCAAAGAGAAAACCCACCAAAGGAACTCACTTCACAGCCTAAGAAGTGCAGGTTCTGTTCTAGGAATTTACTGGCCTCATCATGGTTCTTATGTTAAAGTACCTAACTTAACAGAACATTAGAAGAGCTTTCTAAAGACACAGGAGATATATATATATATATATATTCCTTTATTTATCTTTTATTAGATAGTTTCTTTAATGACATTTTAAATGTTATCCTCTTTCCTAGTTTCCACTGTGCTCCCCCTGCTCCCCAACCCACGCACTCCTGTTCCTGGTCCTGGTGTTCCCTTACAGTGGGGCATCGGGCCTTCACAGGATCAAGAGCCTCTTCTCCCACTGATGAATGACAAGGCCATCCTCTGCTACATATATAGCTAGAGCCACAAGTTCCACCATATATTTTTTTTTGATTGATGGTATATTTCCAAGGAGCTCTGAGGTACTGGTTAGTTCATATTGATGTTCCTCCTATAGGGCTTCAGACACCTTCAGCTTCCTGGGTCCTTTCTCTAGCTCCTTCTTTGGGGACCTTGTGCTTTGTCCAATGGATGATTGTGAGCATCCACTTCTGTATTTGCCAGGTACTGGCAGAGCCTCATAGGCATAGGAGACAGCTATATCAGGTTCCTGTCAGCAGGCTCTTGTTGGCATCTGCCTAGTGTCTGGGTTTGGTGGTTGTTTATGGGATGGATCCCCAAGTGGGGCAGTCTCTGGATGGGCATTCCTTTAGGCTCTGTTCTGAACTTTGTCTCTGTAACTCCTTCCATGGCTATTTTGTTCCTCCTTCTAAAAAGGATTCTGAGCTTCTGGGCTAATATCCACTTATCAGTGAGTACATATCATGTGTGTTCTTTAGTGACTGGGTTGCCTCACTCAGGATGATATCCTCTAGATCCATCCATTTGTCTAAGAATTTCATAAGTTCATTGTTTTTAATAGCTGCATGGTACTCCATTGTGTAAATGTACCACATTTTCTGTATCCATTCCTCTGTTGAGGGATATCTGGGATCTTTCCAGATTCTGGATATTATAAATAAGGTTGCTATGAACATAGTGGAGCATGTCTCCTTATTACATGGTGGACATCATCTGGGTAAATGCTCAGGTGTGGTATTTCTGGATCCTCCAGTAGTGCTATGTCCAATTTTCTCAGGAAGCACCAAACTGATTTCTTCTATATCTTGTTCTGTGTAGTTGCAGTGCCTAAATGTGTGATCTTAGCCTAGAGAGCTGCTGCAGTGCAGAAGGCAGTATATCACTTGAATCTTTCCCTTATAGCCAGGAATCATGGGTCTAAGAATCAAGGGCTGAAGATGAGAATGGCACCATTACTGCTAGTGATTCATTAGGAAAGATTTACTTCTAGTCACTATAACCTTATTCTCTTCTGGCCCTGATGTTTTCGGTTCAGAGTTTGGAGTGCTTCTGCAAGGAAGCATTGCAAAAAGTTCACTGAACTAGAAACTAAGGCCTCCCCAACCACTTTAGGCTCCTGATGCGCAAAAGTCAACAGGATCAGAAATGAATACCAGTGTCAGAAGGGGTGACTGATCTATACTAAGAGGGGGAATTTGGACTGCTTCTCCACGATGAAGAAAAGGAAGAATTAATTTAGTGTGTGGCGGTGGGCTGTGCACAGACAGCCTGGTGCCCAGTTGAGCAAAGGTCTGCAACCAAGGTGACCCGGTGGGCGGTAATTTCTGCCTACAGGGGACAGAAGGTATTTGGCCAAGCCTCCTGGACCTTCCCTGGCTCCTCTTGCAGCTACAGCTTCCACAGCTCCCCACAGAGAGGTATGTGGCCATCAGTCATTTAGGAGCAGCACAAAGCCCTCCCACATGCAAATAAGGTTTCCCCAAAGATCTCAGACCAAACTAATGAGAAGTACCTGTTGTCAGACCCTTACCCACCCTAAAACTGTTTGCAAGAATCCTATCTGGAAGGGTTAGAGGTGTGTGAGATGCACTTTGTTGTCAAAGCTTCTGTTCTAAGAGCTGTAACACTTGGGAAGAGGTTTGCTCTCCTGAAACTGCACCTGAAGCTCCGCCACACTCCTCACTGGATAGACTGCCTCTCATCAGCCCAGCTAGACATGACTCAGTCCAGGGCCGGCTGCTTGGAGTAGCTGAGGAACCTGGAAGTCAGGGCAGAGATGGAGGTGGAGCTAACTGCAGTAGCAGAAGCTGTGGAAGTGACTTCCCCTTCCTGCCTGCACTTGCTTCCCTTCGTTGGAACTCTGACAACAGGCTGGGCCAGAGATCTCTGTGGAAAGCCTCTGGTAAATAGGCCCACAGTTTCGACTCTATATGATCCTTTTGGAATGTTCTAGAGTTCTTGGTAAGGGTACAAGAATTATAAGTGTTATTAAGATAGTAGTTATATACCAGTCGACATGCCATGGCTAAGAATATGATTGTACAAATAACACATACATTAATACATTAATGTCATAATAGCAGTGGTAAAATATTGAAAGTCTGTATTATTATCTTGAAGTTGTGCAATACTAAAACACAAAGTATTCCCCAAGAGAACCCCTTTCTATGGAAAAATTAGTACATTTGCAATTTTATGTGTAATAGCAGTATTGTGTTATGTGGAAATATGCCTTTGCATTTAATTGAAAAATTTGCATTATCTAAGGAAATGGAGTGGGTATCAAGTTGAAAAGGGGGTAGATTTCTGATAGACAGTCTGTATTTTTGACTTGATTTTGATCTGGAATGAACTAAAATGTATACTGTTGTGCATACTTGGGAGAGATTTCCTGGATTGGGTTAGTTGAAGTGGAAAAATCCACCACTACACATTAGCAGCATCACCCTAAGGCAGCAATATTAAAGGAAGTCCAGGAGAAATGTTTTTCTTCTTGGATCCCTTCCTTCCCACCTCACTTGTGAGTATGAATCTATTGGCAAGTTCATCAACCTTACGGCTTTTACCCTGGCTGTCACATTGCTTCACTGTTTTCAGAACCAAAATTCTTTAGGCTCCCCAGTTGGATTGAAGACAATCAGCTCTCCAGAAATCTTCCAAAGGTTCAGTGGTAGGTTAGTATAGTGAGGGAACTCACCTCGTAGACTGAGAAACTACTGGTTATCAGTATCTCCAGTCTAAATTTGACCAGGACCAGAGTGGAACTATTTAAAATGTATTATGCAAATCTATGTAATAAATTCCCCTCTTGTTTATATTACTTCTATCAGTTCTGCCCCTCTAGAAAATGAGTTTGACTCACACACAAAACAAACAGTTCTTGGAAATGGAGGTATGTTAAAGCAGATCATACATGGCAGAAGGGATCAGAAAGAAAAGTGATTTTTTTTGTTTGTTTGTTGTTTTGTGTTTGGTTTGTTTGCTAGCTGGGATATGGAGTTGAGATGAGGCTCCTGCTACAGTTCAAACTTTCATCTGTAGGAGATCATGCTTCAGAACTTGCCTTTTAGCATGCCACTGTGTGGGGTCATAAAGAAGATGGGATGAGACTTAAACCTGTAATCAGTAAAACGTAATAAATGGAATCAGACACTTGACTGCACATAGGAACCATAAGGAAATGTTCCAAGACACCACCTGTCAAATGTACTACTCTCAAATTCCAGTTGAGCTCATTAAGCCCACAGTTAAGGTAGGCTTAAAATAATGCTTCCGATTTCTTGTTAGACAAAAGCTATATTCACATATGTTCCTTGTTGTCACATATCAAATTATAGCTCCCTGATATGTCCCTAAAAGTCTGAGAGCCTTGATAGAGAAATTACAGAAATGTCTATAAACAGTATCATAACAAGAAATCAGTTGACAAAGCAGCAAAGTTCAAATTTATATTTTAGAGAAAAGTGGCAACAACCCAGAAAAGAGAGAACAAAGACAAAAGAGGATAAATCAAGAGGAAGTAATGTATTTTATTTAGGTCAAAAAGTTATTGAACTATTTGTATTCTCTCTCTCTCTCTTTCTCTCTCTGGTGTGTGTGTGTGTGTGTGTGTGTGTGTGTGTGTGTGTGTGTGTGTGTGTGTGTGTGTTACATGTATTTGGGCATGGTTATGTAGTATCATTCCTTTGCAATCCTGCTACATTATATTTCCAATTAACTAATCTAATGGCAATCTTATAAATTATAGAAAGCTAAGGGTAAAATTTTAGTATTGATTCAGCACTTAATTCAGGATTTGCATGTTCCCCGATCCCCAAATTATTCAAATTTTCCTGAAAGCCTTACAATAAAAAGCAGTCTCTCTCTGCTATATCTAGGTTGCTGTCACTTTAAAGGATAAAGATAAAGTTTAAAGGTTGGCTTCACTTCCACAAGAAGACTGAGGCATGCCTTACTCTGCACTTCACTAAGGACAAAGGCTGCTGGGTAATAGAGCTGCCTTCTTGCTTTTCCCTTTGTTGTTCTATTATTGAGTGTCATAGATAAACTATTTCCAAGAAAAGGTAGGTTTTATTGATCTATGGGCAGGCTGGCTTGAAAGGGACAAGATTTGAAATCTTCCAACCACTTATTTTGAAGAATCTATTCTAGTGGCTTCAAATCTAGCTTAAAATATAGCAAGTTATCCACTCAACAGATTTTGTCAAACTTGTTCGCATATAAAAATAACTTCTCGGTCTATGAAATAGACAAATCAAGACTAAAACTATGAAATATGTGTCTCTGTAATAACCAAGAATCACATGGAAATACTGTAATTTTGAATTGCATGATAGCAAAAAAGGTTAACAACTCACATAAGCAATATATGTTGTTTGCATATGTATTAAATTGCCTCAACATTATAACCATAGTTCTATGTCACTCATAACCTTCCATATCTCTGTATTTCTTCCTCGACCTATGTCCTACCATCACACTCTAAACTTTATCTGTATTATTTTGCTAATAGAGTATCATGGTGTGGTGTGGTGTGTGTGTGTGTGTGTGTGTGTGTGTGTGTGTAAAGATTTTACATGATAGAATGTCTCAGGATATCAGCTATTTGCTTTGTAAGAAGTGTCACTTATGTGCAAATGAGTCTTCTGTGCCAAACAGAGAAGATAGATAGTTTCATTTGTATTAAAAGAAAATAGGTAGTCATGAGGTATTTCTTCACAGGCTATAATTGATATTATTGTAAGAATATGAGGAGAGCATAGAATTAGCTGGAAGATTTGAAATTATCATGGTAAAAGTGACTTACATGTGTCATCTGATGAAATATTGTGACAGATGTGTGAGTTATTGCTCAGATGTGGATTTAGATCCACTAAATTTATTTTAGTGGACCTTGATCTGTTCACCTATGAAATGCTTTCAAGTAACTTCCCCTTTCTCTTCCCTTCTCTTCCCCCACTACTACTATTCCTATGACTATTGCTATTCCTCTCTCCACAGACTAAAAGGCATGTAGACTGCGCTCAGATTCCTCATGTTCACTAGAGTACTGTACCTTAACTTATTTTCAAGTCCTGCAACCTCTCCTGGTCAATCATTTCCACTTTACTTCCAGTGAGTAATGGAAACTTCTCTTTTAAAGTGAAAAATTTCCCTTTAAACATTTTTATATCCCTTCTGCGATATTTCTTCTTCCACTTGGCTTACTTTAATAGACATAGTCTATCCACCTGGAATCCATGTTCTGCTTGCACTTTGAGAAATGACAAATGGAATCTACACTAAAGAATAGGTCACAAAGATCAATTGTGGGAGAATGACATTTTATGCTGCTGTATTATTTAGGCTCAAGTCATCTTAAATCGGTTTCATTTTTCGTGAAAATCTAAGAGATCATCACATAAAAGTATTCCTTGACAAAAAAATCAGACACAATTTGGCCAACATTCTTAAAAAATATTTTTTATTTTCCATTAATATTAGACTAGTCAGATATATATTGAAAGGTATAATTAAACAGAATATACGTTCTCTAAACTTTTCTCCTTTGCCTACTATCATGGTTTGATGTGAATTTAAAGGTAATAGTCCACTGCTACCTTACAAATGTGTTATCATTCTTTCTAGACAGCCTGTCATACTATTGCTCTTAGTCTGATGACTAATGCCTCATAGTTCTGAGTTATACATCAGGTTCTGTTCATGAAAAGCAGTGTAAACAATGAGACATCTGTCCTTCCCCTTATGTCAAGTATTGATAATACAGTGGTTCTACGAAAAGGCAGAGTTCAGGATCTGATTCCTATGAAAGCCCCATGCTAAGTATTTTATGCAAAGCTATTCCCATCCAAATTGGTTTATTTTGAACCAGCACGGCAGACAGTAGGGACAAGCAGAAGGTCCTATCAGTAGGAAGCTGTCACCACCAGAATCCTTGATGACATAGACCGCACTCAGGAACCACAAAGCTCTCAGCTCAGGCAAGCTGGCTGGAAGCCAGCAGAAGGACCTGGGTTAGATTCTTATTTCATGAAGAATTTTTGAAGATGAAGCAAGTTTGAAAATTCCCAAGAAAACTAATTTTCTAAAAGAATTCTTTTTAAAAATAAAGTTCTTATAACTAAGAAGCATAAAGAATAACAGAATAGCTTTTTACTTTCTATTATAAGAGTCAAACTTTGCAGCTCACTTGCTGTCATAAATATGCATGCAGTTTTATTGTATGTATGGTTTTCTTAGTTGTGGCAAGCAGTAATTTCCTTCTTTATATTTTCTACCCTATTACATTGGTTCAGAAATATGCACTTTTGTGTTCTTATTACAGTATTTTAGATTTTCTTAAGTAATTTTATTTATATTTATTTAATTTATTATCTTTGGTTTCAGAAACAATTACCACCTTGTAGAGTCTAGTTGGAGAGCTGGATTAGGAGGACATTTCATCTCATCTAATTTTATTTTTAAAACAATAGCCTAATGTGTTCTGGTAAACTAACAGAAATATACACCAGGGGTGGGAATATGTCTCAGTTAGTAAAGGACTTCCTGTATTACCATGAAGCCTGAAATTGCACCTGAGTACTCATGCCATACCCTTGTGTTATGGTACACACCTGTAGTTCCAGTGCTGGTAGGAAGGATGGAGGAAGATTCCTGAGGCTTGCTCACTGCCATCTTTAGCAGTATCAGTGAAGTATGGGTTCAAAGAAGACCATATATCAAAAATAAGGTAGAAAGCAATTAAGGAAGACACCAAGACAAGAAGGTTGGCCTCTGGCCTCCATGGTTGTCCATGAAGATGCAAGACCATGCTTGTGTGCTCATATGTACACATACACGCTCACATGCACATATACAAGCACACACGCACATGCATGTGCACACGCGCGCGCACACACACACACACACACAAAGCATCAAACAGAATTCACATTCATTTACACCTTCAGTTGTGATCTTGTGACTTAAGTGAAATTATCACTTTTTTCAGTATAAATTAAGATTTAAGAGTTTTAGAAATTTTAAGTTTATTTCTTTGTTTATAAAATATCATGCTCCTTTAAGAATTTTCTACACAAATGGGTTTGGGTTGACCTTCCTCTTCAGCCTCTTCCATTTCCAGCCCCTCTCCCATGTTTAATGTACGGAGTTTGGTGGTGGCATGAAGTTGTCCTCTACTCTGTTGGTTTCCACTCCTGTGACATCCTTCATGGCAAGGATGAATCCGAAAGCCCTCCATTGTGCTGCCAAGCATCACTACTTTATCCATACTCACTGAAAAGGATAATGAATGGAACAAAATTCTACACCTTCATCCTCCCAAAGTTGGCATAATTGATGAAAATGTTTTAAGACTGTCCATTCATGCTAATTGGTCCAGGGAAAGAGTGAATCCCAGCAACTTCAAAGACTAGGCAAGGATGTAAACCTTTGTCAAAGTTTCTGCCATAGGGAACAGGAAAGAGTCCCATCCAGGGCTGCAGTGTTTTCATTGCTTCCTCAGCGCTTGCTCCAGAAATGTGCCAGTATTTCTAACATCATGTCTAATCTGTTGTCAGTGCAAATTTAATTTTCGTGTGCTAATGCTCCTTGCAAGCAGTAAGTGGACACCAACCATTCTTGTATAATCTCCTAAGTAGATGCCTCTAACTGCCAGTTAATCTCATTATTCTTAAAAATTCAATTATTTCCAATATGCAAGCATCCTTTAGAGTAATTAGTTAATAATTATGTAGCTTACTGCAATGACCTCGCAGAAAACTAATGACCTTGGAGAGGCATTGCATTCTTTTTTGCCAAAGGCAAATAGCCACTTGAATTAATGATATGTTTCTAAGAACAGCTCAGAAAAATAGGCCATGACTCTGCATTGTAATTAGAACATCAGGTACAATGGCAATTATGAAGAGCCACTCCTTGGTGTGAAGCACAACTGGGGGGGGGGGGTGTGAATACTGGAAAACAGGAAGTAGAATCCACTTTCAGTCCCTCATGCATCACCCACCTAATGAAAAAAGAAAAGAAATGGTAGTGTTGACCCAGGTTGATCCACCTCGTGAATTAAATACTTATTAATGCATCATATGTGTGTCTTTAATATCCTTGTGGAAAATATCAACAATGCTTTACTTGTGGAATAGTGACTCTCTTCATTTTTCAGAATTCTTGTGGAATGAGAAAGCATGATTCTTACAGAAACATATCACACAAATCGCAGGTATCATTAAGTATTTATTAAAAGGTTTTTCGCTCATTAGTTTTTGGATTCAATAGTCTTTCATAGTTAAGAAATGAGTCAGTCCTAGAAATCTTTGAGTAAGAAAGCAGGGAAAGAAACAGGGGAGTAGAAGGCAAGACAGATGCAGGAAAGAGCAGGCAGGAGCAGTAAGCAAGTTATGTCCCTAGCTTTGAAGTGCCTTACATGTATCCTACGTGGAACCACTTAAAACTACCTTTATACATATATCTTGTACTTAACTGCATTTCTTTTCTTCTTCTTCTTCTTCTTTTTTTAATTGGATATTTTCTTTATATACATTTCAACTGTTTTCCCCTTTCCAGGACTCCCCTTCAGAAACCCCCTATCCCATCCCCCTCCCCATGCTTCTATGAGGGTGTTCCCTGACCTACCTTCCTACTCTAATCTTCTACCCTGTCATCCCTCTACACTGGGGCATTGAACACCTTCAGGACCAAGGGCTTCTCCTCCCACTGATGCCAAGAAGGCCATCAGCTACCACATATGCAGCTGGAGCCATGGGTCCCTCCATGTGTACTTTTTAGTTGGTGACCCAGTCCCCTGGGAGCTCTCAGGGGTGTGGCCAGTTGACACTGTTGCTCCTGTAATGGAGCTGAAAATCCCCTCAGCTCCTTCAGTCCCTTCTCCAACTTCTTAACTGCATTTCTAAATACTACTTTTATGCTGAAATTTGTAAACGTTGATTTGAGATCTCATGATAAAGAGAAAATTTTTTTCATCCTTCTCATTGCTGTCACTCAGTATAAACCATACTCTATTCAATTGCTTATCATTTCATCTGCTTCCCAACTTTTAATCTAGTCGGCATTGAGTAATTTTGTATTTATTACTGCATAGGCATTGGTCACTAAGTAGCTATAGTGTCATTCTAATTCCATTCAAAAGATGCTTTTGAAAGCATCTTTCCCACCCGTCCCAACTCTTCAATCTTACTGTGAATTACTCAATTACTTGCAAATAAGATGATTGCTGTCTCTACTTTTTCCTGAAGATATTCTGTTGGTGCTCTGTTGCTCTCTTCCTCTTTGTGTTCACCATTTTCAAATCTGTAAACAACCACAAACATCACAACGAACAGTTCCTAAATCTTTGGTCTTACTACTCTCTTGTTGGGGCCCATACTTTTCTCCTTATTATTAATTTTTCTCATTTTAAATCAACAAATTTTCCATTACATCCTTAGAAAGGTTTGGTTGAGGTAGAAGAATTAAATTGAGGCATTGTAGTTTTAGAGATGTTATTGACTCACATAATTAGATATTACTTTGGTTAGGTGTACAATGTTAATATAACTTTTGTACAGAATCCTCTAGTGGTTTGACTTCTCAGAACAGCTATGGAAAGGTTCTGAATGTGTGTGACTCCTTTCTCACTACTAACCAGCTCTCTTCCCCTTAGAAACTCAAAGAAAATTTTCCGCCTAAGGTGATGCACATAGCTATGGAGTTTTCAGGGCTGCTTTAACTTAGTTTCAGGGGGGCATTTCATTTCCTTTCCTTTGAGAAAATTGCTAAACTTGATAACATCTTCTTAGTCTTATAGGAAGTAACTCCCCCAGGTTTGTCAGCTCCCTGTCTTAAACTTTTGAATCCAGGTGATCATCTCTCCCGACTCAGAGTCTCTTTTTCCTCCTCTTTATCACCTTGCTTGTTAGCTTAACTCACTCTCAATTTTGTATTTGTATTTAAAACTTTCAATTAATTGTTGTTTTCATTTCTTTAATTCACAGTTGTTTGAACTGTAACACACACACACATGTATATGTGTGTTTACATAAAACAATGGTATCATCATGTATGTTTTAAAGAAAGAGTCACTTTTTCCTATATTATATATTTGTAAGTTTTTTCTACATCTTTATACATATCTTTTTTCTAGACCCTTGTTTACTTTTGAAGAAATGCATTTATGTGTTTGGTAGTATTTTTAGACAAAGTCTCACAACATAGGACTAACTAACCTAGAAAACACAGAGAACTTCCTACCTGTGTGTCTTGAGTGGTGGGATTAACTCAGTACAGGTCCATGACTGGAATGCTTTGCTTTTTGCTGGGGTTTTGTCAATTCTGTTTTAGTATTGCGGCTTTTTTTCTTATGTCAAATAATATTTAAGGTTTATATTTAAAAACATCATAAACATAATTAGATAATACCATACAGTAATAAAAAGGGGTGTTCTCAAGTACAGTTTTCTCCATTATGACACTGGAGTCTTTCCTCCCCTATCTCTGCCCTTCATTCAACATCTGCATATCTGTTTCCCCCTTTCTATTAAGTTTGCATAGAAGCCAAGCAGTGGGGCACAAGCCTTTAATCCCAGCACTTAGGAGGCAGTGGCAGGTGAATATCTGTGACCTTGAGACCAGCCTGGTTTACAGAGAGAAACCTTGTTTTGAAAAACAAACAAACAAACAAATAAACAGTTTCCTCAGAGTCAAGAATTATTTTCTAATGTTGAACTAACAATATATAACTAAGTATGTGTGAATCATGACATGAAATATTTTCATTTTAATTATCTTTATAATTATTATTTTGTGGAGATAATCTAATTCATTTTCTCATGAAATTAACATAATTTTCCATTTAAAAGAAAAAAGATATGACCACCATAAGCGCATTTAAAAGGAACTAACAGCCTTTTCAGTTGCTAACTAGAATATTGCTAGAATTTTAAGTCTGGCATTCCCTTCAGTTACCTAATACTGTACATGTATTCACAAACTACAACTGGACAAGTAAAACAATGCATTTTGAGATTCTGTCACTGAAATCAGTATCCCAGTGATGAAGGTTCTTGGGAACTAAGACTTCTATCTTCAGTCTGCTCAGAATTAACACCAACAATTTTCGTTTTGCTTCTTTGTGCATAAAAGCAATTACAGGTGTGTTTGGTTGTTGTAGGTGTAATCCAACATTGAAGTTACTGTTTTGAGTTCTGTGAAACCTTATTTAACTACCCTATGTAATTAGTTTTACTAATTCAAAGGCAAACCTTGCCCATGCTGTATTTTCCTTTTCTTAGGAAAAAAAAAATAGGGATCTTCCTCATTTCTGATTTGTTAATATCAGAGCATTTGTCTTTATCCTTTGGATAAATCACAACAGAGCTACAATCACATCTGTAAACTGAAGGTAAAAATCAATGTCAAATAAAGAGAATGTCGGTCAGATAAAGGAGCTACAGAGAATGTGTGAAAAATCTGTAGCAGATTTGCAGTTCCTAGAAGTTCATAGAAAGTCTTAAGTATCTTATTATTATGATTTGTAAACTTGGGGTGATATTACAAGATCCATTGTCTTTAAGTTATTATTCAGATGGCTAATACTGAAGCATGTCCTAGCGTCAAATAGCCTTCAATGAAAGAAATGGTTTGTATGAGTGTTGCACCTGAGATCCATGCCTGACTCCATCTAAGCCCACGTACCACCTGTTCCTCCCTGCTCGAAGTTAATGGCATCTTCTCTCTTATCTAACAGAGCAAATAGAACCTACCATTAAACAAAGTATAAGTATCAGGGTGAAGAAAATGAAAGGAGAACAGGGGTCTCCTCATAAATCACTAGAAAGAAAGTAGAGAAATAAGAACAATAAAACACAAGCTTCAAAATGCGTTTATTACGTACATCTATACGACCCCCATGTTGTACGGAGAGGAAACATTATTGCTTGAAAACATTATTGCATCTGATTCTGTGTGCTGATACACTATATCCATAGTTCCTAAGGAAAACCGTGCCAAGTAGAACTACTGTCTGTGTGAGATGTGCCAGTCACAACTCAAAAATTTACTCTGGGATGATCAGATGGATGGCTTGTTGGATTGCATGTCACCCTTTGGACTATTATAAGCAGAAAAGCATACAGTTCATAATTATGCAGTGACTCTTGGGCCCATGTGGTTTTTGACCTAGAACAAATTCAGTAAACTGGATTTGTGGGTTATTACAAAACATAATCTATGTGTATGTGTGTTTGTATGTTTGTGTGTGTGTGTATATATGTATGTATTGTGTGTTTGAGTGTGTGTGTGTGTGTGTGTGTGTGTGTGTACAGAGAGAAGAAATGTATATATGTAACTATATTAATAGGTTTATATTTGGGCAAACATAAATCTAATAATACATATACTGCATAATTATATATATATACCATATCACACACACACATATATATATATATATATCAAAGCATATTTCTGTGTCTATTCATATCAACGTTTGTGGTATTTTCTAGGCTAGAGCCAAGATAATGGCAATATAGGTACTGTACACTGACAATATGCTTCCTGATTGGCATTTTAAATATATGCTCCATGCTTCACAACCATCAGAGAATCTGAGGGAAGAATTCTTGAGCACACTATTAGCCACATAGAACTCTCCTTTTGAACACTCTATTTGAGTGTGTGCCTTTAAGACATACTTCTTGGATAGCAATGCCCCACTTCCCAGTATGAAGGATTGTGTAGAGTTTTTCTTAACCTCTAGAAAGTAATTGAGTTAATCCACCTATCCAGGTGTGAAATTGAAGAGTCCTGTGCTAAGATTATATTGAATATTGTTACATGCTATCTAAGATATACTTGTCTGGACATGTCACTGGACAAAATAAGCCTATATATGAAAGATTAAGGCATGTTTCTTTAGCCTAGTCATTGCTCACACACAATCACTGAACAAAATGGAAAGAATAAATCTTTATGTTCTGTGATATTATCTATGTCTCTAGAAACTCATCTGGTTACTATGAAAAGGAGTAAATCGCGATAGGATCTTTTGTCATTCTTATCTGTCATTTAAACAAACATTAATAAAACAAAGTACTTTGGGAACTCCTAAGACAAGACAATAAAATAGTAGAAACTTTCTTTTACATATTGAATTTTTGAGGCATAAATCCTAGCTGAGAAGTGGCATAGATTGTCAACAGCTCTGGGTCTGATCTCATTGTGCCTCCAAAGTTGCCTGGGAATATTGTTTTAATAGTAAACAAACTGTCTTCCAACTTCTGACCTGCTGTGACATGTCAATCATGAAGAACATTAGCACTGAAGTCTAAATGCTGTACTGATTTGTTATTCTCACATTATGTCATCAAGTAGAAAGTGAAAGCAAGCTGATGCCTTCAGAGGGTCAGAGAACTTAATACAGTAAGGTTTTTGGCTTTTGCGGGTCTCATTGCTTTCAACTGAAAGCAGTCCTAGAATACTTGTTCCTTAGCACCAGATACCATAAGATCGTTGTGTCCACAGTCCCTGTAGTATTTGACAAGGACACCCATTGGGAATGAGAACTACCCTCCAGCTTTGCCGAACTGGAAAGTGTGGTAGGCACAGCCTCTCCAAAATAATCATTTAGGCTAGGAAACTTTAACAGATAATAACAGTTACAGTCATGTGCAGTCGTCTACTCTTGCTTTTTCTATATTTTACTTTATCCTCAAATTTTAAAGCTTCATAGAATTCTAGGTTCAGAATTCCAAAGAGAGCACCAGCTCACATTATGGATGACAACGTTTAGGAGGCAATTTGTTTTCAGTTCATAAATCCTTGGAAACAGTTTGGTCGCTATTTAAAATGACTATCGTCTATCTTTGAAGATATGGAATACCTAGAAGTTGTCTGTGACCTTTAACAAAAAATACATCCACAAGAACATTCTCTCTAGTTCACTAATAATTTTTAGAAGAAATATTACCATAGGGTTGCAACATACATATTTCTGTATCCCTAGGCCATGTCCCTCAAATCACACAAAATAGGCAAATACAGTTAATTAAAAATGAGTTCAGCCACTGTATCTTGGAGTATACAGGAATTACCCTTAGGAATTAGCTCACATCATTTCTTCCCCCAGCTTCAGAGGCAGATCTCATTTAGCATAGCTGACACATTGCCCTGAAGGCTCCACTCAACTGCCACAGTCTCAAAGGTTGCCATATTTTTAGTAAGCCTATTTGTATTCTGAAGGCTGCATCATGAAATTATGCTGTATATTGGTATTGGTCAAAAATGTTCATAATCCCTAGCCTGCTCAGCTTGGGCTTTCAGAAGCCAAAATGAACATGCTTGCTTATTCTCAATAATTCTCAGGAATTCGTTGTGTGTGAGTATGACTTTCTGAATTTAAAGAAAATCAGATTGACGTGAAATTCCTTAAATTGTGAAGGGGGCTACATTTCTTTTCTGAAAAGAAGTATAAGGCTTGCCATTTATTGAGTATCCCCAAAGTTATATCCAATGACAAACATTTCCTCACTTTTGTGGGTATAGGTTGAAGTTAAAGCTTTTATTTAAAGGGAAAAACAGGATGGTCCTTCCGTCTGTCTCATCTCTGAACTTTGTCTCTGTAACTCCTTCCATGGGTATTTTGTTCCCCATTCTAAGAAGGAGTGAATTATCCACACTTTGGTCTTCTTTCTTCTTGAGTTTCATGTGTTTTGCAAATTGTATCTTGGATATTCTAAGTTTCTGGGCTAATATCCACTATCAGTGAGTGCATATTATGTGTGTTCTTTTGTGACTGGGTTACCTCACTCTGCATAATCTCCAGATGCTTCCATTTGCCTAAGAATTTCATGAATTCATTGTTTTTAATTGCTGACTAGTACTCCATTGTGTAAAGGTACCATATTTTCTGTATCCATTCCTCTGTTGAGGGACATCGGGGTTCTTCTGCCCCACCTCAGGATCCATCCCTTATACAACCACCAAACCCAGACACTATTGCATATGCCAGAAAGATTTTGCTAACAGGACCCTGATGTAGCTCTCTCTTGTGAGGCTATGCCAGTGCTTGGCAAACACAGAAGTGGATGCTCACAGTCATCTGTTGGATGGAACACAGGGCCCCTAATGAAGGAGCTAGAGAAAGTACCCAAGGAACTAAAGGGGTCTGCAACTCTATAGGAGGAACAACAATATGAACTAACCAGTACTCCCCAGAGCTGTATATCTAGTGGCATATGTAGCAGAGGATAGCCTAGTTGGCCATCAATGGGAGGAGAGGCCCTTGGTATTGTGAAGATCATATGCCCCAGTACTGGGTAATGCCAGGGCCAGGAAGAGGGAGTGTGGGTTGGTTGGGGAGCAAGGCAGGGGGAGAGTATAGGGGGCTTTGAGTATAGGATTTGAAATGTAAATAAAGAAAATATCTGAAAAAATAAAATAAAAAGGGGGAAACAGATACATGTCTACTCACTGTGATGAATCTTTGAGGGTCTTTCCTTAACTTTTTCCACAACAATCTATTTTATACTTCATTTTGGCTAAAATGAAGTTTTATGAGAGAAATTTTGTACCTGGACATATGGCCATACTCAATAAAATTTATATTCTTCTTCTTGTTTTAAGTTAAGGAAAAAAAGTGTTCAATCAGGCCCATTTTGTTGCTGTAACCTATAAGAATGTGAGGAGTTATAATAAGATCCTGGCTAAATCTCCTCATTCAGGGATAAAGCAATCATAGCAGTTCTTAGCATTTGTTCTGAAGCTTTATAAAGATGAGCATCACAGGATCTCCAAGGGAAAATGTCCTCCTTAAGCTGCCATATAATGGTGGGAAGTGGATAGACTACCCTGTAAAGTTGAACACTGACAATTTCTCCGTGTGGGCTACAGCTCCTGAATTTTATTTAGGTAATGTAGTGAAATTGTGAGCTCTGTTTGATTAATTTATGGCTCAAACTGAAGATATACCCTAATGAAACTATTGAAATATTTCCTCTTGAATAAAACTCACATAGGGAAGCATTCCCCGTAATTATTTTATCAATCTTTTAGAATGATAATGATACAGTAAAACATGTAACCATTTTTAAATATAATACTTGTTTGAATTGAGATGTAAGCAATTGTATAAACACCATGGTCCAGAAGGTGTGAACCATGCCTGTCCTACCAAGCTGTCCTACTATATCTTTGTCCTTTCAGTGAATTGCCAACAGATCATTTACATAACCAGAGATGTAGCCTTTAGTCTAGAAGGTTTAAGTATTTGTCAAGACAAATAAAAATTTTATTTTCAAAGGCATTAATATGCAATTCAGAAGAGTTTGACAGCCTCTGGTTGGAAACAGTCAAAATGCTAGCTGGTAAAAAGAAAAGAGAAGATTGGTAATACATGGCTAAGGATTAAAATGAACTACTAGCCACTGGCACTAACATGTTCATGTCACAAACAAGAATATAAGTGAATTAAAAATGATAGGGAAAAGTCAAGGCACAAACAAGATATATGGCCCAACTTATGAAGACAGTAAACATTGCAGAATGTTTCATCACATTGTGAACCCCAAGACTGAACTGGGAAAACCTTGTTAAGGGGTTTCTCGGCCCTAGCACACACCCTTCACCCAAGAGCTTTCTAGGAACAAGACCTAAATGAACTCAACAATAGGACAAGAGGTAGAGCCAGCACCCAGTTGACAGAGAGTGACCATAAAAAAAAAAAAAAAAAAAAAAAAAAGAAAGAGAAAGCAGGGTCTTTTGAGTTGAAGGGCATTAAGAAAACATGGGGAGGAGGGACAGTGGTGGGGTAAGAAGGTTAGCTGAGTGCTTTCTCTGCCTCTCTGAATTTTCACCACAGCATCTTGCTCTAGAATCCTCATTTGGTAAATGTTAACACTTTTTTTTTAATAGCATGTAAATTCTTAACATTTGACAAATTCAACAAATATTACATTTTAACACAACCTATGACTATATACTTTTGCCTGTTTGCCTTATTATCTGTGCAACAAAAGACCCTACCATGTGCATTTTCTTTGTGTATCTAATCAGTATGTTCTTTTCTCCAGACATCTAACAGCTGCAATGTTAGGTGCTTTTCTGCAACTGGATTTATTTGTCAGAAGAAACATGTTTTTGCTGGTTTATTACTGAGGTTTCCTTTTTATCCTATTTCTGCCTACAATGTGATAATATGAGGGGCAGAGAATGTGGTTCAGTAGGTAAGAGTGCTTGGTTCAAAGCAAGAAGAGTTAAGTTTTAGTCTCGAGCAACAAAATGCCAGTGTAGGAGAACTGTTGATGTGGGCAATCCCAACCCTGGGGAAGTCATCTATAGGTGAACCCAGAGCTCACGGCCCAGCCAGCCTAGCTGAAAAGGGGAGTTTCATGTTTAGTAACAGACCCCATCCCCCAAAATAAATTGAAGAACGAGAAAGGAATATTTCTAACATCAACCTCTTGCCTCTTCACGTGTGTATGTGTGCATATATATAGCACAAACATGCATATCACACAAGCACACACACACACACACACACACACACACACACACACACGCGCGCACACACAAGACATGACATAAGGGAAAATGTCATAAAGATTTACTGTAACCATTGTCTAATACATATTGCTTCTTTACAAGTTACCAGCTAAATGAGCCCAGAAAAATGAGAAGAGAAAAAATCTGTATTGTTTTTCAGGAAGTAGAAACCGTGTCACACTGCAGAATTCAGTCCTTCCATTCCAGCAATGTCGGTTTTGGAGCTTTGAATGTTTCATAAGGCTACTGATGCCATATATGTGGTTATTCAGTCTATACTTGCCTAGTATAGTTTCCGTCTACAGAATACAGAAACTGTGTGTCAGAAAACTGAATAGGGCATCATCTAATTGAGGACAATTTAAACACTATGTCTTAAAATTTCTAACATCTTTTTTTGTGTGTTCAAGTCATTATTTTGAAAATATACCTCATGTTTAACATTACAGAAAACGCTAAAAATTTTAATCATCAACCTAAAAATATATTTTATTTTATTTCTTTTTATTTTATAGTTTGCTTGTCCCTTACTTTGGATTTAAAAAAAAACATAATTTACTACCTATTTTGTAAACTTCAGATAAAAAAACATAATTTATTATCTATTTTGTAAACATAATTATAGGAGTGGAATAATTTTTGTACTTAAATTTATTTCAGGTTTAAAGTAATTTTCACAGATAATTTAAAACATTACTGTTGATAAGGATTTCTATGCAATAGTATTCAACTCTTGTTTTAAAGTTCAAACATCAGTTAAAAAAGAAGCAATATTTTTTTATAAATTTCCCATGATATCCAGAAATTTTATAACATGTATTTGGCATTTCTTGCTTTCGCAAAAAATGCATTTATTATCTAAAAGTATGTTTATTCTTTAAGATGTACTTATTATTTCACATGTATATATGTGTGTGTGTATGTATATATGTAATATTAACATATATTATTATCATATTTAATATAATTATAATATTAACATATTTAATATAATTTGAACCCATCCCCCATTTTCTTTTCCTTTTTCTTTCCCCTCCTAAATGACCCCAGTTTCCTCAGTAAGTACTTCCACTTTCATGTCTCTCGTTTTTCTTCACTAGTATCGTTAGGGTTACTTGCATCAACATGTATCAAGAGTATCTACTTAGAAGGGTCTTGACCACTGGGCAATGTCACTCTCCTTCCTCCTGCAACCCCATGCTGCTTAGAGCTCTGCAGACATCAGTGTGGCCTTCTGAACCTCTCCTCACCATTGACAAGGCTGATAAGCCTAATGAAGGACATTTGCAGGTAGCCTCAGCTGCCGTGAGTTTAAGAGAGGAACAGAATGTTTACCCAGCACTCCTCCCTATCCTCATTCTTCAATCTTTCCATCCCTTCTTCATCAGTCTTCTCAACTAAGGTTGAATAGAG
This sequence comes from Mus pahari, assembly GCF_900095145.1. Lineage (NCBI taxonomy): Eukaryota > Metazoa > Chordata > Mammalia > Rodentia > Muridae > Mus > Mus pahari. Next base: position 19,427,312 of record NC_034593.1, on the reverse strand, counting down.
ATAGATTTCTCTTTATAGGGTTCAATAGTAAACTGTCATTTATTCTCAGTATTGTAATGAGTTACAACTCTCTACCAAAGCCATTATCAACTGCAGACAGAAAGTACCCTGATAGAGGCTGAGAACAGCATTAAGATATGGGTGCAAACAGGAATATTTAGGAAGCATTTTTAAACCCAATTCATTTTGCAAAGAAGCAATAGTAGGCTCTCCCACGTATATATTGTTTCCAAGATAATTAAATTTACTAACATAAATTTAGGTATGTCTTTTCCTTTCTAGAAATGTATATGTCATATCTATTTCTCAACTATGTGAATATTCACAAATGTTCTGTCTCAAAAATTCATATTTATTTGGGTAGATTCAAAATCATCTAATATTGTATTTATCCATTTCTAGTACATAATTAAGTGTGTTTAAATGTTCATAATGGAAATGTATTTGAATTCCTTAATAAGAACATTTGCTGAGTATCAGGGAAATATAGAGCTCTGTTAAGGACAACACTTCTAATCCTTTTAGTAGTAAGAACTTTCAAAAGCATGGGTGATCTCGCTTAAATGGCTGAGGTTTAATAATTTCTAATTTTTGTCCTAGAATGATATTGACTTGTAAAACTTGGCTTGCATAGGATTCAGAGAGTAGCAGAGTGTGAATTTCTCTGAGACATGAGTCTGGTTTCTGGACCAAAATATGAGTGCAGGGTTGGGATGAGAGGGTAGCTGCAGGTAGGGTGGCACAGAGCTGATGGCCAGAGTTTCAGTGCCACCTGTCAGTTTGATGATCTTGCTGTCTTTGAAGGATGCTCTTCCGTGCTCTACTTTTCTGATTAACCCACTTACTACTACACTGTTCACCCGCCTTTCTGGATCAACTGCTGTGTCTTGTCCTATCTTTGATACAGAATCTTAAGCATTTCAGGGGAACCTCGTAATTTAAGCGATCAGCACAACCAGAGGGGAGTGCCTTAGTTCTCTTATATATTTTTTACCTTCCAGCACAAAAGCTTGCTGTTTGGAGAAGCACTGAGCATGGTTCAAGGAAAGATTCCCAGCTAAAAATAGATAAACAAGTGAAGTCAGACATGAGAAAATCTTTTCAAATAGTTCATAGGACAGCAGGACACTGTTTCATACTTCCTTAGAAATCGAAGAGTTGGAAGGATGAACCGGTGCTCTTGGTCTGAGGCAGAGAAGCTCTTGCCAAGTAAACATTTGTAGATAGCAATATATCTGCGTTGCAAAAAAAAAAAAATAATAAAGTTTTGTGGAAATAATAGAAAAGTTCAAACCTTTATATAGCAAATTTAGATCATAACGTTTAATATATAGCTTCGACATCTGTTCTTCACTGAATTCCCAGAACATTAAAAGCTAGTAAAACAAATGACATGTATTTATAGATAAATGCTTCTCTGAGCAATTCTAAGACTAACAGATTTTAGTTGAGTTAAAAATATGAGTTAAGAAATAATTTGTTTGTTTGTATTCTAATATCATTTCTCAAACATAGAAATATGCATAATTATTAAGTATTAGTTGATTTATAAATAGTTTTTAAAATATATTTTATAGATGCATATGTATTGAATTCAAGATATACAGTTTTTTTTTTTTTTTAATGGCAATCTTGTTTTCACTGCGTGAAATAGACACCTGATATCCAGATCCATTTCATGTTTTTAGAAATAAGATCTATTTGAGGTTGGGGATATTGCCAGCTGGGTAAATTAACTTGCCCTAAGTTCAGATCACCAAAGTACAAGTAAAGCTCGACATGGCAGAATGTGTCTATAGTCCTAGTGATCCAGTGGCAAGAAAGGAGGGAAATATAAGCCAATCCCTGGAAGCTCACCAGCCAGCTTGACAGAAGCAGTATTTAAGAGATGTAAAACAGATGCTGTATCAACATGATAGAGAGGAACACCAACACTCAAGGTTGTCCTAGGACTATCACTCCTGCACTATTCGGTTTATCTACCCACATTATCTGACAAAGGCTTCTATGCCTGCATACATCATAAGCATACACAAAGTTAACCTCAATTCTTTAGAAAGAGAGCTTTATTTTAATGCCAATATATCTCTAGTTTCATTAAAATATACGTTTTGTCTTTTCTCTTCTTTCCTTCCCTTTCCTTTCCTTTCCTTTTCTCTTTTGTTTTCTTTTCTTTTCTTTTCTTTTCTTTTCTTTTCTTTTCTTTTCAGACATGATTACATGTATCTCAAGAGGACCATGAATTTGGCATATAGCTGAACATGACCTTGACTGGCTCATTTCTTTGGCCTTATGTTCTGGGCTTTGTGATTATAGGCTTTATGCAGTGTTGGGGATCAAAAACAAGGCTTTGTTTCCAAAACACAAGTGTGTTAACTTGAGCTGCATCTACAACTGGCCTATACTTTTTCTTATAATTTAATGTCTGAGTTGAGTAGATGTAACAAGGATTGTATATCCTTCCCAATATTTACTATTTCTCCCCTTAAAAAATTTATGATTAATATATGAACCAAAATAATCTACCTCCTCTCATCTAAATATTATTATATTCTGATGTGAAAGTCAATTTAAAAGACTCATGTTCAATTCTATTTCCCTCTCCATCCTAAATATTATTTGTGATATCTAATCAATATGTAGAAAAATTTAGATACGTTACCAATGATTTTTAGCTACATAGAAAATTAGACATTATATTTTTTCTTCTGCTTGAGAATTAATATAAGGACAATAAATACCTGAGAATATATTCAATAAACTAAAAAGTTATTTACCTTAATATTTTGTTTAACTTAAATTCCTAAATTTCTTGAACTTTCCCTTCTATCATAAAAACATTTCAAAATTTTACAGGACAGTGGTGTTCTCTAGAGAGCCTATTTGTGCAGTTCTTCCAAGATATGCATAACGAAACATGAAGACAAAGAGGACCTGTAAACAGAATGCGTAAACCAGAGGTTGATAGGCTGTTGCTATAAATAGATACACACATGAGCTAGGAAGACGACTCCACTGGTTTAGTAATTTCAAAGCAAACATGAAGACTGAAATTTGATACCCAACACCATGTAAAAAGCCAGGCATGATAATGAGCTTGCCTCGTATTAGGAACTGGAAGGAAGAATCATGGGATCTCTGTTTGGTTGCAGGAAATACTATAAATAAATAAATAAATAAATAAATAAAATAGAACCTTCACATTCCGCTGTTTGTGTTTGTGCCAGCAACTCGCAGGCCTTGGTGGTCTGGCTGCCATGCACTGGTGGACAATGGCCAACCTGTCTTTAGCTCATGGAGAGTCTGACTCAGAACTCCACAATCTCTCCACTTAACTTTATAGGTTTCCACTGGATAATTACCATGCCAATCCCATGCTTCAAATCCTCCATGGCCTTTGTGGTGCACATCAGGCAAACACATTCTTTGCTGTCCTGTCTTTCTCTCTTGAACCCAAATGAGCTGCAGTGTAACACAAACTTAGTTCAGAAACAATGTTAACTCAGTTGCTGGTTGTAACAACAAAAACCTAATCTTGTAAGCATTATTAAAATCTGATTTCTCCAGTGGAGAAGCTGTGATACTGGGAAACTCTAGCAGCTACATCTTACCCATATGCTGCCCCTGTTCCAAAAGGATCTAACTTTTCTGCTTCTTTGCTTCCTCTGTCCAACCCAAAAGTCCTGCCTACTCACCCAGTGATTGGCTCCTTTATTCGTTAGGGGATCCGTTCACAAGAAGCCACCTGAGCAAGTGACTCATTCCTTAGTAATGAGGAGTGTCACCTGAGTAAGTGACAAACTCTCCCAGGAAGCAGGATTAATATAAAATACAAGCAGCACAGAGCCATCCACAAAGTCTGTGCCCATCCAGTCTAGCTGAATTTCATTTTCCAAGTTTGGGAAATTATAAGAATCTTGGAAGTTCGACAAAGTGCAGTTCACAGGTGGTGCATGCTGACTTCATTTCAGATGGGAGGCAACCTTGTGAAATGAACAATGAATTAAACAGGGGTTTTCATATTGCATTAAATTGATGAATGCTGACATTAATTTTAATAGGATATTTATGAGTTTATAACTACTTCTAGAGTATGTTAGTGCTAAGCAAAGAGTGCACTCTCTCCTTGTATATTTTGTTATTTTTAAAGGAGGTATAAATTTAATTATGATGATTATTCAAATTCTTTATTTTCACTCCAGGGGAATCACTTTTTTTCCTTTTAAATATTTTATTAGATATTTTTTCATTTACATTTCAAATGCAATCCCGAATGACCCCTATATCCTCCCCCACCCTGCTCCCCTACCCACCCATTCCCACTTCTTGGCCCTGGCATTCCCCTCTATGGGACATATAAAGTTTGCAAGACCAAGGGACCTCTCTTCCCAATGATGGCTGAATATGCCATCTTCTGCTACATTTGCCCTATATCCTTCCTGTCTTATCTTATATTGGGTTAAAGTTAGAATGATGTTTTAAGTACTTCATAATGAAATAAATTTATTAAAAGTACAATATTCTTGTATTGACTAAACCATTACATAATTTTAACTATTTATTATAAATTTCATGGAAATGAATTATTTGCTCTTAGAATTTTATTTTAAATCGACTAATTCTTTTACATATGTGTTACATGGCTCAAGTCATTTTTTCCCATTCATTACTCATTTACCCAAATAAAGTTTATCTGTAGGGATTTGATAGGATAGTCATTTATCTTTGTTTGCATCTGTATTCCTATTTCCTGGCATGTGGTAGCAATTCAGAACTATATTTTTGAATGAAGGAATGGTTTTGAACAATGAAGACTTCAAGAAAAGTCATCACCTCATTGTCCTAATCCTTAGTTGCTCAGTCAATGAAAGTCCAAATGAAAGACATTTGGACCACTGAGTAAAATGTACATATGAGAGATGACTATAGAGGCTGTAGGATCACTTTCAGAAGTATTCAACAGAGTGTAGAAGAGGAACTTGAATTGTCATCCCTGTAAGAAGCAGAGTCTATTTTACAAATAACCTCAGATCAACATCTTTCCATTAGTGGAAATAATAAGTGCAGAAACCTTTGATTTGTTTGTAGTCTCTGATATATATATATATATATATATATATATATATATATATATATATTTGGAACATGCACCCATATTTGGATTTTTCTTTCAAATACCCATGACTAGCATCACCTGTTTTCATAAAACTACAAAAAAATATTGCTAAGCAGTTGTTTACTGTGGTTTTTTCCATTATGTAGGTGCTGGGGATCTGGGCTTAGGGTTTCATATGCTCAAGGCGAGAACTTTACCCACTGAGCCATTGCCTTAGCCCCTACACTCAACTTCTATGAGATGAACTTTTTGTGTATTTCTTTTTCCTTCTGTACCTTTGATAGTATATGTTTTTGTTACTGTTCTATGGCCATGAAGAGAGACTGTGATCAAGGCAAGTTATAGAAAGAAGAATTTAATTGGAGCCTTCCTTAAACTTTTAGAGCAGTGGTTCCCAAGCTTTCTAAGACTATGACCCTTTACTATAGTTCCTCCTATATTGTGGTCACCAAAATCCATGAAATTATTCTTTGATGCTTGCATCTGTAGCTACTGATCTCTTTTCTATGTTTTCCATCTCCAGGGCTGCCTCCATGTGTGATTTCCTTATGGTTTCTATTTCCAAATTTAGGTCTTAGACAATTTTGCTCAATTCCTTCAACCATTTGGTTGTATTTTCTGTATTTCTTTAAGGGATTTATATGTTAACTTTTTAAGGCTTCTACCTTTTTGCCTTTGTTTTCCTGTATTCCTTTAAGGGAGTTATTTGTATCCTCCTTAAAGACCACTATCATCATCGTCATGAAATGGAGTTTTAGGTCAGAATCTTACGCTTCAGGTATGGTAAGATATCCAGGGTTTACTGTTAGTAGAACTGGGTTCTGATGGTGTCAAATTTCCTGGCTTCTGTTCATTATGTTCTTGTGCTTGCCTTTTGCCATCTGGCTATCTCTGGAGTCAACTATCCTGAATGTCTCAGGTTGGAGCAGAGGGCTCCTTGGAGGCAGATAAAACTGAGTGACCCCAGGTAGAACAGACCTCCTGGGAGGCAGGAAGTGCTTTCTCTGGTTAGGGTAGGTCTTCTGTGTACCTGGTTAGAGCAGGCCTCCTGTGTCCCTGTGTCCTTGTGTTCCAGATTAGGACACAACTCCTGGGAGATAGGCTGGCTTTGGGATCCTGGCGCAGGCATGTCGACCTGTGTTCCTGGGAGATAGGTAGGCTGTGGGGAACAGGAAGCAAGGGGGTGGTTAGGAGGTGTGGTGGTAGGCTCGCTGATCTGCCATGGGTTCAGGTGGAAGTGCAGACCAGAAGTAGGGTGAGATCATATTTCTCAAAAAACAGACACATAGTAGTCAAGCCTTATATTTTCCAAAACCTAGTTTAATAAGGGTAATTAAATGATTTGCCCTCCCTTCTAGCTCACCACCATCAAAGGCAGTGGAAAGGAAAGGTCATTAGGGCAAAGGGGATGTGGGCTGGTTTAGAAATAGTTCTTTGGGGTGACCCCAATCTTTGTTGACATGATCGCAGCAATTCAGTTCACACGAATCAGCAGCAGTAGCTTGAACCACTTGCAAACACTGTTCCCAAATCAGCAACGGCAGTTTGATCCAGAAGAAACAGAGAGGTTCTGCCAATCAGTTCCAAGTCCACAGTGGAACTGGCAAGAACCTGCCAGAACATTACCGGAAGTTCTTTGGTGTATTTCTCTCTACAAAGTCAGGACAAAGGAAGATCAGCAAAGAAGCCAAGGGAAACCAATGCTGCATAGTGTTCTCCACTGTCTGTTGGGTTATATTTGTACCCTTTCCAAACATCATGTGTTCACTCAAGTGTCTGCTCTAGCGAAATAACACATGCCCTTTTCCCATATGGCTTCCAGGAAAATATCATGTCTCTGTTCTCTGCAAACATGTGCCCATAGGTCTGCTTTAGCAAAAACATTATTATTACAATATTATTATGAAAATATTTTTCGTAAGAGTTTCCAGAAGAACATCACATGACACAACTGAGTCTTCAAACAAACCAGAAGTTTGCATTTCCTACTAGATTTGCTTGATGTATGAATTTTACAAAATATTTTTAAAAGGTTACTATGGTAGCCCTCTCAGTGAGCAGAGGGGTTTCTTGCCAAACCTGATAACCTGATTTGCATGTCTGGAATTTACATGGTAGAAAGGAAAAGTTAACTTTGAATGTGGTCCTCTGACTCCAATATATGATGTGGCAGATATATGCACACACACACACACACACACACACACACACACACACATATATATATATACAGGGAGAGAGAGGGAGGGAGAAAGAGAAACACAAATATTTTAAACCAAATAACATAAAATTTTAAATTCTGCTAAAATTCTCAGAAGAGCTATTTTCATTACCTTATATTGCTGTAACAAAATATTTAACAATAAATGAATGAAGGGCTTTTCTCTCACAATTTGAGACGGTCCATTATGGTGGAAGCAGAATCAGGCAGCCGGTTGCTCTATTTCCAGTCTGGAAACAAAAATCAATGAATACTGGTGATGAACTCATGTTCTCCATTTTATTTATTCCAAGCCACAAACTCATGTGATGGTTCTGCCCATGGCCAGGGCATGCCTTTCTACATCAATTAAGCAAATCTAGACAATCCATCACAGATATGGCCTGTGGTTTATTTCCAAGGCAATTCTAAACCCCATCACTTTGACAATCACCATTAACCACCATGAAAGATTGCTTGCAAATTCATTTTTCCGAGGCCACCAGCAGGCTGCTCCCAGAATTAACAAGGACACCATGGATATTGTTATCCACTGTGCTACTTCCAGGGCTTCTAATTTACTAGGTATTGGAACCTTATACCTTATGTTCAATATGGATAAAGAGAGAGAAATTATGGAAACAAAGGGAATGAAGGCAAGGATTTGGTAGACGAGGAGTGAAGGGGGAAGAAAGAAAGAGGAAGAAAATGGAGCGGTAAAAGAGATAGGGATAATGCGAAGCAGAGAGGGAGAGGCAGGTAGTGTCAGAAAAGGAGGAAGGAAAAGAGAGAAAGAGAGGCAAAGGCAGGCAGAGAGCAAAAGAGAGGGAAAGAAGGCAAGCATCAAGGAGGTTAAACTTTGTTTATCCATAGCAGGAGTACAGTAGGCATAGGAGCCTACTAAGAATAGTTCCAGTAGCATGTAGAGGAGGGAAATGATGGGAACAAGTTCATCTGTATGTGCATGGTAGACTCCTACTTTCAAACTCTTCCTAGTTTAGTTCTGTGGGGTTCTGAAGACATCCTCCTGGCAAGAAGGTATTCAAAGGAATGATTTTTTTTTCCTCCCTCATGAAATGATTGTCAGCATAACTAATTTTTCCTGGGGTTTGAGAGAAGCTAGGTAGGAAAAAACCTATCAGGGAAAATGGATTAGAGGGACAAAATGGAGTCAGTTAGGAAACTGATTATTTCTTCAAGGTGTGCATGAACAACTTTGAAAGATTCCCAGCTATACTATTATGAAGAGAATCTTCAGTTAGTATTGCTCATGGATATAGGTGGTTTCATCTTCAGTCACATACTAGATAACTGAACTAAACAATGCACAGAGAAGCTCATTCACGTGATTCAACAGAATCTATACCTAGAAGCAAGCTTTAATCATGTGTGAGTCAGTTAGTGTGATTCTGCTGAGCATACATTGCATTAATGTGCCGTTAAATGATTTATCTCAAATTTGCCATGACTTATTCAATCAGTAGTCAATATATGAAGACTGCAATATATTTAAATACAGTGGTCCTGTTTTACATACTGTGGAGAGTTACAAAGAGCCTGGTGTTTGACCTCTATTTTCCAGCTAACAATTGAGCATGCTGAAGTTTCATTGACTTGAAAGCTATTGCACATCCCTCTGTCAGAGACAAGCCTTATAATGCACCATTATAACAGCTAGGATGCAAGTGATTTCTTACACCAGGTTTTTATTTTCAATATTTTCAAGGAGATGTAAAATAAGATAGGTCTTAATTTTAGTAGAATTTACTGTTATTATTTTTTTTAAATAAATCCAGGTATGGGGTTGTTTCCTGCCTCAAGGTTCATGTTGCCAAATGAATGATGCACAGACAGACTTTATATTTAATATGACTTAAGGAGCCTGCCTTGTCTCCATGCTGCTAGAATCTATAGCCTATCCACAATTCCGAGGTACCACTTAACCAATTTCTATGTTCCTGTTGCAATGCTGTGCTCTCTCTGCCTCTTTATATGGCAGCTTTGCTTCTCTGTCCTTCACTATTCTCCATTGTGGCATGTTTCCTTCACCTCGATTCCTCAAGATCCCAAGTCAGGAATCCTAAGTCCTGCCTCCGTCTCTCCTCTCCAGCTATTGGCTGTTAGCATCTTTATTTACCAATCAGAATTAACTGTGGAGATATTCTCAGAAGCTACATGGAAACCCTCTTGTGCAAACTAATTAGGGGAACCCCATTAACATTAGAATACAAGCAGTGACATTACCAACCTAGTCAACACATCTTATTTCCAAAAGAACCAGAGATAGCATTTCTGCCCTTTATGACTGCCAACCACATATGCATTCTTGAAAATATTCTTCAAAACAAAAGTAACTGGTGCAAGGGAAGAGGGGAGAAAAAGAGACAGACAGAAGAGAGAGAGATAGAGAGAGGGGGAAGGGAGAGATATTGAGAGAGAGAATACTTTGCATATGGCAAATTGTCAATGACAATTTTCAGATTTATGTGATTTAATATGCTGATGAAGATGTCCTAATTTGTCTATACAGTGAATTAAGAAATTTTACAGGCTCTGCACCTAAGTTAAACATTTTACATTTTACTAATAATCTTGCACATGTTTTTTTTTCTTTGAGTCTGGCCAAATAAAATTTAGTTATTCTTAGAAAGTAATGTGTAACAGACATGACACTCTCCTTAATATGCCTGCCTATTTAAATCAATACTGCCACAGCAAACAAATTAATTTTCATACAGTTGTATCAACCTGGGAACAATCTTGTTTCTGTGATAAATATAACTGTTTGCATTAATGTAAAGATAAATATTATATTTCAGTAGTAGTTTCAGTGGAAACTCAAAGCACAAGGCAGCAATTTAGTCTGGCCTAAGTGCCTCCACACTGATTTATAAAGTGATAGTTACTATCATGTTGAAGGATTGTTTTCTAACTGCCTATACTAAGTCAATTGACTTTTTGTAACTTAAGCATAGGAAATTAAAGTACTACTTTGTATTTTTCATGTATTCCACAGAGTGTCTTCAAACCTTGCTACCTGCCTCTCATACACTTTTCATTACAGTTGAGGCTTTCATTATAATAATACTTTAAACATCTGTTTGCTTAGCTGACTCATTCAAATATTTATCATTTGTATTATTATTAAAACACAAAGCAAGAACTAGGAAGGGCAGGGGAAGGAGTGTGAAAAGGAAGGAGACAGATAGGAATTTGGAATGATACAATAAGATGGAAGGTAGAAAGCAAAGCCTACTTATCAGGTCCTGGACTTGCTTTGACTTTTGGGATATTCCTTCTGCTATCTGTCTACATACCACTTACTCGAATATATATTTGTGATTTTTGTGAACACTAATAATAACTTCACCATAATTTCCTTGGGCTATTTTTCTTTTCAAAATTCACATTTTTTAAATTTCCTATTATATTCAGTATCTATTGTAACTCATATTTTTGTCATGGAATCATTTCCTAAGTAAGGAACAAGATTAAATTTGAAGAAATCTCTCCGTCTAAAAATAATTTATGTTTATAAATAAAATATAATATAGTAAAACACAGGTACATGAAATTATGTTTTTACAGTATCCCTATGGGTGATAAGTACAGAGCAAAATTACATATTGAAACTTTCCTTACACCCCTATATCTTGAATTAATAATTACAGTGCTCTGGGTGTATATGAGACATCTAAATGGGACAATCTGAAAACATGTCTTGTGATATCTAGAACAAGAGAAGGATTATCATTTTTTAATACTCTCAATGTTGTGTTGGAAGCCTATACCTGAGTGATTGAATAAGATGAAGAAACAAGTGGCATCTAAGTGATGAAGTAGAAGTTAAATAGTCTTTGTTTGAAGATGAGATGAGTGTATGTTTATTTATACACCCACAGATTCTACTGATAAATAGTTAAATTAATTCATATGTCCTGTAAAATTTCAGGGTGTAAATTCAGTCTACAAAGTAGAATATTTTATATATCAATAATGAATGCACTGAACAATGAACACGGACAGCAGTCCTATCTAGAGTAGCTGTAAGAACAGAAATAAAACATTTAGAAATATATTTTATCAAGGATGTGAAAGATCTATTCAGTGAAGTTTGTAGGATGTTTTCAATTGCATACCCTATAGTTCTGAGGTTAATGTGGAATGATAGATGTTTCAGTGTGTGAAGAAATGCTATCAAGTCTTGGCATCTGAGCTTCAAGCATGTATTGTTTACTTTCTTTTATTATCTTTTATTGAAAGGCACAGTCCATCCTTTCATCTTAGCTCTAAATTTTGTCTCTGTACCTATATCCTTTCATGGGTATTTTGTTCCTTATTCTAAGGAGGAATGAAGTATCCACACNATGGTCATCCTTCTTGGTTTTCCTGTTTTGCATAATGTATCTTCGGTATTCTAAGTTTCTGGGCTAATATCCGCTTATCAGTGAGTGCATATCTAGTGACTTTTTTTGTGATTGGGTTACCTCACTAAGGATGATGTCCTCCAGATACATCCATTTGCCCAAGAGTTTCATGAATTCATTGTTTTTAATAGCTGAGTAGTACTCCATTGTGTAAATGTACCACATTTTCTGTATCCATTTCTCTATTGAGGGACATCTGGGTTCTTTCCAGCTTCTGGCTATTATAAATAAGGCTGCTATGAACATAGTGGAGCATGTGTCCTTATTACCAGTTGGAAGATCTTCTGGGTATCCAGAGACTACCCCATCCGGGAATCCATCCCATCATCAGCCACCAAACCCAGATACTAATGCACATGCCAGCAAGATTCTGCTGAAGGGACCCTGATATAGCGGCCACTTGTGAGGCTATGCCAGTTCCTGGCAAACACAGAAGTGGATGCTCACAGTCAGCTATTGGATGGAACACAGGACCCCCAATGGAGGAGTTAGAGAAAGTACCCAAGGAGTTGTAGGGGGCTGCTACCCTGTAGGTGGAACAACAATATGGACTAACCAGTACCCCCTGAGCTTGTATCTCCAGCTGCATATGTAGCAGAAGATGGCCTAATTGGCCATCACTGGGAAGAGAGGCCCCTTGGTCTTTAAACTTTATATGACCCAGCACAGGGGAAGGCCAGGGCCAAGTAGTGGGAGTGGGTTGGTAGGGGAGCAGGGGCAGGTTGGGGTATAGGGAACTTTCGGAATAGCATTTGAAATATAAATAAAAAAAAAAATAATAAAAATGTTAAAAAAAAAAAACTAGTTCTGAGCATTAGGAAAAAAAAAAAAAAAAAGGCACAGTCCAAGCAATTATTCCATGTTGGCCTCAAATTTTCTAAGTAGCCTAAGATGAAAACGTAACTCCTCCTGCTGATTCTTGACTGCTGTAATGATCAGTCTACCTCACCTTCTAGCCTCTTCAATCTAATGTTTGTAAGAAGCAGGTTTAGCCATTATAAGGATTTTGTTGTTGATACTGTTGTTTGTTCTTTTTTGCTGTTTATTTTAAATAATTTTTCTTCTCTTGCGTCAGTAATGCCACTAACAAAGACAGCTACTTGAGATGAACCTTGGATCAAAACCTACTGTGCAGTTGTGCATTTTGCTAGTTCTCAGCCTTTAACATTTCAACCTACACTAACACATGCTAAAAGTGCATCCTCAATGTAAAATAAATGTGACTCAGTTTTCTCGCATTCCCTTTTGCAAATAAAGGATAATTCATTTCTTTGTTCTTCTCACTCTCATAATTATCCATGACCCCTTCCCCAAAGAAAATTTTAATTCAAGCCTGTAAAAGAAGTCCAGCTGAATTCTTTAGATAAAGTTTTACCTTTGATTATATTAATTAGATAGGATTGTAGATCACTGTTTATTATACCAAACTTGAAAAGGCAAAGGAGGAGAGATTGAGAAAGAAGGAAGGAGGACAGAAAGAAGGAGTGGGAAGAAAAGCCATTAAGTGGGACCAGAGGACAAGGTTTAATCCATTTTTAAATCCAAATACCTCTCTGCCAAAAGTGATATTTACCTTTAATTAGAGAATTTTTAAATGGAATTCTTATGAACTCCATTGAAACGAATTTTTGGCCATTTAAATGGATAAATTTAACCCCAAAATATTTTGAAATTAGCGTTAAAATATGCAGCCTGATGTAATTCCAACTACACCACATATTTAATTCTAGCAATTTATAATTTTTTACTGTCTGTACTATGCTTAAAATGTTGCTTACTCTAATTAGCTTATGGTCAACAGGATCTTTAATTAGAACATTGGTAATCTGTCCCCTGAAGCAATTCATGGAGTGTGTTTATGGTTCCAGGATGGTTATCCTAATGAACACAATGATTAAAAAGTACCATTAAGTAGAAATGAAATGAAATACCCTTCAGGGCTACAGGAATTTTTTTCTTTTTTACAAAAGAGCAGTTTGTGCTCAGAATTCAGTATTAAAACTATCTGCAAATTTTAAGAGTATATCTTTAGAATTATGGGAAGAGTAAATGTTATAAGATGACTATATTCTGACAGTGATAGAAGCTAGATTCAAAAGAACACTGGATTAGCTTTTTAAAATAGCTAATTTATTGGAGCAGTTTTAATGGTAGTCTTCAAATTGCTAAAATTGACTAAAGGTCATATGAACAGTATAGAAATTTTGTGGAAAAAAAAGATCTGGCTATGTGTGTTAGGATAATGTGAGGCCCTAGGGGAAAAATCCATCCTCACTCGGACGCTCTTATCTCATATATCTGAATAGGTGATGGTTACTTGCAGTTTAATGATTCAAGTTCGACGGTTGTATTTCAGTAGAGAGCACAACTTTCTGAAGTTTTTAAAACATTTTCTTCATAATTATATTACACATAATTTTGTATATTTCATGGTATCTCATTCCTTGTCTCCTGAGCTCTATAAAACAAGAACATGATATATACCAATGTCTATTATTAGTAAGTATTATATTTTGCCAAAATCTATTTCAATTATTAGAATATACATTTGAAATTTTATTCATTTTTCATTATTAAAATTTGGTACAGTTTCCCCTGCTGTCTTTTTATTATTTATATTTATTTTAAAACACAGAGTTTGTCTTGACTTAACTTGTTTCATCTTAAGCAACTAAATTTGATAAGTTTCAAAATCCTATTCAAAAAATAAGTATTTCTATATTTATTATTATACTGAAATTCAAATTTATTGTTGTATTTGAAGGTTGCTAGAGGCCAAATTTATCAAGCTAAATAAAGATAGTAAATTAAGAAAAATAATCATTGATTTTGACTTTCCTACTAAAACAAAACAAAATAAAATGAACCCAAAACAGTACAGGGAGAATTTCTATTTGTTAAAATAGACATATTTTACCTAATGTGGTGAATAAGAATGAATTAATTAAATGATTACAATGACATAATCTGATGAAGTAGTTAACCTAGGCAATGGGCAGCAAGTGACTGTGAAGAAATGAAAAGAGTGAAGGAGGTAGGGGAACAAACATTGTTGTCATTGATAGATGCTCATCATATACCTAAAGTGTTCTCAGCATGTTGAATCTAGTCAAATCACGATTCTATATTTAACCCCTGACTGACAGGAGAGACAGGAGCTGAGTGAAGGTTTTTCAGGAGGGCAGCAAAATTACCAAACAACCACCAACTCTACAAACTGACTTCTCATTCTGCTTATAAAGATTGCCAGATGATAACAGGATGAGGAAGGTGGTATAATAAAAGAGGCGAGTGATGAATCACCAATCAACAGCTGCTTATCTAATACTGGAGCAAAAATAGTCGATGCTATTAATGCATTATTGTAAATTTGCACAGTATAGCATAAACAGTATTTATTTAAAAACACACTCTGGAATAGTTAAAGCAGAAATGATAACTTGCACCCTCTTAGAGTCTATCAGCTTTATAGGGTGTTTAAAAATGAAGACCCACAAGTGGATAAGTTTTGAAAATGGGTAATGTGTACTTGTGGCTTTCTGTTCTAATCTCTGTTAACTCATTGGGCATTTTAAAAATAATGTTTGATTTTTGAATTTTTTGTTTTTGTTTTCCCAGATGTTAAGTAGGGTAAACCATGTTTTCTTTGGTGTATTGAAGAGACACTGTAATTGCATGTTTTGTTTCAATTCATAATGTGTATATGACAATAATTTATGGTTTCCAAAACTGGCTTATTGACTGCAGTTTATTTTACTCAGGTTATTTTAATGACCCAGCTTACACTGAGAATTTTGTGGGAATTTTTAAGAAAACTATGTTAAAAAACTGTTCTAAAAACTTTGTGAATTGAAAAATCTAAATAATGAGTAATTACCAGCATTTTGTATTATTAATATAGATTTCTTTGTATCTTGTATGTTTAAAGCAGAGGTGAGTATAATATATAAGTATGTATATGATTTTATGTTTCCAAAAAAGAGAAAAAATGAAATGAGTTTCAAATAATGTTGAATTTTAGAAGAGAATTTATTATTGAAAAATATCTTCAAAGGTTAAGGTAAAGTACTCACAATTTGAGTTTTCAGGAAAATTGATGCAAGTTAAGATCCATCTATGATAATGGCAGATTGGGGTTTCCTTTTGTCCTTCTGCACTTGGACTTCCTGCAGCTTTGACATAGGTGTCTGTGCCTCCATGTTCACTAATGTTTCTGTGTGCATACACCCGTGTTCTCTGTTAACTTACTTTAGAAAGAGCAAGTGAATTAGGAAAGTGGAGCATCAGTGACTAATCTGATGGATCATTCAATAACTTTACTCACACTGCCTCACTATGGAAGCTTGTAGGTGCTCTCCAGTGTGACGACATGTGAAATTCTTTTCTGTGTCTGTTTACTATAACCTAAGTATGGCCCTATGAACTGTTAACCATCTAATGTCTCCTTTAACTTAGAGAAACTCTAATGTCTTCTATATTCACTTTCAATCTTGTGTGGAAGATATATTTGTTATAAACAGTAAAACGTTATAGTACAAAGAAATGCATTTTAGACTATGATACAGTAATATAAGTATTAATCATCCTTACTTGAAGTGCAGTAGATACACTGAAGATGTTATTTTTTGACAAATATAAACTTCGAGCATGTGACATATACATGCAATTTTATTAAAGACTTGAAAACACAATTTGTAATGATGGATTTATTTAATATTAAAAAAAATAATACTGAGTTATTGTTAAGAAAATGTCTTCCTTAAGTGAAGCTATACTGAAGTGTCCCAACATGATTTCAATAGCATTCAGTAGCATACAAAATCCATGTCACCATTAATAGATCATCATTACATTAAATAAGAGAATACAAATGCTATATGCCATTATATGAACAACATGGTGAAAAATAGGAATAAAGAAAACATTGAACTTTCAAAATAATTGAGGTACATAGAGAAGGAAGAGAAGGATTTGGAGAGAAGCTATAGAGTGGTGACCTCAACTCCAGTGGGGGGAAATCTTTAATTGAGACAATCTCTGAAAGAAGGGAAGGAAACTTAGATAGTCAAGAAGAGGAAAATCAGGATTACCTACTTACTCCCAAATATATAGGCAAAGAATGAGAAAATTTGATTACTTGTAAAAGTCTTGGGATGAGGAGAAGCTAGCTAAGCATAAACACATTTGCATGGAAGGAAGAAAACAGGATTCCAAAAATTAGCCATTATCAACTTGGTGTAATTATCCTGTGTGAGAAAATTCATGTCTCATGTAACATGAGACACCATTGAGGCATAATATGACAAGAGAAAAATTTACCTTGCACTCGTTTGATAAATGGAATTTTTATGTATAAAGGCTCACTCTATTCCCAGTGTGTATTGGACAGATACCAAATATGCCAAGCCAAATTATATATCCTTGTAATAAGGATTATTTTTTGTCAACTGTGCCTAACCTTCATGATGTATTTCATGGAACAGCACAGGAAGATTAAGTAACCTTCCTTTCACCCTCCTACACTCACTGGCTGGATTCTTAAAACAAATTGATAAGAAATAGGTGAAACTAGAGATGTACAGTCATGGGTTTAGTGTATCATGAAGAAAAGGATACTAGAGATGCTAAATATACAAGGATGGGGAGACTGGGACAAAAGACATGAGCACAGTCATGAAAGTGGAAATAAATCCAATTTGCTTTTCTAGTTAGTATTCAGTCATGCTTTTTGTTTCTTATGGTGAGGGATAAGTACATAAAATATTTGCAATATTGAAAGCATAAAATTTGATTTGAAGTTTCACCATTTTGTTCCAAATGTCTGTTCTAAGTGTACAGAAATTCACTGAATTGTACGGACTTTAAAACTAATTAACTTTGGTGTGTAGTCTTCTCATTTGCATGCTTTTCATAATGAAGTTTATAAAAAAGGAAAAGGAGTTCTCCAAAGAATGAAAATTAAAGAATTTAGCCTAATGACTGTGGCACATAGAACATGGTAATCTGAACAGGAGAAACAGGCAAGGGTACTGCTATTGAGAGAAGAAAGCGGGTAAGAATGGGTTTGTCCTACACACTGAGAGTTTCCCAGGAGGTAAAAGCAATGTCTAGGATTAACATTCTTATTGAATATTCATTCTATATTTATATTTATATAATATAGAATTCTGTAGCAAAACATGTTAACTTCCCATAGGAATAAAATAAAGATAAATCTATTAGAAGCTTGAAGGCTTGGTGATTTACTATATCTCCTGGTGCTCAGCAAGAGTTGACACGAAATAATTGATATTACAAGTACATATTATTTGGCATGGCATATTCTGGTGCCTCGCTGATACACACTGGGAATAGAAGGAGCCTTTATAATTAAATTCCCTTGCTCAAAAGAGTGCAAGGTAAATGTTGTTCTTGTCATACTAGGCCTCAATGGTGTCTCCTTCTCTAACAGTGTTTTGTGTAGCTTCCGGTAGAACTATAATAAGAATTATAGTCTTCCTCAGATTCAGAAAGCTTATTAGAGTATGTGTTATATCCTTGACCATATAGGGAAAGCCAGCAGAATACAGTTGTTTCCTTTCAGAGTCATTTCAATGGCAAAACTTGGTACAGGGAACTCATCCCCTTTTGTTTTCTGCCACTTAAAACAGTAGGGAAACAATTTAGCTCCATTTTCTCTTATACAAGGAATCCTCTAAGAATGTGGACCAGCATTCATGCCTTTCATGTGTTTTCATACTCCGTATTGGAAGCTAGGCTGGTGACTTTAAAGGATTAGAATATGTAAAAAGTTAAGTGCCACCTGCAAGAACAGAAAGTTAAACAGATACTGTAGCCTCCTTTCTGCCTGGGAATTCTTGAGCTCTTGCTTACTTACTGTGAAAAAAATGTATCCTATAAGATGAAGTGCTCTTTAGACTAGTATGTGTTGCAAGAAATGGACAGACCTTAAGCTAACACACAATAAATAATCAAGTCTTTGAGTCCAAATAGGTAAAGCAAAATGGAGGTGAAGCTTCCAGAGTCATGCCTTCAGAAGAGATCTGACTGTCAGCTGATTCCTTGATATAGTCTTAGAAAAAGTTCTCCAGGGAGGATCACCCAGCTACATCTTGAACTGTTTGGTCACAGAGAACATAATAAATCACATATTATTGTTTAGACTGCTTACTTTGAAAGTGGGTACAGTTTTGTCTTATAGGTAAATAAAATGTGTTAACTTGGCATTCTTTTCTGAACCATCTGTTTATTCCTCAAAGAATGTGACACAGGAAGAGTTCTGTAGCGTCAGTGTACAAGATAGAGTATATTATATTGTAAATGGTTATTAATTTCATTGTATAAATAGTATTTCAGTCAGATGAATGTTAACAATACATCAAACATGCTTCTGTGTTTCACTTACAGTCATCATAGCAGCTCTCTGTGAGAGGTTCAGTCATAATTTATACACTTAATATGAGGAAGCTAAGGTCCAGGAATTTACAAAGTTTTGGTTTGTGATTGAGCTCAGATTATCTAGTTCTAAAATTCATGCTGTTTCTTTACCATGATTTTGAATACTATATAGTGAAATATATCACCTATTTATATGTAACATTGGAACTTATATTCTTGGCATCTAAATTATGTTGTTTTACCTTAATATATATTTAATGATATTATCAACCATTAGCTAATAGTTAATAATTTGTGCATGCTTATGTATGTATGTGTGAGTATGTGAAATGGCACATTTGGAAGCCAGAAAACTTGTAAAAGTTGATTCTGTCATTTCACCATGTGGGTCCTGGGACTACACATCAGCTTGAGAGCCTTGGCAGCAAGCAGTGATACCTGCTGGGTCATTTCACAGGCTCAGTAACAATATTTAGAGACATTGAATCTGTAAGCTCCAAGTTACTCTTGTTGTTGTTGCTATAACATTTGCTAATTGTTAAATTATTTGAACACTCTCAAGGAATCAGAGGTTCTCAAGTTATTTTAAAATTAAAAAAAATCCTTCTAAATCAGAAGAAAGACATCACATTATGTGAGTTAAGAAATGTGGAAACAGGTTTTCTGTATATTGCTTTTATTATGTTTAGGTATGGGCCTTGAATTCCTGATATTTTCAAGACTTTTTATCATGAATGCATGTTGGATTTTGTCAAATGATTTCTCAGAATCTAACAGGATGATCATGGTTTTTTTTTTTTGTTTGTTTGTTTTTTTTTTTTGTTTTTTTTGTCTTTGAGTTTGTTTATATAGTGGATTACATTGATGGATTTCCATATATTAAACCATCCCTGCATCACTGGGATGAAGTCTACTTGATCATGATGGATGATTATTTTGATGTGTTCTTGGATTCTGTGTGCGAAAATTTTATTGAGTATTTTTGCATCTATACTCATAGTGGACATTGGTCTGAAGTTCTCTTTCTTTGTTGGATCTTTGTGTGGTTTAGGTATCATAGTAATTGTTGCTTCACGGAATGAACTGGGTAGAGTATCTTCTGTTTCTATGTTGTGAAATCGTTTGAGGAGAATTGGAATTAGGTCTTCTTTGAAGGTCTGATAGAACTCTACATTAAACCCATCTGATCATGGGTTTTTTTGTTTGTTTGTTTGGGAGACTATTAATGACTGCTTCTATTTCTTTAGGGGATATGGGGCTGTTTAGATCGTTAATATGATCTTTGCTGTTGATCTTTGGAATTAAGACTGACAATGTGCATTGAGAGTAGAAGAAGATGGATTGGAGATGACAGCTACCTGGTGATCCACAGTCACCTAAAGTCTTGAAACTGGAGAGTGCATTAGTGAACACTAGACAAAACATGTTTGCCTTCTTGACCTGAGGAAGGCAGTTACACATAAAGACTCCAACCCAAATCTTTTTAAAATGAGCTCCCCAAGTGCTTGTGTTTTCAATTCCCCACCTTTCTTCTGGGGATATAAATATCCATGATTTTATAGTTTTCCCAAAATGATATGAAGGCAATTTGTATATGTAATGCTTCCTTAATTATTAGCATTAAGATGTAAACTGTTACCTTATTGATTCCAATAGAATAATTTTTTTTTGTATTTTTGAGATAGGGCCTCACTGAACAGAGAGCTGTCCTAGAACTCATGCAGACCAATCTAGTCTCCAAGTCACAGACATCTCCTTGCCTTTGCTTCCTATGTGCTGGACAACAGATGTGTGTCGCTCCACATGGATAACTAGTAACATTATTTTTGATTGTTGATAGTCAAACTTCAATTTTCTTATAGCTTGCCAAGTATGGCTTTAGATTTGCTATAGATTTAGAATAATAGTATATAAATGATGACTTAGGTTCATGAAATACTATAATATCATGAGTTTATTCAATCATTTTGTGGTCACTGTCCTACACACAGAACTTTTGCCGAATTATTAGAGTGTAAATGACTGCAATCATTCATAAATTACCAACATCAGGTTTCTCCCTAAATTAATAAGAATGTATCATATAATATCACTAATAATAAAGTCATTATTTTATATATTATACTTTAATGAACAAAATTAGAAAATTTTCTGTTGATACTGTACTCTGGTTTACCTACTGTTTATACTCAAATTTTTGACAGTTGACTTTTGTTGCTGTATGCCTATCCTTTTCTCTTAGCAATATTTGTTTCCATGACAGAAACTGTCAGCCTATACAAAACCTTTTAGTTTATTATGATCTTCATACCATTTAAGTGCAGGTTGATTTTGTGCTATGCACATGTGCCTTAAGTATCTATTAAGAATGAACCAGAATATCACTTCTCAAACTATTTTTGGAAGATTTCTAAGAAGCAGAAGGGAGCCAAAAGATTCCTGTGAATTCCCTTCTTCCTTCCCTTCTTTCTTCCTGCCTTTTCTTTTCCCCTTCCTTCCTTCTTTCCTTCCTTCCTTCATTCCTTCTTTTGTTCTTTTCTGACAAGTTATCATGTTCTCTTGGCTGGGCACAATTTACTCAACCAAGAATAAGTTTAAATGTCTCTTCCTTTTTCTTTCCACCTTCAGAGAGCTTGGATTATAGCACTGCGCAAGTTATATTTTGTGTTGAGGATCTAACCAGGGATTTTATATGAGAGTCAAGCACTCCTGAGTTATACTTTCTGCCTCCTTTGTAATTCTAACAGATCAATGGCAATCTAGTTTATTTGAAAGCTTTATGGTTGTTACATAAAAATAAAAACCAGTGATCTGTTATATCAACTTGGTATCAATTGTTCTTTAAATAACAGATGAAGAAAAGGAACCAGTTTTGGACAAAAACTTATATATTATTAGGTGTATCGTGTACTATATCTTGTAGCCTTAAAAACTACTACAGAATGTTCTATATTCATCTTTGTATTAAATTTCTGAAGGTCTGTTCATTCTCACAGATTGCCACACTGTAGGCAGATACAAACATATTTTGGCAACTATGTTTACCCAATTGAAACACTCTTATACAAGGAGGAAACGAGGCAAGTTTTCTATTAGAAGTCTCCACAGATTTACAATATTTCTGAGTTTCTAGGAGGCCGAATGTTTTTTGTGAGTTAAAGGTTTAATATGGATGGATTTAAGCTAATGAAAAAAGCTCAAGAGGAAGTGAAGTGCCCACTTCCATTTAGTTTTAATAAGTAAAAATTACTGTTTCCTTTATATATTTTTTGCTTATTTATTTCATCTAAAATATGGAGGCAAAGTGAAACAAATCATATAACCCATTAACCCAGAAGGTAGAACTTTATGAATTATCAATGCACTCTGGCAACATAGCTACTATTTTATTTCAGTGTTTGTTCATTTGTTTTTAATCATATGTAGAGTTGTTATGTGGTTTGTATGCTTTGACAGACATCATAATTTGTGATTTCAAACATTTTACTTTATTTATTTTATTCGATGGGTTCATATTTTTTGTTTTACTTTACTTTTTTTAAGTGACAGAGTCTTGTGTTTCCCAGACCCTCAGATTGTAATCAAATAAGATAACAGACATGAGCCACCACACCAATTTTATACAGTGCTGGGGACTGAATTTATATTTTTAAATGCTATGCAAGTATTCTACCAAAAGAATTATATCATGAACCCCACTCTTTGAAACTGAGGCTATTTTGTTATTGTAAAGAGAGTGTAACACTTTTGTATAGCTAGAGAAATTCTCAGATAGACGCGGAGCTGTATTCTTTGCAGAGTCCAGTGACATTTACCTGATTTAACTCTTTAACTCATGGCCACTCCTTATTGTCCAGAGCCACCCTGTTAACTGTAGGAAAACTGTACAAATCTGTAAAGTTGTAAAGTTTATCTTATGAACTTCAGCCGATTATGACCTTAGTCTGAAGGTCTGCTTTCTCATTTAGGAAGCATTAATTCATAAATTGGTCTCCTGGCAAGTATCAATACATAAACACCATTCTCTGAACAAAAAGAAAAATTGCAGTACCCCAAGGTTCTTAAAATTTGGTAAGTGAAGGTTGGAGAGATGACTCAGTAGGTACAGTGGCTTGCTAACAATAAATCGATACCCAGATTCCCCCACAGTAGAAGGAGAAACAACCAAATGTGCACTATAGTGCAAACACACACAAATACATATGCACACACACACACACACACACACACACACACGCACACACTAAATAAGTATTAAATAAAACTGGTAAATGAAGCCACATAGTATAGAATTTGGACAAACTTTAATGTTGGAGATTAGCTTTGGGGGTTCTGAGTGATCAAGCTACAAATATCTGAATTAAATATACTAAATTTTATTTAAAATATTGGTTTGATATATTAGTCTCTATATAGCAGGTCATAACTTATGACATTATTAACAGATTTTGATTTATGAGTCTACCAATGTCTCAGTTCCTACTTTTACATTTGATTTATCTTATTGTCACATTTTTATAAAATAAAAAATAATTTGATAAGTAATATTCAGTACATTATAAACTTCCACACAAATATTCTCACATTTGACTCTTCTGTATTTTTTTTAATTGTTGAAGATATAACACAATTTTTTGTTACCTTTTTTCTTCTCAAGAATGCATTTCTGCTGGTGCCTACAGGAATTATATCAGGTAGATAAAGTACTCTCATCCCTTTATAAAATAGATTTTTTCTTGTATTTAAATAAAACAATTAGCATCCAGTGGAGAGGCAACTGATATTTTGTTGATGTTTTGTTTGTTTTGCTTTGTTTTTTAATATAAGAGGGCCTCAACAATTCAGTACATTAAAAAAGAAGTCTGGACTTCTGCCTTCTTGAGTTTCTAACAGTTGTTTTCAAAATTTTGCACGATGACTAGTAATGCCCATGTAATGCCATGCCCTCTTGAGTGTCTTCATTGTATTAGAGAACCACAATTCTTTACCCTTCTTGGTCCTTGCTTGTCTGGTCATTCTGCATTAGAGCAAGTAAAATGGAACCCAGGAGATGTGCTGATCAGTCCTCGTGTTCAACCTAGATGTGATGACACCACTCAAAACCTGGGGAAAGGCCAAGTTCACCATGCTTTGCATTATTTTGATGGCAGTCATTTATTTATTTATTTATTTATTTATTTATTTATTTTGGTTTTTTGAGACAGGGTTTCTCTGTGTAGCCCTGGCTATCCTGGAACTCACTCTGTAGACCAGGCTGCCCTCGAACTCAGAAAACCACCTGCCTCTGCCTCCCAAGTGCTGGGATGGCATTCATCTTAACAAGTTTTAAATTTCTGTGGGACTGGATCTAGTCTCTTACCTCAGTAGATGAATACTGTTCCCTTATCAGTTGTAAGCACTTCAAAATTCTCTTTATTGGATATGTTACATAATGGAGTAAGGGGACAGTGGGGCATAAATGTAACAAACAGGTTTATATCCAACCCATAGCTAAACTTAAGAGCTTCACGTCTGATTCATTTTCTCTAGGGATTAGAAAGCTTCAGTAGCAGAATTACCCAGTGTTGATTTTTACATTGTTTAAGTCATCAAAGCAAGGAGGCCGATTTAATGCAGAATGTATATGTTTTTATACTTATTTAATTTTATTTCTTTTGTTTTCAAAATAGGTTTCATTTTCTCAAACTAATGTTGAATTGAAATATGTTGTCTTGAAATTCTGATCTTCTTGCCTTCACTTCATGAGTATGGGGATAACATCTGTGGATGACAATTTTCAGTTTTATACATAGCTAATAGTATTCTTAGCACCGTAAGTTCCTTTAGATCAGCAGTTTTCAAACTTCCTAACATTGTGACCCTTTTATATAGTTCCTCAGGTTGTGCTGATCTCCAACCATAGCATTATTTTTGTTGCTTCCTTCTTTTTTTTTTAACTTTAAAAAAAAATTATTTATTTATTATTATTTTCTTTATTTACATTTCAAATGCTATCGCATACCCACCCACTCCCACTTCTTGGCCCTGGCCTTCCCCTGTGTTGGGTCATATACAGTTTACAAGACCAAGGGGCCTCTCTTCCTAATGATGACCGATTAGGCCATCTTCTACTACATATGCACCTAGAGACAGCCTACAAGCCTGGTGCTTGAAACACCAGCTCCTTTTACATCGTGCTTCCCCAGGAACACCCGAGCTAGGAAATCACACCATGGGATCATGTCTTTCAACAGCTCCCTGCAGCTCAGGCTTATTCGTCTCTATTTGAATGCTATGCTTTTATTTTATCTGTATTGTTTTCTATAGTTCAAGAGAGATGGGTTTACCATTCGGGTTGGAACCCCTGAGTGTTCTTAGCGTTCTTAGTGTCCTCTCTCCAGGACACTACCCTCTAAGAAGGTAAAAGCAAAGGTTCTTGAAGACCATACTTTGGGCTGTACTTTTCTTCTTGCCTTCTCTCTTAATCCTGTACATTATTTGTGTTTTTTCATCCCTTTGGTCCGATGTCCATCTGCTGATTTGCATAATGAACTGGACAGTGTACAAGTGGTTCCCTACTAACCCTGCTCTGGGAGCCTAGCTGTCTTCCTTATCTCTGGTGCTTCTGACGCCTGTGAGATGGTCCTGTTAAAAGGAGTAGGAACCAGGAGGAGGAGAGTCCTCAGCAGAGCTCACTTCAACTGGAATNGAGGTTGCACACTGTGATTTCACAACCAAAAGCCAAAAGGAGCCGGCCACCCCAGGCCTTGGGCAACCAGCCTTCCTCAAATAGGCTTGCCCAAAACCAGCATGATGCTTCCAAGAGCCCTGCTCTGCCCTTCGTGGCATGGATCCTTTCCCTGGTGTGGACTT
>NC_034593.1:19378535-19400864 GCF_900095145.1 Mus pahari | reverse complement strand
CCACCTACAGGGTTGCAGCCCCCTTCAGCTCCTTGGGTACTTTCTCTAGCTCCTCCATTGGGGGCCCTGTGTTCCATCCAATAGCTGACTGTGAGCATCTACTTCTGTGTTTGCCAGACTTTTGTTGCTTCTTAATGCAATAATTTTGCTACTGACATGGAGAATAATATAAATATGTGACATCTGATATGCAAGAGATCTGATACATGACCCCGGTGAATGGAGCATTCAACCCACAAAGGGGACATGATCTACAAGTTGAGAATCACTGCTTTAGATGATAATAAATATTTAAGGTGATTATTTAACAATCATTAATATCTGGGTGATAGGGTAATGTAAGTATTGACTGATATAAAGTTTTCAGAGAATGACCTACTAAGCTTCATATACCATGCTTTTGAAACAATTTACATTCTGTAATCTTTGGCAATTTGTAATTTTGCTCTTGGATTCATTTGACTTAAGATGCTCAAGCAAACACAGTATCTTCTTGGTATATTTCAAGTGTTCAGATGAAAATAATCTTTAACCTCTAGGTATGTGCACTTTAAGGCAGTGAATGGGAACCTTTTTAAAGAACATAAAATGAAATGCAACTAATATATTAAATAAAAAAAGAATTATCAAGCCAGGAAAACTATTTGAAAGATATTATTTTTTTATGACAGATGATTACTTTTAAAGAAAGCAGTATACCTTCGTGTCATGAAAATGAGCTGCTGTCTACAACAGCCAGTTTTCTTCTGGTCTGTGGATCCCATCTCCTCTGATACTGAATTAAAGGGCTTTCAGTGTGATCATTGCGACTGGTGTGCTTTTGGTTTTTTAATAGCTTCTAGCTACTCACCACAATGAACTTAACACCATGAGTTAGTAAGCAAAGGTCCTTTTAATCATAATCCTGCTGACTCTTGCCTCACCTATATAACATAATCTCAATTATATAAATACAATTATACAGTTTTTTTCAGCTACTAAAGCAATAGCTTACAGTCTCCAGGGATAGCATTTTTTTTTTCTCTTAATGACATTTCCAACACGTTCACATCATTAGTTGAGTTTGACGAGAATGCGTATGTCTTTCCACAAAATTAGATGTGATCAGCTTCTAAGAAGTTCTTTAGGCTATTGTTATCTCCATATTACTTGTTTCCCTATCTCATGAACCTATCCTTCATGAACAATCCTTCAATAGTGATAGCTGGAAAAGCTTTGTAACTCCTTTTTAAATTTTTTATTTATTTTTTAAAATTATTTTTAAATCTATTTTTACAGTCCAAACTTTATCCTCCCTCCAGCTGCATA
The DNA here is from genome assembly GCF_900095145.1 of Mus pahari. NCBI lineage: Eukaryota > Metazoa > Chordata > Mammalia > Rodentia > Muridae > Mus > Mus pahari. The sequence continues at coordinate 19,399,556 of NC_034593.1, read as the reverse complement.
CTCTCACTGTGCCACATCACACAACTCTTCCTCGCATCTCCAAGAGGATGTCCCCAAACTTCTGCCCCCATCCCACCAATCCTCCCCACTCATCAGGGCCCCAAGTCTCTCAAGGATTAGGCTCATCTTTTATGAGTCCAACCCTAGTAGTCCTCTGCTTATTTGTGTCGGGAGCCTCATATGCTGGTGAATGCTGCCTGGTTGGTTGCTTAGTATCTAAGAGATCCTGCAAACCTGGTTAGTTGAGACTGATGATCTTCACCTTCCTCCTCAGCCCTCTCCAGCTTTTCCCTAATTCAACCACAGGGGTCTCCAGCTTCTGTCCATTAGTTGGGTGTAAATATCTGCAACTGACTCTTGTTGAGCAGTCATGATAGGGCCCTGTTTGTAAGCACACCATAGCATCAGCAATAGTGTCAGGCCTTGAGCCTCCTACTGAGCTGGATCCCAATTTGAGTCTGTCACTGGCCCTCCTTTTCCTCAGGCTCTTCTCCATTTTTGTTTCTTCAGTTCTTTCAGACAGGAACAATTCTGGGTTGGAATTTTTGACTTTGGGACTGCAAGCCCATCCCCATCACTTGATGCCTGACTTCCTATTGGAGGTGGACTCTACAATTTCTCTCTCCCCACTGTAGAGTAATTCATTTACGTGCCAATTGTGGTGGCTCATGCCAGTAGGATTTGCTGTAGAAGGCAGAGGCAAGAGTACCATGAGTTGGAGGCTAGCCTGAGACTTGTAGCTCCTAACAAGATCATATTAGTGTAATGAATCATAGGGAGACCAAGAAGAAATATATTGATTGACAGTATATAAAATCTGCCAATTCTGTACAATTAGCAGTACATGTACTATGACATGCAGATCAAATTAATAAAAATTGGTATATAATCTTCAAAAGAGAAAAACTAGCAGGAGATAACCCAACTGATAGAAATGTTGACTATAAAATTTTATCCCCTATTTTTATAAACTATGAAGAAAAATATCTTACATTGTACTTTCAAGTGAATTCTAATTTAACCTATACCTGAACCAAGTGAAATGTGTTTTCATATATTCCTGTCCACCAGCACTTTACCACTATCCATATAGCAGGATAAATTGCTTTGACAACACACACTTCTGGGAACATCATATTTACTAAGAATAAAAATTAATCACTCAAATTTACATTTGAATGAAATATTTTCCAGGATAACATTTTAATTTTATCTTCCCTTTTATAATTTCACCTGACAAATTAAATGACTTGAAATAGAAATGGATTTTCAAAAATTATGACTTATTATGATATATACAATCATATAAATCCTTGTACATTCTGCATATCTTAATTTTACCATCAGTCATATATAAAGATTCATTGTAGTTTATCCAACAGATTGTCATCTGGAAGATAAAGTCATGATCCTTGATACTGAAAATCTAACTATAAGGATTTCTTAAAATAATATGATCTTTTGTAGTTACTTACTGTGGCTGATATAAAATTTTACCCTGTGGCAGTTTATTTTATAAGAACCTTTTAACAAATCAGTATAATGGATAGTTATAATTAAGTGCTGTTATTCAAGGAAATACATAACATATCTCAGAAAGGAACTTAATGTAGCTGGCAATGGTTATTCCTCATTGTAAATATGAAGAAATTTGAAATCCTCTAGGAGGCAAACTTCTGGGTATCTTTGGAAGAATTTTTCCAGATAGGATTAAGTGAAGAAGGAATGTATACCCCAAATGTAGGCAGCAATACTCCACAGGATTAGGTCCTAGGGAGAATAAAAAGGTTTCATTCGTTTATTTGTTTTTGTTTTATTGTTTCTTGATGTCTTGTAATCAATACGGGAAGATTCCCAGCCCAAAGAAACACATGAACTCCGCCATATTTCCCCATCAAGACAGAAGAAACTACTCTTTCAAATTATGAGCCTAAATCAGACCTTCTCTTATAAGCAGCATCTAGTGAGATATTTTGCCAGAACAATAAGAGAACTAACACAAATTATATTAATGTGATTTTGCATAGTATATCTAACTATATTTTAATTATCTATAATATTACTAAATATAACAACATGTAAATTTGCAAAGTAAATTTGAGTATCCCAAAACATAACAAATTTTGAAATTATGAAAATATACCATATATTATTTTATTTTAAAACCAAGTAAACTCTCATCCTGATAACTTCTTTTGAATACATGTTAATATTTCCTTTCTAGAATATTTTACATATATTGAAATGATATGTTACTTTGACATACTTATTTTTCTTGGGCAAATAATGATAATAACATATATCACATTTTTCTAAATTCCAGACCCTGTGGGACAGTGGTTTTTAACCTGTAGCTCATGACCCCTTTGGGAGGATCAAATGGCCCTTTGACAGGGGTCACATATCATTTATTCAAATGAAAAATCAAATATATTACTATTTAAAACACTATCAAGTTTATAGTTTTGAAGTAGTAACTTAATTTTAAGGTTATGGGTAACCATAACATGATGAAGTGTATTAAAGGCTTGCAGCATTAGGATTAACAATAGGTTGGGGACCGTTGCTATAAATAGCCTTGTAAGCTTGGGTTCATTTTCCTAGAAGTAATCTTGTCAGAGTAGAAATTGTACTATAATAATTTATCCAATAGTTTCTTTGTGATGATAAACATGCTTATAAGAGTAAACAGCCTCCAATATTGATACTTAAACGTAGAGAGTATTTGAAATTATTAGCTGTTCAGTTTGGTGTATATGTCTAGAATCTACTAAAAACCAGGAGACACTGAAGTTGTCGGGCCATAGTAAGTTTCCCAGTGTTGGGTATATAGAAACTCTATTCAGTAATGACAGATACAGGTGAGCATCTGTTCTGTAGAGCTTATCTTTTAGAGTTACAGCAGATAAACAACCATCAATAGATAACATGGAATAAGACAATAGGATAGCCATCATGATCATATAAAAACTAGGAGATAGACATAGCTATGAAATAGAGATAACTACAGACAGTGGGAAGTGAGTAGAGATGGGGGAGGTTACTTAGGTTTCCATATACTGAAGAATAATTATCAAAGGAAAAACATTTAAAGGACATAGAAAGAGGAAAGACTCAGGTTAGAGAGGGTAACAGATAATTTGATGAACATAAATTTCAGCTTTGTCATTTGGATTCATTTAGTTAAGAACGATTATCAAGCCATAAAGCTTCTAAGGGAGGTTATCCTTGTTTAATTTCTGATATCCCTTCAGACAAGACAATTTTTTTTCATGAAACTTGAACTATTTATTCTAAATAAAAACAAATCATAGTAAGACAGGTATTTTAGAGTTAAGTGAGAGAAGTCAGTAGTGGTACCAGAACCACAATTTTTGAGCCATATTTGAAGCAAGCCTGAATTTTTAAATTACCTTTACTTTTTACTATCCAGACATTGTCCCCCCATCCCTGTCACCCCTCCATCATTCTTCATCCCATTCCTCCTCCACCCTCAGTAAAATCTTTTAGACCTATATCTTGTCTGCAATTAACTGAGTGAAAACTAGTGAATGAGGTCTTTGGAAAGCATCCAATGAAAGGCTTTTATTATCAAGTTGGCTGGTTAAATGGCTTTACTCTATAATGTGCATGAGTTGAGCAAGATCCTTTGCTATTTGCATTACTGTGGCTTTCAGTATTAGTGTAGGTAGAACACTGACACTAATGTGGTATTGTGAGGTATACCACCTCAGCAGCTGCCCCTTTGTAAAGTATCCCTCTGCTTCCCCAGTGATCATCACACAAACATTGGGACGTCATTTTAAAAATAATAATTCTGTGTATATTTCTCTAAGTGAAATTGTTTTTCCCCTTTAGAGAAAGATTCACACTCCATTTTTCTGTCTCCTTCCTGCACAGTTGCGCATTTTTGCTGTTCTTCTATTAAAACATTTTTGTTTACTTTTAAAATGTAAAATGCCAAGGGTTTTGCATTTTGCAAAAGATTTTCACTAGTTCTCAGAGTTTTTCTTCCAACTTCTTTGCTGAATTATTATTTTCTCTTCTTTGCTATAGAAAGAGGGGAAGGCTAAGAAAGCAATGATATTGGCGCACACACACCATTTCAGCTGGACTGTGCACGAGGACATTTTAAGATTGCTGAAAATTGCTACAGTTGAAAACAATATAATCTGTTCAAATTTGATTAAAAATTATTTTTATTATTCTTACCAAAAAGTAAAAAGATAAATTGGTGAATAGTCAATGCTAATTTGATTTAAGATTTTTATAACACATGGACAAAAATTCACATTTCATCTATAAATGTATATATTAATATGCAAATTAAACAACTTTGAAAGATATTAAATATAAAAATCTGAAAGTCAGATAATAAAGTCATCACTCCCATTGGGTTTATTTAGACTTGCTTTTTGTCTCTTGTATTAGAAATACTAAGCGACACATATATTCATGGAAACTAAAAGAATTTCCAACATTGAAGAAACTGAGAGTATATTTGATGTTCAAGAATAAATTGAGTAATACCACTTAAAAATAATAAGATAAACTCATGGTACACTAAATATGTAAGCTTGTATATTTAGGCAAAATAAATGTTACTGTCCACTATATTTTAAAGTATGATTTCTTCCTTTCCACCATCATTTGAAACAAGTATTCATATCATGAAGAAAGAATTATGTCCTATAACAAGTGACAGTCAAATAGATGGAAGGTATTGAGAAAACCCAGTTTAACAGGTTGCTCAGTTTACATAAAAGTTTAGTGGTCTGATTTGTAAAACCCTCATCTGTGCACATATGTCCAGCACTAACTACTTAGTAGCATATTTTTAAAAGGCTGTGAAATTGGGAAATGGCAACATGTTAGAAGTTTGGGAGGGTTTGTGAGGGAGATGGATGTGGGCAAATGCATTGTGGTCAGATATAAATTATATAATAATAAGTAATTTTAAAAAGGGAAATACCTTTTATCTTGTGTGCAGAACTTGAGGGAGAACATGATCAGTTTTGAAAGAAAATAATGGCACAGTCTTCATAGGTCATAGGACTCAAATCTTTAACATAGTTCAGCAAGAAGTTACTGAAATGTTATGAAGATCAAATAGTTCAAAACGGTTCAGCAGTTTCGAAGACATATTGGAGGAGCAGGTAGGGAAATAAAGGTTACACCAACAGTTCAGAAATGATAATTTACCCAAGTACAAGAGATAGAGTGATCAATATTTAAATAAGTAGATGGGATCAAGTAATAAATATCAGCCTTAGTAAACTGGACAAATGAGATGGCCCACTTTCCCATTATATCATATACTGATGCTCTCAAAGATAGGGTACTACTTTAAGGAAGGAAGCTACTCTTCATTTGCTTAGTTAAGATTGGCGCAGTAAATTCAAGTTTGCAAAAAAGAGATGGTGCACTCCACTTTATATATAGTGTGCTGAAATTCAAAGAAGAGGGTAGATGGCAGGCAGTATCATGGCAACTGCTTTTCCATTCAAAGTGAATGTAGAGGTGCAGATGAACTGTCTCACTCGAGGAGAGAACAGTACAGTGTGAGAGTAAGTGGTACAGTTGGCGATTCTCACCCCTGTAACTAATTACATGCAGATGTGGACTAGACTAATAGGACAAGAGATTATAGAAAAGGTCGCACATGGGCAGTGGCATGTGCTCATACAAACATGTAAAAGAATATGATTATGAAAACCTTTTTTTATGTTAAAAATGTCCAAATTCAGAAAACAAAACAAAACACAAACATGTTTTTCCCCACTTTGATCATGAGCAACCACGACGTATCAGAAACTATGTATCATCTTAGTTTAATATTAGTAATGTATGTTGTCAAAACCATAGTGATTCTGTCTGCATTATCTCTAAGAAGGTATAGGCAAGAAGCCAAAGTTTGGTCTCCAGATCCCACATATTGGAAAGACTAGAGTTAAATAATGAATTAACATATCCAAGGAATGAACATAGTTCTCTAAATTAAAATGTTAGTAGAATGTTCTACACAGTGGGTTCAGACACCATGGTTCTTCTGAGTACATCCCCAAAGGAGAACTGTGTCAGTCAGAATCAATGTACTGTCAGAAATCACTGAAGCTAAATTCAGCCTCTTATTTGTATCTAAGTAGATCAGCTAGGAGATGATTTCTCAGATTTTTACCAAAAAAATATTGTAAATATTCTGAGCCCATTTCCATATAAATGGAACTTTACTTGGTTTCATTACATTATATATTTATAATATCATTCATATTTCTCTTTCTCTGGGTAAAAATATGTAAAGTTCATATACATTTATTGTGTTAAGAAAAGCTTATAACTTGGACTATGAGAATATTTTCAGTATATGTTATGTGATACAGAATGGAAAACATTGCCACTCCACAGAACAATTTAGCCAACATGTATGATAATTTTTCTTTATATAATTAGGATAACAGCCATTCTTAGACACTCGTTATTCTAAGAAAAGAGCTATTTTAAAAAATAATTTTGGCACTCTCATTATAAAACATCAAAATATGGGAAACAAGATCCCAGATGGTATTGTGAACATTCTTAGTACTGAGTCAGTTTCATCATTACATATGTTCAAACGGATACTGAGACAAGAGTTTAAATATAGAGAAAATATCTAAGTTAATTCTTTCAAACTGTGCACATTTGCCTTTCACTTAAAATCATGGCACCATTTTAAGTGTTTTCTTACAGATTTAAACATTAGAACATTTTGTGTCAAATTTCAATTCCTGTTGTAGTCAGGAACCACATGATTCATTTTTTCATTAAAATATCTGAAACATGTGTTACATGGCAAAGATAGAAATGTGATCAATAACAGAAATGGATTTCTCATTAGAAAATTTCTGTGATGCAAGTAGACTCCAAATTTGCCACCATGTGACATATCATAGATATATTAAAATACAGATATTCATAGAGCAGAGTAAATGTCTCAAATCATATTTTAATATGAGCTGAAAGTACACAGCAAAGGTGGACCAGAAAGAAATGTAATACATGAAGTGGGAGACACAGATGGGTCTATGCTATATTTGAGATCTCGCTGCTGATCATTTTCACCAGTGATAAGCCTATGAGTTATAGATTTAAGCTAGGAGACTTACAGGAAGGGATGCAGAGCAGGTCGATATCATGTGTTTGTTTCAAAGAAAAGATCCAGGGCAATAAGCCTCATCAGTAACTATAGCGAGCCAGCTAGTAGTTGAATGACCATAGACTTATTTGCATACCTTGAACAGAGAGCACACGGAGGGAGAATGCTTGTCATCAAGGTCTAACATCTTAAGGCCATATGAAGGTTGGCTGCTCATCCAGTTTCACCATATAAGTTTCAGTTTGTGATGGCTTCTGTTTTTATGATGCTTGTTTATTTATGTGTATCTCCTCATACTTCTATCAGTTCATGTTTAACATTTGTATAATTAATGATTACTAACTTGAAATACTTTGATATGTTTTGCTTATATTTTTGAGCAATAAACTTATTTTTCTTTTAAAAATTAAATTAAACATTCTCAAATCAAGTTCTCTTTCAACTTAAAGGCAAAACCCTTCCCTTTGTTGTGACATTAATAAAAAAAAAATTCTGGTTCAAATTTTTATTGAAAATTAAAAAAATGATTTTGAAATATACTAAAATAATGTTTTTCAAACTGTTATAATTAAAAGTAAATAGGAGTTTTGATTATTATGTGTTGGGAGGAATTTCTTTTCTGGTCTAGTCTCTTTGGAGTTCTGTAGACTTCTTGTATGTTCATGGGCATCTCTTTCTTTAGGTTCAGGAAGTTTTCTTCTTTAATTCTGTTGAAGATATTTACTGGCTATTTAAGTTGAAAATCTTCATTCTCATCTACTCCTTTTATCTTTAGGTTTGGTCTTCTCATTGTGTCCTGGATTTCCTGGATATTTTGAGTTAGGATCTTTTTGCTTTTTGCATTTTCTTTGACTGTTGTATCCATTTTTTCTATGGAATCTTTTGCACCTGAGTTTCTCTCTTCTATCCCTTGTGTTCTGTTGGTGATGCTTGCATCTAGGACTCCTGATCTCTTTCCTAGGATTTCTATGTCCCAAGTTGTCTCCCTTTGTGATTTCTTTATTGTTTCTACTTCTTTTTAGATCCTGGAGGATTTTGTTCACTTCCTTGACCTGTTTGGTTGTGTTTTCCCGTAATTATTTAAGGGATATTTGTGATTCTTTAAGGACACCTACCTGTTTAGCTGTGTTTTCCTGTATTTCTTTAAGGGAGTTATTAATGTCCTTCTTAAAATCCTCTACCAGCATCAGGAGATATGACTTTAAATCCAAACCTTGCTTTTCTGGTGTGTTGGGATATCCAAACCTCCTTGTGGTGGGAGTACTGGCTTCTGATGATGGCAAGTAGTCTTGGTTTCTGTTGGTAAGATTCTTACATATTCCTTTTGTGATCTGGCAATCTCTGCTGTTAGATATTCTTGCTGTCTCTGGTTGGAGCTTGTTCCTCCTATGAGTCTGTAAGCCTGTGTCAGCACCCCTGGGAGACCAGCTCTCTCCTGGCAAGACCAGTGCACAGAAGGCTGCAGAACACCCCCACCTCCTGGCTGCAGATGTAGGCCCATAGGACCCTGTCCCAGAAGCTCTGCTGCTCTACTGAGCAGGCCCACCTTAGCGAGACAGCCGAGAGAAAATGCCAATCTCACCTGAGTCTCAGGGTCAGAGCACTCCCTGGAGGTCGGCTCTCCTCTTGGAAAGATCAGGAATTCAAGGCCCATACGGAAACATAATAAAAGCAATCTACAGCAAACCAGTAGCCAACATCAAACTTAATGGAAAGAAACTTGAAGCAATTCCACTAAAATAAGGGACTAGACAAGGCTACCCACTCTTTCCCTACCTATTCATTATAGTACTTGAATCCTAGCCAGAGCAATTAGACAACAAAAGGAGATCAAAGGGATACAAATTGGAAAGGAAGAAGTCAAAATATCACTATTTACAGATATGATACTATACTTAAGTGACCCAAAAAAATTCCACCAGAGAACTCCTAAACCAGATAAACAAATTCAATGAAGTAGTTGAATATAAAATTAACTCAAAAAAATCAGTGACCTTTGTCTACACAAAGGATAAACAGGCTGAGAAAGAAATTAGAGAAACAACACTCTTCACAATAGTTACAAATGATATAAAATACCTTGGTGTGACTCTAACTAAGCAAGTGAAAGATCTATATGATAAGAACTCCAAGTCTCTGAGAAAAGAAATGGAAGATCTCAGAGGATGGAAAAATCTCCCATGCTCATGGATTGGCAGGATTAATATGGTAAAAAAAATGGCTATTCAGCTGAAAGCAATCTACAGATTCAATGCAGTACCCACCAAAATTCCAACTAAATTCTTCACAGAGTTAGAAAGAACAAATTGAAAATTCATCTGGCATAACAAAAAACCAAAAACCAAAAACTAAAAACCAAAAACCAAGGATAGCAAAAACTATTCTCAACAATATAAGAACCTCTGGTGGAATCACCACCCCTGACCTCAAGTTGTACTACAGAGAAATTGTGATAAAAACTGCATGGTACTGGTACAGAGACAGACAGGTAGAACAATGGAATAGAATTGAAGACCCAGAAATGAACCCACACACCTATGGTCACTTGATCTTTGACAAAGGAGCTAAAACCATCCATTGTTGGAAAGGACAGCATTTCCAACAATGGTGCAGGCACAACTGGAGGTTAAGAATAGAGAAGAATGTGAATTGATCCATTCTTATCTCCTTGTACAAAGCTCAAGTCCAAGTGGATCAAGGAACTCCACATAAAACCAGAGACACTGAAACTTACAGAGGAGAAAGTGGGGAAGATGCTCAAAGATATGGGCACAGAGCAAAAATTCCTGAACAGAACACCAATGGATTGTGCTGTAAGATCAAGAATCTGCAAATGGGACCTCATAAAATTGCAAAGCTTCTGTAAGGCAAAAGACACTGTCAATAAGACAAAAAGACAACCAACAGATTAGGAAAAGATCTTTACCAATTCTAAATCCAATAGCAGGCTACTATCCAATATATACAGAGGACTCAAGAAATTAGACTCCAGAGATACAAATAACCCTATTAAAAATGGGGTAGAGGGCTAAACAAAGAATTCTGAACTGAGCCATACTGAATGGCTGAGAAGCACCTAAAAAATGTTCAACATCCTTAATCATCAGGGAAATGGAAATCAAAACAACCTTGAGATTCCACCTCACACCAGTCAGAATGGGTAGCCAAGATCAAAACTCAGGTGACAGCAGATGATGGTGAGGGTTTGGAGAAAGAAGAACACTCCTCCATTGATGGTAGGATTGCAAGCTTGTACAACCACTCTGGAAATCAGTTTGGCGGTTCCTCAGAAAATTGGACATAGTACTACTGGAAAATCCAGCAATACCACTCCTGGGCATATACCCAAATGATGATCCAACATGTAATAAGGATACATGCTCCATTATGTTCATAGTAGCCTTATTGATAATAGCCAGGAGCTGGACAGAAGCCAGATGTCCTTCTACAGAGGAATGGAAACAAAAATATGTGGTACATTTACACAATGAAGTACTACTCAGCTATTAAAAACAATGAATTTATGAAATATTTAGACAATTGAATGGATCTGGAGAATATCATCCTGAGTGAGGTAACCCAGTCACAAAGGGACACACATGATATGCACTCACTAATAAGTGGATATTAGCCCAGAAGCTCAGAATACCCAATATACAATTTGCAAAACACATGAAACTCAAGAAGAAGGAAGTCCATAGTGTGGATAATTCATTTCTTCTTAGAATGGGGAACAAAATGCCCACAGAAGGAGTTACAGAGACAAAGTTCAGAGAAGAGCCTGAAGGAACGACCATCCAGAGGCTGGCCTACCTGGGGATGCAGCCCATAAACAAACACCAAAAACAGAACTATTGCATATGCTAGCAAGAGCTTGCTCAGGGGAGACTGATATAGCTATCTCCTGAGAGGCTCTGTCAGTGCTTGACAAATACAGAATTGGATACTCATAGCCATTCATTGGATAGAGCACAGTGTTCCTAATGAATGAGCTTGAGGAAGTACCCAAGGAGATGAAGGGGTTTGCATCCCGAAGGAGAAACAACAGTATAAACTAACCAGTACCCCCAGAGCTCCCTGGGACTAAACCACCAATCAAAGAAAACACACGGTGGGACTCGTGGCTCTAGCTGCATATGTAGCAGAGGGAGGCCTAATTGGTCATCAATGGGAGGAGTGTTCCTTGGTCCTGTGAATGTTCTATGCCACAGTATAGGGGATGCCAGGGCCAAGAAGCAGGAGTGGGTGGGTTGGAGAGCAGAGGGAAGGTGAGAGGGAGTAGGGGATTTTCGGAGGGTAAGCTAGGAAAGGGGATAACTTTTGAAATGTAAATAAAGAAAATACCTATTCAAAAAATAAACAGCAACATTAAATAGGAAAAATATACTATCTTTATGTCTTTAGTGTAGCCTCTGAAAAGGGTTCATGACTTGCAAAGAATGATATCCCATACTGAAATAGTATGCAACAAACAGCAAAGAGTGTTTATTCTGTAGAGAACCTGCATGCAGGGGTCTTTTCTACTCTGAGATGGAAGACAGAGGAGTGAATTTTGTAATGTCAATTTAATTCTGTTAAATTAGGAGTGGATAACTTTTAGCTTTCTTTCCTTGATTGGTTTGTTCTATCCCCAAGGTATGGGTGCCTTTCTTATTGTTTAAGGCTCTGGAGAATTTTGGGGACTTTGCTGATTGACTATACTTGGCTCAAGCTAGTTGCTGGGGCAGCTTCTACAGCTCCTGATTGGTTCCCCATGAGGTTGACTTAGGCTAGGTGGTGAAGCAGATTCCAGATTGACTGCCTGTCATGGACGTTTTTTCCTGGAATCGAATGTTTTGGACTTTTTCAGTCTGGGAAACAGAAACTTAAACTTAGTCTAAAACAACTGCCAGTTTGCATTCTGTCAGGAAGCTAGGGCTAACTGGGTCCTCTCACCTCAAGATCAAACTTGTTAAGGTAAAGCAGCTACAAAACTGCAAGCTAAGAACAGCTGTAGGCTGCATGGAGGAAAGTGTTTGCAGTTTCTTTGGCCAAGAAACAAAGGTTAGAAGAAGTTGGAGCAGGATGAATCCTGATTAGCCCCCTTTGGGGACTCAGAGTAGAATTCACTTAGAATAAATGTTAGATGCTGCAATGAAATAAAGGAAAATATTTTGAAGGAGAAGTGACATTCGAGGTATACAATAAACCTATAGTCTTTTCCTCTTGGACTTATCTATCTCCATGTAAACATATGTCTATGGATCCGTGTTCATACATGCACACAGTTTTGGTGAGCAATAAGCAGGTGGAAAAATAGCATGTACTATTGCTAACAGTGAAACATCTCAACCACAGTTTATGAGGAAAATAGAGAATAAAAATGAACATAATCAGAAATACAAAAACCCAGCAAATATCAAGTATAAATGCTAACCACCATACCATATAGTATTCACTTAAAATACATTGAGCCATTGAATTATCTTTTACAACTAACAACAAGTAAAGCATTATAAAATACAAAACTAAAGAGAAAAGAGCTTCTTTAAAAACATTTGGGAGAAGTGGTCTTCCCAGGAAGAATCTCAATCATTGGTAGTCCAATGTGAAATGGTTGAGCCCTGAACACATACATGTAAATGATTTTTATGATATTGAAGCATGATATACTTAGTAATATATATGCACATATTTACATGTGCATGAAAATGCAATTAGTAAAATAGGCCATGAATTTGATGAGGAATTTTGGAGGAGTATCTGGGAAATTTGAGAGCAGGGAAATGGAAAGGAGAAGTGTTGTAATTATACTATAATCTCAAAAATAAATAAAATCAAATGTATGCACATTACACCATTGTCTTTGATATTGTAAACTCACCTCTTCCAGTGAACCAGGAACAAGGCAGAGTGACACCGGAGGCATAGGAAGGTATTCACTTAATACAATAATTCCAGCTAAAAGTATATTCAAGTAACCATGTTAAATATGCCAAAGCTCACTTCAACATATTCCCCCATGGTTAACTAGTAGTTAAAAAATAGGAACAAATTCACCCACTACTCTAGCATTATAGTAAGATTTGAAGTGTTTTATCATGATGAAAAGCAAAATACAAAATAGTGAAGATTCATATGAAAAAGTGTAAGCAATATTATTTATAATCAGATAAAGAAAAATATTTACTACTAGAACATTCTATTAAGATTTTTGTTTCTAGTATCTGAATCAGCAGTTCCTCACTTGAAATAAAGCAACATGAAAGCCCAGATGCTCACTTTAAGCAACTTTGAACTTTTGTGGTCAGTAAATGCCAAAGCCACATAAGACTTGTGCTAATAAAATATCTGGCCTTAGAGAGAAATAAGGCATTCTTTAATTTTGAAATGTTTGCTGTACTAAAATGCTACAGATGAAATGTATATATCTACAAGCTGCATAAATATGAGAACAGACTTTTACTGGCATAAAATTTATTCTAATAGGTTGTGCTACATCACTGCCTAATAACATGACCAATTATACACTTGAGAGAATGCATTAATTAAGATGATTGTTAAAATGTGTCAAAATATGGTTGTGATTCTGGGATACATGAAGACTACGGATAATAATATGTGAAAATGAACAACAATACAAAGTTGAGCCTGGAAATCTTCATGCTAATTACTGTCATGATAATAATGATACTTAAGAGCCTCAAGAAACATAATTCCACAGGATCAGCCATTCTTCAATTGGACTTTGTGAAACCCTAAACTATTTAGTTTTTCAGAGTATATTCTTGTGTCTTTCCAACTACATTTGAAAGTTTAGGTTGAACCAGAAGTCTGATGCAAAAGGAAAATACAATAAAAGTATACTAGTGAGCAATCACAAATAAATGGCTTATGAAATATTCAATACACATTCAACGCTAACTCCTTATGACGAGACTAGACAATGCAAAATAAGATGTGTCTACTCTAATTAATTACTCAGAAATTGCAAAGAATGAATAATCATTGAGCTAATTCTGAAAGTGGACATAATTAGCACCATTAATCATCAACTATAAATTATTTAATTGAATAATAGTTCTGAAAGGAAAAATTAGTATTGTAATTACTCATTTAATGCTCATCTTCATAATATTGTCAACTAGAATGTATGATGCCATCAAATAATTTAAAAATGTTTAGGTTCAGTTAACACTGCTAAGATGCATTGACTTGTACTGTGTGGGATGAGTTTAGGAAAGCAACTCAGTAATTATCCCTTATTTGAATTTCTGTGACATAAACCAATTAGCCTTCTGTACCTCACATAAACTCTGAATCATAAGCACAATATAGTAAACATTCTGAAGTCAGCGTTAGAGAACATGCATAAAATAAGATTAAAATCAATCCCTTTTATCTGTCTGACACAAGTAAATGTAGTGCTTGTATGTAAAACATTTTATTTCATTTATCAAGAATGATAACAACTTATAAATTTTGTGGCTGGAAAACAACAAAAATAGTTCCTAAAACTCAAAGCTAGCTGTGGACAAGTGTTTCTTGCTTCTGAACTAATGAGCTGTTTCTTTAAGGTCTGCATGAAGCTGCAACTTAGAAAGCCATCCCATTTTCCTTGATCTATGCTGGCACAGGGAGAATTTGGTAAAGTCACTTAACTAAACAGTGACTGAAGGAAGCACGGGAGAGTGGTACCTAGGTCTCTGTACTAGCTGATTTTGGAGAAAGTCCTAGGCCATTTGGAAAGCAAGAGTTGAAATGGAAGGGACAGGTACAGAGAAGAAGTATTAAGAACTATTCTTGAACTTAAGATTAAAATCTACTTTTTATGTTTTAAATATCTTTAGGAAAAGACTGGAGTTGTTTCTACTTGCTGAATGTTGGATTTCAGGCATGAAGCCTGTAGGCTAGAAGCCCTTTACTAGATAAATTCACATACATTTGTTTTCTTATTTGAAATCCATGCTGAATTATGCAGCTAAACATAAAACAGGCATGTTTTATTTTCATCAAGTTATTGTCCACTGCATGAATATTGCATTCAATGCAAGTTCTTTTATAAGTAATATGTGGCATGCTCAAATTTGTAGTATATTGGATGTTCATGTTCTTCTCAAATGTTCCAACAGGCAGGAGTTGTATGAGGTTGTATGGCCAACACCATTTCCCTCAATTGAGTAATGCAACATATAAAATAAGTATTAATAAAATATATATCACTGCCTTGTTTGTTCAGTTTCTCAGAACCTGGGGAAGATGCCAGCTCTCATTTTGAATTTAGTAGTGATAGGCATTTAAAAGCCTGCTGAAGTTGCTATATAAAAACTGTGGGGTCAATGGCTGATTTTCAAAGTGAAGAGCTCAGATAATTGGAAAGGAAGATGATATGATGAAATCAAGCATACTGCTTTTCCACTGTGTTGGCTATTACTTTGATAATGGCAAAATTCTACAATAGATCAGTTGGGGCCCACAAATGGTTTCAGTTTTATAGCCTATGTTGAGCCATAAAAGTACTTGGAATTTTTGCACAAATATTTGAGCAATTTCAGATAATTTAATGCCTGGCTATTCTAGCTCACCTGTATCAAATGGATTAAACCTTCATACATTTAAGTGATTATATTGTTTAGTAAAAAGTTGATATGGGGATGCAGAAAGACACACCAAAAATAAATAATTCACATATTATTAATATAAGATACATTTATCAAATAAACATTATAATTAACAACAAATTTAGTATTAAGTGTTAGATGAAGTAGTCACACAATAAAAGTCACAAGTCAATGCAAGTCAGAGAAATGTAGCTTTGGGGTGCTGTATTCATTTCAGAGGCTTATCCTGTGGAATGCTACCTAAACTAGGACCATCCAAGCAAGAATCCTCTGGGCAGAGAACCTTGACTGCTCAAACAACCTTCTCAATTCTGTATGAGGAAGCAACTTGAAAATCTTGGCTTTGACAGAGTGGCTTAACTACATTACATTAATCCTGAAAACAAATTGCTTTGGCAAGCTTTTCAATAATTTAGTTGCTTTTCCTATATTTCTATTTCTCAAAAGACAAACTAAAACAGCCTCCAAGCCTGTTAAATTAGAGGTGATCTATGGGCTGGAGAGTTGGGCCAGTAAAGAGTGTGTACAGCTCCTGCAGAGAAGGTCAGTTCAATTTCTAGCACCCACATGGTGGCTTCAAACTGTCTATAACTCCAGTTGCAGAGGATCTGGAATCTTCTCCTGGTTTCTGTGCACATGGGGCACAATGGCAGTGATTCCATGTAGGAGAGAGTTGTTTGGAGGGGAGGTATTTGGACTAAAGTAGAAGTACATCTTGCTCAAGAAAAAGACAAAAATCAATAAACAAGCAGTCATAATAAAACTACTAGACCCTTGACACAACCACCAAAATGACCTAGCAAAGGTCTATCTAAACAATAGAAAATACATTTGAATTTCTTAATGGAAGATGAAGGTTGGGGTAGACATTCTAATGCTCAGTTTCCTCAGGGTCACATGGATACCTCAGAACTTTCCAAACAAGGCTAATTGTTAAAATCATGTGCAGAACTTTGTAGAGTTAAAAATAGCCGGGTATCTCCAAGTCCAGAAATGCACATAGCCTATATGTGATGAAAGTGTATCTGTTTTGTTAAGGTGCTTTTGTGATTCTTCCTCCTTTGGCTGTCTTGCCTGGTTATGACATAGCCCTTTTAGAATATTTCTCTCTGCTTACTAATGTTTTTCCTGGTCAGGTCACAAAGCATCCAGAGAGAAGCAGTTTAATGAAGAAGGGGTTTATTCTGGCTCATATTTTGAGGCTGCAAAAAGCCCATAGTGGTGGGAAAGTCTGCGATGTGGTAGCTAGTTCTTGCAAAGGCAGCTGGGAAGGTTGTAGCCACTGTTAGGAAGCAGGGATAGTGAATGCTGGTCCTGGCTTCATATTCTACATTTACACAGCCCAGGATCCTCACCTCGGGAATGTTCTACCCAAAGGTAAGAAGTGTCTTTCCTTACAAATTAACTTAATGAATAGAATCCTTCACAAATACTCTTGAAGTCTCTCTGCACTACTCGAACTAATCCCTCACGGAGAGTTAACAGTAACCTCTGCCAAACGGAGAAGTGGCTGCAGAATATCCTGTGAATGCTTCCACTAATTTTCTGCATAAAAGAAAATTCAAGGATAAAAATAGACTACAATATGTTGAACAATTATGATATATGTTGAATATTTCAGACTTGCCCATATTCATTAAAACTGTGCAAGATATTAAGTATACATTTAGAAGTAGATTTATTTCAACTTAGGAACATAATAAGTAATTAATTCTAACTTTGAAACTTTCTTTCAATAGCCATTAGAGGCATTTCTTTTTTAAAAAATTGTTTAAAACATGACTTCACATCAATTTGAAGATGAATACCCGTACTGGAAAACATGGCCACACTGAATACTTCCCTTTTCTTTGATGATACACTGGTGGCTGGACTGTGTGATCTTTTAAAGTTATTTTAGGTTTTAAAACACCAGAATTATCCCTTGGACAAAAGAATTTTAAAACAGACATTAGTTGTTCAGTCTAATTGGCAATAAAATTGGCAGAAACCCTTTGTTATAACTTAAAATATGATAATTAAATTCACATATATAGCATTTGTTCTCCTGATGGAATCCATATAAAATATCAATTTTTCATTAACTTTAAGAGTGTACAAATCTGATCATATTTTAGATTATAAGTTATATGTAACAGTTTGAAAAGAGATATGCAATAAATTATGATGTTTCATTGTTTGGCTGTTATTAAAATTTTCTTTACATTAGTATTTTCCATTTGATGAGTGATTTTTAAAGTTGTTTTACATAAATTATATACATATAATATTAACATATAAAATAATTACATATATGTATATATATATATTTGAGGGGGAGAGTGTTTGAGGTAAGGTTTCTCTGTATAGCTTAAACTCATGGAGATCTGCCTATCTCTGCCTACTGAGTGAAGGGTTTAAAGGTGGGTACCAAATCCACCTAAAAAAAAAAAAAAAAAAAAAAATATATATATATATATATATATATATATATATATATATATATATATACTCCCCATTAAAATGGTAAATGGTTAACCCTAATTTTGGGCAGCACCAGTCTATGGCACAATCCCAGACTGAAGAAAAATATGGAAATTAATTAAGAAAGCCAAACTTACTACGTTCTCCTTTTCTTGCTTCCTGGTTCATTTAACATGTGTGCCAGTCCATCCTGCCCATAGCTGTTAGCTATGTTTTTTACTGTGATACACTGTGCCTTCTGAGCTATGAATCACAATAAGCCTTCCTTCTTCTTTGTAGATTGCTTCTTGACACAGATTAAGTTGTGACAATGAATATTGTAATTAATTCACAACCTGTCTCCTGCTCTGCCAAATGAAGACTTGTGAAGGATGAGGTGTTTGGTAAACTATGTTATAATTGCCAACCAGGTACTTGGTACACAGGCAAGCAGACCTTACATCATATCTAAGATTCCACATAAAAGCTGGGTTTACTAGGATCACCTGTAATGCAAAGCTAGTTGGGGAGTAGAGACAGGAGGATCATTGTGGCTTGCTGGCCAACACCCTAGCACCAGCTCCAGTTTCCATGGGAGCTCGGTTCTCCAAGAATTAAGGAACTCAGTAATAGAGCAGGACACCTGAACTCCTGCTCTAACTTATGAACACATATGCATCTGCATGCATTAAGACACCTCTACACCAACAGACACCACCACACCCCCACAGACACCCACAGACAACACCCCCCACACACCTCTTTCTCTCCTCCTCCCCTTTTCCCTTCTCTTTCTCCCTCTCCCCTGACCTCCCACAACATACATACTTGCAGATTTGAATGTAAGTGAAACACATTTCCAAGATGTCAGTAAATAAAAAGTAACAAGTCATCTTTATTAGCACTATAGGACAGTGAAGGCATATAAAACAATACAAACATAAGCACCCATATTTTACAAATAAATTAACTAAGTTTTTTCAAATAAAGTGGGGATAAAGAGGAAGAGGGCTTCTGTGGTTAATAATTAACCGAGAAGTATTAGAACTATTCCTGTTCCAGGAATATATAATGCGTAGAGTCAGAAGGTGTTTTCCAACAAGACTGAACCACAGTGCAGGCCCACTGTCTGTCACATAAAGTAGGAAAATGACCTTATAAAAAAGGCAGTCACTTGTTACAGAAATCTAGGTTTAAAACGATACTCCTTGTCAACTTAGAAATCATCCTCTTTTCAGATAGAAAAGGGGAGAAACTATTATATTTGAGAAATAATCATGCAAATAAAATATGTATCACAGGCTATAGAATAAAGATATGGAGAGGAGAAAATGTAGACACCATTTTAATATCTCTGAGCAGGTACAATCTAATCACAGAACTTCCCTCACAATAAGTAAACTGTCCTCAAGCAGAAGCTCCTGATGGCGCCATTTGTCACCAGTCCTTTGTCCTAAATATACCTGGTAATTGGAGTGGCCACCTGTGTTTTTCTAATTGCCTTTATCTTTAGGGAAAATCTATTGCTCATACCCTCATGACAAAAGGTACGTTTGCAGCTTGGAGCCAGACACCTGCTGGTACTTGTTTTTCAGTCCTCCCATAGGTACTTAGAGAAACAAGGAATGAAACTCTACTTTGCATGCAAAAGAGAATATTTCCTGGGACCATTAGATAATATTTTTACTTATAAAACTGATAAACATTGTTTTAAAAAAGTACATTTTGTACACACAGGTTTTCTGAAGTAAATACTGTAAGAAAGAGAGAATCTCTGCCCTTAATTTTTAAACACTAATTAAAATAAAAGATATGTAATTCATAACTTCACCCTTTCTATGTCCTCCTGTCACTGTTTCTATGTCCTCCTGATAGCCTCACTATAGCCCTTCACAGCCTTTAGAGATTGACTGTCCCCTTTCCTTTGCATATTACCACTACATATAAATGTTAATGCTTAGTCTGTTTCTGTTGCTTGTGTGCATCTGATTTCATGGATGACCCTTATATATTGGTCAATTAGGGGTCTCATTCAACAAAGAAGCTAATTCTCCCTCTAGCAGGAATCAGTTGCCTGGAGTTCTTAGTCTAAGGATGGGGCCTTACACATTAGCATGTTTATAGCTTCCCAGTTTCCAGGAGACACATTTCTCAGCACACCTCAATATCCTCTGGCTCTCTTAGTCTTTCAGCTCCTTCATCTACAATGCCCTCTGACACATGGATTGCAGAGATGGATTCGCTGTGGTGCTATTTCCAGGATATTGAACTCAAGGTTGTGTACATTGTGGTTGTCTGTGATATTCTCCATTAAATGAAAAATTAATTGTAAAATTGAACTTAAATGGTGATAGCTACACTTATTTGTAAGTGTGTGTGTGTGTGTGTGTGTGTGTGTGTGATATTTTTGTTTGGTTTTTAAAATAGGGTTTCTCTGGTTGTTCTGAAACTCACTCTGTAGACCAGGCTGACATTCTCATTTCTATTACCTGCTTTGTGGTCCCTTCTTATTTTCATGGTTTATCCATATATTATTTATGGTTCCCTAGGCTTTTAAGAGATTCTTTTTATGCCTTACAGATAATCTTCCAGCCAACCCAAATACGACTGATTATAAACGGAATATCTAAGAACCCATTAGTTGTGCTGTCCACGAGACTGGACATTTCAGCCAGTCTTCAGTATATGCCAGATACCCAAAGAAGTAGACTTCGGTGCCAGTGAGGAATGGGCTTTTTAAAAGCCAGGTCCAGAGCCATAAAATGGGCAAGCAAGCAGAGAGCAAGAGTGGGAGCTGGAGAGAGAGCTGGAGAGGGAGAGGGAGAGGGAGAGGGAGAGGGAGAG
>NC_034593.1:19345489-19378428 GCF_900095145.1 Mus pahari | reverse complement strand
GGAGAGGGAGAGGGAGAGGGAGAGGGAGAGGGAGAGGGACACCTTCTTTCATGTCATTTACATAGGCTGCCAGTAGAAATTGTGACCCAGATTAAAGGTGTATTGTCCCACCTCAAAGGTCAAAATTAGAAATGGATATACCCACTTTAAAAGATTCAATTACAAAACAAAGAAACAAACAGAAAAAACTCACAGCTGTGCCCAGCCATTTTGGTTGTAGTTAATTTCACATGTATTCAAGGAGACAACCAAGGAAAGTCAGCACTCTGTGCTCTCTCCACAGGGTTTACTGACATCTGAAGAACTGGAGTAAGGAACTACAGATGACAGAGAATGTTTAGTATCTCTCTTTCTGTGTTTAGCTATGTCATTCAGTGTAACTTCTTCTAGGCCCTTCCATTTATCTGCAAATTTCATCCATTTATTTTCTTTCCAGTAAAATGATATTCTATTGTATAGATGTACCACATTTTCATTGTCTGTTCATCTGCTGAAGGACATTTATGTTGTTCCATTTAATAGTTACTATGGATTCAGCAGCAATAAACATTGCTGAGCAAGTATCTTTTAGTGGAATAGGATGTCAAGAATTTGGGAATATGCCAAAGAATGGTATAGCTGGGTCATATAGTAGATTTAATTTTGGCTTTTAAAGATGCTACAAGCTGATATCGATAGTACTGCACTAGATTGCAGTTCACACAAAATTAATAAATGCTCCCCTTTCAACACAGCCTCATCATCATTTTTGTTTGTTTGTTATTTATAGTACTTCAGCCATTCTAACTGGAGTTAAGATGCCCTTTTATTTTTAAGATAAACTTTGTTTTTGTCTTTAGTAGAAAATATAAAACTTCTGGTTTTCTTCTTTACTATTATTAAACAAATGGTAATGCTAATATCACACATGGAATGCTATTTTATGTTGGTTTAATCCCAGAGTTCATTTGATCATTCTTATCTTGAATTAGTGTTTTACACTTTCAACTGAGGAACATGGCCACTTACTGCTCTGAGATATCTAGGTAGCTTATTATAGAAAATTCATCATCTTTCACAAATAAGTTTATGGTTGGCATGAATTTAAAAGAGAGTACACATGGATGCATAAGAGGATTTTGACAGAAGAAACACAGGGAGAAATGTTGAATTATTATCTTAATTTTTATAGAATGGTAAAACTAAATTCAATAGAAATAAACATGTTCATGTTCAGCATGGGAAGTGCAGAAGTCCAGGATGTTGATGTCTAAAAGAATGCATCAATGTACAAGTATGATAAGGGTTTCCTGTGAATCCAATCTGACCAAGTCATTCCACATTAAGAAACTATTATAGTCGGCTGTGGTGGCACATGCCTTTAATCCCAGCACTCGGGAAGCAGAGGCAGGCGGATTTCTGAGTTCGAGGCCAGCCTGGTCTACAAAGTGAGTTCCAGGACAGCCAGGGCTATACATAGAAACCCTGTCTCGAAAAAAAAAATGTTATTGTATTAACCCTAGACTTTTATAATTTTTCTGCACTCATTCTATCTGCTACCAACAAGCAATGTTATTACCTGAAACCATTAACTATGGTAATAAAGAAAACAGCTACTCAACATAGCATTAAAATATATTTCTATTATAAGAAAAAAGTTAATCAGATACAAAAATACAATGTAGATTTGTTGGAGACCCTGTTTTTAAAGTAGCCATCTTCCATGCGCTGGTGGTTTTCTGAGGTCAGCGCAAAGTGGGAGGGCTCCCTTTCTGAATGGGGCTTCCCTATCTTTGCCTGTCTTTGTTTGGAGAGTGGTCCTGAATAGAGATGGATGGCCTGGTCCAAAAAGAGACCTTGTATAAAGCTCGCTTCAAGATTACCTAACTTATAACACAAGTCCTTCTCTGGCTTCCTGACTCCATAATTAGGTGCTCTATATAACCAGTCAGCTTTCCTACTCGCTTGATGCTATGAACAATTATCCCTTTCCAGCTGTACTTCTTAAAAATGAGCCCAAATATACCCCATCCCTGAAACAATAAAGTAGACTTCACTTGCTGCAGAGGTCTGCTATGGAGCTTCTGATCACTGCTCATGGATTCTGTTCCTTTTGTCCTCTCAGGCAGGTGGCAAACAGACTCAGAAGAGAAGGAGTGGTGCAAATGAATTTTGTTCATTCCTGGCAATCTTGAGAAGACATATAAAAGCAAATCATGCTGGATGTAAAGAGTTGATAATCCACAGAGTTGAATGTTTAGTGAGATTTTAAAATTAACACATTGATAGCTCTTGGTAATCACTCTCAATCAACTTTCTGGTTTGGGTACCTTTACTGCAACATCATTTTCTTGAGAATGATGTTGCAGATGAAGATAGAATCTTGGAGATGATTCCTGTAAGTAAATTCCATCGATGCAGGTGAAGAATTCACAAAGTCACTGTAGAGTGTCCTGCAAGTCACATTATAAACCCATTTTAGAAATAGAGCTCTGTCAGTCATATCATATCAGTAACATCCTATAGCCTCGCTAGGAAAACTGTGAGAACGGCCAGCTCAAGTCTATTTTGCTTTAAGCATTTAGACATCATCGAAAAAAGAAAAGCTATTTAAAAAACCCACAATCAGTAAAATATTAAAGTCACCTCATGTCTGTCTGCTTGAAACCTAATCCACGGATGTGTTCTTGTTAACTTTCTGCCACATGTTATGTGAAATTTAATTTGAATATTTTAACTAGTTATCTGAACCTGAAATGCCATAAGTCCAACTCTACTCACAACTCTCTGTTCTCTTCTGCTCTCAGCAAATGGAAGGAGTCCAAAATGCCAATTCAACTGCAACATTACCCAGAAAGCATTTTGTCAAAGATGCAAAGATGTCAAAAATGCAAATGAAGTCCTATACATAACTTCTCCAGGCTTGGCTCTAGCAGTATGCATCTTGGAGACATTGTTACATTTAGCAATTAAGTATCCAGATCTCTAAAGTTTTAGAATGAAAAAATCATCTTGAAGGAATTTCTTCTTTAGTGGTGTTTCTGAAACATGTATGTAGTTACTAAACAAATCACTCCCTTTTCCTTACTTTCTTGTAATTACTGATCTAAGGTTTGTGCCTCACTTCTCGTGATAAAAATAAGCTCATATGTTTTATATTGTATCATATATAGTATAGTATTTTGTCATATCATATTACATTTATTATATTATATGGTAACAAATATAATAAGATTTCCTACACTGGCAAGATAGAATTCGCTTTATATCTTGAAATAGCTGTTATTGACTTTGAATAGCTTGTCATTTTATTTCTTAAATATTTCATGATCTTAAAAATATTAGATTTCCCAGTTTTCACAGTAACACTGGCATTTCCTTAGCCTTTCCAATAACTATGTCTTGAAATTGACATTTTTGCAGTAAACAATATATTAATTCAATTTCTTTTTAACAATACACAAATGTACTTAGAGTTCGTTATGCTACAGGATTCATATTCCTCTATTGCATATATAATTTAGAGGTTGAGAATTTGAAGCAAAAGTAATTTGTGACTGTTAGACATTTTTCATTCATAATTTAACTTTTCTACCATGTTATTATGTAAATCATTTCATTTTTTTTTGTTTTAGATGCTTTGTGCATAGTAAGGAATATGAAAGACAATGTTCATAAATGTAAAACTCTATAGGCTTAAAGGTACATATTTAATATCCTGTAAAACTATACATTGAGTTAGGAAAGTAGGTTCTCCTGTCAGGTGTGTGACATTTCCATGCAGTAAGATATGGTTTACAATGTCAGCTATGAATTCCTTCATTTGACCAGGCTTTTAGTCCAACTAAACAGCCATTGGTCACCCACCCATAAGAAAGAAATGCCTTTACTGTACCATTAGGCATATGTTGGTAGTCAGTGATCATTGTAATGAATAAACCTTGTAGTCTGAAGGAAGATCGTTTGCTTCTCTGCCTTGGTAGTTCACATAGCATCAATGGGCACTATGAGAGCCAGTCTGTAGGGAAGAATTTTCCAGGTTATCTCTAGCTTGACTCCTCCAAGATCTGATGTTTTTTGTTTGTTTGTTTTGGTTTTTTACATATGTGATATATTCAGTGAATGGTCTTACCTCTAATTTCTGGAAGGAAACAATGGCAGTAGCCTATATTGTTCTGGGAGACTTGAATTCTTCCAACCAAATCATTAAGAAGAGATTTTCTGATCTAGAACTGGAATTTTTGTTCCATGGTACATGGTTCACAGATCTTGGAGGGGACATCCATTCCCTACATAGATTATTTCTTTACCAACCGTATATGGGAATGTGTGTGCACATGTGCTTGCATGCACAAACACACACACACACACACACACACACACACACACACACACACACAACACACACACAAGGAAATATGTGTGTCTGTGCATATACATATAAAAATAGTAAAGAAGAGACTGAATGTGGGAAATGGGAGCATAAGAGAAAGTTGACACAGGGAGAGAGGAGTGGAAGAGATGCAGCCATTGCAAATGAATGATGTCCTCAGAAGGTTTATAATAAGATATAAAGTTCAGTAAATAGCTCATATGTTGTTGTGGCATCATCTTCTAGACTGATATTGGATACTTCTGCAGCTCCAATATTCTCAACATTTTTTTAAATTTTATAACAACATGAATAAATAATCTGTAAGCTCCTTGAGAGCAAGCTGATTAAGATTTTGTGCTCACGCCTGTGTCTTTAGCTTATAGCCCAAATATGAGAGGCTTTCAATAAAACCAGGAAGGAATTCTCTGCTTTGAAAAACTTCAGTTAGAACACATTGTTTGGTTTTAACACTGTAGTTTAAAACAAACATACAAACAACAAAACAAACAAACAAACCATCTTTTCCAAATGAGTTTCATTTTGGAAGAGCAAAAATGCCCACTCACTACATAAACTTCTACTGCTTTCTGACTTGTTGTTTAGCAAAATAGACAGTCTCTTCATCCTTGAGAGATACATAGTGGAATATATATATATATATATATATATATATATATATATATATATATATATATAANTATATATATATATATATATATATATATATATATATATATATATATATATATAACCAAAATGCATTCAAAGAAGCAAAGGGATCAATCACAATATAATGGTATAAAATAACATTTGTGGATATAGGAGGTCCTCTTAGTCCAACCTGATGGGATGTGTAGGATCTCCCTAACCTACATAATGCAATGTTAAAACTGTTTCTCACAAGTTATCTTCTTTCTTTTATATGCACACCATGTCATACTTTCTCATACATGCACTCTTGTAAGAACCACACACAGAGGGGAGGGGATTTATTCCTTCAAATTATCTGTCTTTATTGTATGGAATCTTCAGGAATAGAGCCTTGTCTTCTTGTTCTAGAAGGTCCCAAGGGTAATGGTTAAAGATTATACTGTTCTGCTGTTCTCTTGGACATCTATGACCAATGACTCAAAGCAGAGTTTCCAGTATTTAACCTTCACATTACCGATATGTGAGTATTGGTACTGTTGATTTTCCTGTTGGTGTAACAAAATACCTTATGAAATATACTAAGGTTTGGAGGGCTTATTTTTTCTAAGGGTTTGAGAGAATAGGATATAATGATTATATCAATGTCATAGTGAGAGTTGTTCTAGCTGTGGCAGAAACATAAGGAAGCAGTTCATCACATTGAACCCATAGCCATGAAGCAGAATGTTAAATGTAAATGCTCAGTTCATCTCCCTCCTTTTCATTCAGCCTGGGACCACTGAATGGAACAGTGGCACCCACACTCGTGGTTCATCTGTTATCCCTATCTAAACGTTCCAAAGAACAGTTTCCGGAGATAAATCTATGTATATGTTTTCTGGGTGACTCCAAATTCCAGTTAAGTTGACAGTAAAGAAAAAAACATCACAGTATGGGTGCACTACTACCATGAAATGCCACATTACATCATTGTCCAAATGGATACTTCAAATGAAACCTGAAGTAATTTTGAAATCTATAAAAATAATGAGTAAATCCTGAAAGTCTTCAGAAATTAGTTAAGTTTTGTATTGGAAGCACATTTTACTTTATCCTAACACAATCTGAAATACCCATCATTCTTTCATATGATTTATATTTCTGAAACAACATTACAAATGCATCACTCTTGCAGTTTATTTTATATCTTAACTGCTATGAGCACAAACCAGAATGATATTCATTTAATTACTTAAATTGATCCAGGTGGCAGCAGTGACATTCCTCAGTACACAACCCAATGTTCTAGATTCCTGAATAAAAGACACTTACACACAACATTTTTATATTTTTATAAACACCTCAATGACTAGGCAACTTCCTAACATCGACATGGCTAATCCACCTCCCTCTGATATTCCCAAGTTATTACTTACCACAATCTATATTCCAACTTTGCTGCCCTGGACCAAGTTGGGCAGCCCTCTTGGAGCCATTCTTCCCTTGATCCTACCTGGTGGCTATGTTCTTTCCTGTACCTTCTCAGGCATGGTGTCTCCTCTCCTCCATCTGTCCTAGCATGGTGGCTCTCCTTTTTCTTCTTTCTTTCTGTCCCTAGCCCAGGAATCCTAAAAGTCCTGCTTCTGTCTGCTCTGCCAGCATTGGCTGTCAGCATCTTTATTTACCAATCAAAATCAACTGAGAGCAGGGATCCCAAGTATCTTAGGTGTAGACACTCATCTGATCAATTTTGGGGACCCACATTAACATGAGAAAAACGCAGCTACAAATGAACATATTGCTGATATGTGTATCTCACAGGTAATGCTGATTGGGAAAATATTTACTATGGGAGAAACTGGAATTACAGAATCAAAAATGCTTCTTTTAGTTCTAAAGGGTAGAATGCAGATAATGAATGCCACAAGAATAGTGTTATTCATTTATTTCATAAATATTCTTCTGTGTTACTCAAAACATGTTATGGGCACATTCATGAACTAAAGAGTTTTACTATGAGGAATATATGTTATATTGAAGTCATGTGTAATCATAAAACAATGAAAGGTTCTTTCTATAATATCTAGGTTATGACAGTGTATATTGAAAATCTATTGAAAATCTATTAAAAGAAAAATCTTTTTTTGTACAGATGTAATTGCCCAATGAAGCTAAATAACAAATGTGTTTCTTAAAATATCCTTTCTCATTCTTTCCATCACACTTTCTTATTACATTCATTTCATCAATGGATTTTTATCTATCCACTTCTCCAGGATTGGAACTTCATTATTGATGCTGTTACCTCATTACCATTTGCCCTGTCCAGTGTATTGGCAATTATTGCCAATTTTCTCTTGTCAAACATGTCTCTTTTGTGGTTCTCTAGTTTGGATATTGCATGTCATCCAAAGAGCACAGTGTGCAACACTTGGTCTCTAGCGTACACTCTGGAATCTGGAAGCCCTTAATCAGGGAAATTTTCGTCTTGGTATGCATGATATTAAAATCATTTGTAATCTCTTCTTTTGATCCCAATTGAAGAAGTATACAGCTTTGTTATAACATCTCATGCAATATATTGGCAATAAAAGTGCCAGTGGGGCATAGTCTAGAAGCTCCAAAGATGAGAGCCACAGCATTACTTCTCACCTTGTAAGTTAATTGTCTTGGGTATTTTGTTAGTAACTAAAATCTGGTTATCATATAGATCTTTATCTTTCTGTTCCAAAGACTCCTAGTTTATGCAGAAAAATAAAAGTAACTTCTCCACAGTATTGACAGATAATCTTAAATTTGGAATATCAAAGAATATTTATGTGGAGAAGTATGCAAATCTTTCTGAGATATTGAGCTACTTATTGATATAAAAATATTAATAATACAGATAAAATGATTAGAATTGACATAGCAATAAACAAAATGTGTATGACACACACACACATGTGTATCTCAGCATAGTGTAGAAGGAGAATGTATATGCTAAATGGCAAGGACCTTATTCCAATTCTGCTCTGTTCAATACATCACTTCTACCATATTTCTGGAATTCATTTTCAAAGTGACACTTTGCCCATTCAAAATCTTACAGACCTCTCGGAATACTGACTTGATATTCCCCACACCTCTTATTGCCTCACAGATTCCATCACAGCAAGGACACGACAAGCCAAGATTTAGCCTTTAAAATATGTGCTAACCTGAAGGTGACCTAGAATATGTGCCAGGCCCTTTTACCTCTTTAGTGTTGCTATCACAGTTCATTTCATTGTGCTGCTTTATTCACCTGCCATCTCCACTCCTGTTGACTTATATTACTAATAGTTTGAAATGCAAGTCTGTAAAGAAGAGACAACAACAGTTATGGTATGGTACTAAGCTCTGACAGGCAAGTGTTTACCCTCCACGGGGTACTTCAGAAATGTCTGTTAGCAATTATTTTTATGTCTGCTTTTATTTTTCTCATAGGTTTTGCTCTTACTCTAGAATAAGATTATGAATGCCTTCATTTATTTAAGGACTCCTTTATTCTCTGTTTTTTTTTTCTAAGAGTGAAAGAGACACTGTGTTGTCTAAGAGTAACAAAAAATACCTTTTATGTGTGCATAAGATGAAACATATATTAGAACTGTTATAAAAGTATATGATGAAACTGAAAAGTTGAGACCAGTTTAAATTATCTTTAGCTTGATTCAAGCTACATTACAATGAGAAGGTTTCGAAAGACTCACATGCATATGCTGTTTGAAGTCCTGATACAGTTGCTGAAGTCATATTGCTACCATTTAACAATACCATAGCTTACAGTCAGGGTTACTAGTACTATAGGAAGCAGAGGCATAGCTCATACTGTGCCTTTGAAACCTTTGTTCTAATTTGAAGGAAGATATATTTAATGAGATGGTCTTTAAATGCAATAGAAAATATACTTTAAGTGACAGGATAGGCATAAAAATTATCATAGAATTTTTAATGAAATCAGTCTCACACAACAATGTGTTCTCATTACACTTTATTAATCCCTTTGTCCTATTAAATTTGAGTGTCATTAAATTACAGATACTTTTGTAAGAAGATTGTCATATTTATGTATTCAGAGAATAATTAGTAATATAATATGACATTTACAGGTGCTTCTAAATGGTCAGTCTACTGTTTGTTAGAAATGGTTTATTTCCATGGAGTTTACAAATATCGTTTTTCCTCTTTATGTGTCTTATCTCAATATAGACATGACTATAGAACATTAGACATTATTCTTTGTGTTTTCAATCATGCAACGCATTTAGGTTATATTATTATATGAAGAAAAATCAGGAGACAAATCTGAGTTCTTTCATATATTTATTCTAACCATGAAACACACATCAATAAGCAAGTAGATGAGACAATCTCCTTCAATGTCAAGGCAGGAAATATCTCTGTTAAGTTCAAATCAAGAGTCTCATGTATTAATTATGAGTTTGAGACCCAGAAATAACCACAAAACTTTCCCTAGAATCATGTATGGATAAATTCAAGATGATTCACCAGACCACCTACTGGAATTGTGTTTATGTTAATATTACCATCTCAAAAGTAGAAAAGATTAAAGAGGCCATGATCATCTAAGAAATACTTTACATCCAGTAGTTCATTATTCTAATACTATCTTTATCAGGGAATTAAAGAGTAGTTACTGTATACATATATTATTAAGAAACCTTTAAATATATATTTATAACCACACATAATAAAAAAATTTCTTGGCATAACTGTAACAAACAAGTGAAAGATCTATATGACAAGAGCTACAAGTTCCTGAAGAAAGAAATCCTCAGAAGATGGAAAGATCTCCAATTCTCATTTATCCATTGGATTAATATGGTAAAAATAGCCATCTTACCAAAAAGTAATCTACAGATTCAAGGCATTTTCTATCAAAATTCCAACACATTTTTTCACAGACATGGAAAGAACAATTCTCAATGTCATACAGAAAAACACAAAGCCCGGGATAGCTAAAATAATTCTGAACAATTAAACAACTTCTGGGAGAATCGCCACCCCTAATCTTAAGCTGTATTACAGAACAATAGTCAAAAAAATCACATTGTATTGGTACAGGGACAAATAGGTTGACAAATGGAATAGAAATGAAGAAACAGAAGTCAACTTGCACAACTACAGACATATTATCTTTGATAAAGAAGCCAAAATCATACTGTGGGGAAAAAAAAAAAAAAACAAAGCATCTTCAACAAATGCTGCTGGTTTAAGTAGCAATCAGCGTGTAGAAGACTACAAATTGCACAATATTTATCACCTTACATAAAGCTCAAGTCCAAGGGGATCAAGCACCTCAACATAAAATGAGATGCACAGAATCTAATAGAAGAAAAAGTAGGAAAGAACCTTGAATTCATTGGCATGGTGGAAAATTTCCTGAACACCAATGGCTCAGGCTCTAAGATCAACAATTGATAAATGGGATCTTTTGGAACAGAAAAGTTTCTGTAAGTAAATGGATACTATTAATAAGACAAAATAGCAATTTACAGATTAGCAGATGTTCTTGACTAATCCTACATCCAGTACAAGGCTATTCAATATCCAAAATGTATAAAGAACTCAAGAAGTTAGACTCTAAAATACTAAATAACCCAATTTAAAAATGGGATACAGAGCTAAACAGAGAAATCTCAACAAAGGAATCTTGAATGTCCAGGAAGCTCTTAAAGAAATGTTTAATATACTAAGCTGTACTGGCTAATTTTTTGTCAACTTGACACAGCTGGAGTTATCACAGAGAAAGGAGCTTCAGTTGGGGAAATGCCTCCATGAGATCCAGTTGCAGGGCATTTTCTCAATTAGTGACCAAGGGAGAGGGCCCCTTGTGGGTGGTGCCATCTCTGGGCTGGTAGTCTTGGTTCTATAAGAGAGCAGGCTGAGCAAGCCAGTGGAGGCAAGCCAGTAAAGAACATCCCTCCATGGCCTCTGCATCAGCTCCTGCTTTCTGACCTCCTTGAGTTCCAGTCCTGTATCCTTGGGTGATCTACAGCAGTATGGATGTAAGCAGAATAAACCCTTTCCTCCCCAACTTGCTTCTTGGTCATTATGTTTGTGCAGGAATAGAAACCCTGACTAAGACATAAGCCATCAGGAAAATACAAATCAAAACCACACTGAGATTTCACCTTACAACAGTCAGAATGGCTAAAATCAAAAACTTAAGTGACAGTATGTACTGGTGAGGATGTAAAGAAAAAAGGAACACTCCACCATAGCTGGTGGGCCTGCAAACTTGTATAACCACTCTGGAAATCATTCTGGTGATTCCTCAGAAAAT
Source organism: Mus pahari (assembly GCF_900095145.1). Classification (NCBI taxonomy): domain Eukaryota; kingdom Metazoa; phylum Chordata; class Mammalia; order Rodentia; family Muridae; genus Mus; species Mus pahari. The sequence continues at coordinate 19,367,116 of NC_034593.1, read as the reverse complement.
TGGAAATAGTTTTACCTGAAGACACAGCTATACTGCCCTTGGGTATATAACCAAAAGATGCTCCACAATATTACAAAATCATGTCCTCTTCTATGTACATAGCAGCCCTTTTTAAAAATTTTATTTATTGATATTTTAATTAGATATTTTCTTCATTTACATTTCAAGTGCTTTTCCCAAAGCCCCCTATAACCTCCCCCTGCCCTGCTCCCAGCCCACCCACTCCCACTTCCTGGTCCTGGCATTTTTCTGTACTGGGGTATATGATCTTCGGAAGACCAAGGGCCTCTCCTCCCATTGATGGCCGACTAGGCCATCCTCTGCTACATACGCAACTAGAGACACAGCTCTGGGGGATACTGGTTAGTTTATATTGTTGTTCCTCCTATAGGGTTTCAGACCCCTTTAGCTCCTTGGGTACTTTCTCTATTTCCTTCATTGGGGCCCTGTGTTCCAATGACTGTGAGCATCCACTTCTGTATTTGCCAGGCACTGGCATAGCCTCACAAGAGAGAGTGATAACAGGGTCCTGTCAGCAAAATCTTTCTGACATATGCAATAGTGTCTGGGTTTGGTGGTTATATATGGGATGGATCCTAGAGGCAACCAGGATGTCCTTCCACCGAAAAACTGAAACAGATAATGTGGTTCATTCACACAATGAAATATTAATTATTCAGCTATTAAAAGAAAGGATATGATAAATTTTACAGGCAAGTGAATGGAACTAGAAAATACCCTGTGTGAGGTAACTCAGATCCAAAAATCCATGTATGGTACGTACTCACTGATAAGAGGATATTAGCCAAAACATACTAAATACCCATGATATACTCCATAGAGTCAAATAAGTTAAACAAGAAGAAAGGGCCAAGTGAGAGCTTGCTTCAATCTTTCTTAGAATGGAAAACAAAATAATTATCGGAGGCAGAGGGAAGGAGGGAACTGAGTGGGATAGAGGAGGAGAAGAAGAAAAGGGGTGCAGGATCAGATATGCGGGTGAGACAGGAGAGAAAGCAGAGAGCCTGAAGAATAAATGGAAATGTGCAGCTGCTGGGGGCAGGCATTAGTGGAACCTCAGAAAGTCCCAGAGACCTGACATGTGGGAGGCCTCCAGGACTCAGTGTGTGTAACCTTATCTGAAATGCCCAACTCTGGGGATATGGAACCTGAAGAGACCACCTCCAGTAGATAGAGACCACAGTTGAGGGATGGGGAGGTCATTCCACCTTCAAATTTTTCAACACAAAATTGTTACTGTGTAAAAGAAATGCAGGTAAAAACAAAAACAAAACAAAACAAAAACAAAAACAAAAAACAAACAAACAAACAAAAAAGCAGAGACTGTAGGAATGGACAACCAGTGATAGACCCAACGTGGGTAGGCATCAAACCCTGACACTATTATTGATGCTGTGCTGTACTTACAGACAGGAGCCTAGCATGACTGTCCTCTGAGAGGTTCTCCCAGCACTCACCTGAGACAAATGAAGATACTCACAGCCAGCCATTGTACCAAGGTTAGGGACCCATCTGGAAGAGTTAGAGGAAGGATTGAAGTAACTGACAGAGAAGGCATCCCCATAGGAAGACCAACAATGTCAATTAATATGGACCTCTGGGGGCTTCCAGAGCCTAGAGATATATAGGCTAGTTTGAGGACCCTGCACTTATGTACCATATGACTGCCTTGTCTGGCCTCAGTGAGAGAGGATGGGCCTAATCCTGTAGAGACTTGATGTCCCAGGGAATATGGAGTCCAGATGGGATACCTTCTCAGAGGCAAAGGGGAAGGAGAATGAGGGGGAAGAACTCTGTGAGGGGCTGCTGGAACTGGGAAAACATTTGGGATATCAATAAGTAAATTAATTAATTAATAATAATAAAAGAAAGCTGTTGAAAAAGGAAAGAAAACTTTTCAATATGTAAATGTCAAAAAGATGGCTGTCCTGCCCACTCTTATATTCAGGCTCACAAAGTAATATATTCTCATTACAATCTGGTGTGAAACTTTTAATTGCAAATTAATGACTTCAAAATTCCACTGCTATAACAAGTTAAGCAAGCAAAGTATATTTTATTTGCTATCGTTTTAAAAAATGTAAAGTACACTTTTTCTAAAAGTAGAAAATTTGCAAATCATCCCAGTGTTTATACCCTTCATGTTTGAGATAAGTGGCTTCTCTGGGGAAAGCCTCTATAGAGGATTGCTTTACTTTGGGTATATATAATGTGCAGATGGTCAATTATTCCAGTTATGAATCAAGAGTTGCTCCCTTTCAAGTAGAGCACAAACTCGGTAGTTTATCTACATGTTTTCATGGTTGTTTCCAAATGCTAATGTTTTCAGAATGCTTTAGGGAATGAAATAGTCTTAGAATAAACAGATGATGAATACAGATATTTTAGTATTGTATAAAGTAGAGAATAGCTCTCATGTAGCCTGTTAGCCCTCTGAAAAAGAAATAAGAAAACATCTGTCCTTATCACAATAGCATCACTGTTATTACACAACCTAAATTTCACATAAAGTGACAAATATATAATTTATTCAGTGAGATTTCATTTCTGTAACAAAAAGAAGTGTTTCCTCAGGAGAAAGAGTCAGATTTCTCAATGTTCCTTAAAGGAGACACTGTTAATGAAAATACAAGACTTGGCTTTGTCTTGAAGTGATTATATTAATGTGTTTCAACAATTTAGATATCTGTTGAAATAAGCATGAAAATACAATCTCCCAATTCTGTAAATAATATTCAAGTTATAGGAGAAACCACATGTCAAATGACATACAGTTAAAGATATGTTCTATCTCATATAATACATTAACTCTAGCTTCCTTTATACCTTGATTTACAGGACATTTGTCAAGCTTCTTACTATCTCAATAAATCCATGCACATTCTTGATTTTCTAAGTAACAGTTTTACACCTATGTAGGCCCATATTTTTGACTGTATGGAGTACTGGTGATTTATATATTATCTTACTTGGATCAGAAATAATTTTACTTTACCAACACAAACCTTAAATTTGCATGTCTAAACATAAAAGACAAACACATTTAATCATCATATAAATATAGTTTTGTAATTCTATTTCATATATATGGCATTCACTTGTAAATAAGCTAAATGGAAGATCCTCAATAATTTAAATTTATTATTTTTAATATCTTATGTGTGTGATTCCTTTGCTTACATGCATATCTGTCTACAATGTGCATAAAATGCCTGTGGAGGCCAGAAGAGGGCATCAGATGCTATGGAATTGTATGGTTCTCAGGTGCTTATGGGTGCTGGGAAATCAAACCCTAATTCTCTGGATTAGCAGCTAGTGCTGTTACCACTGAGCCATCTCTCCAACTTCTTCAATCTGTGTTGTGTGATTTTCCTTATATACAGCCCCTCCTTGGTTTGACATCAACATTAGGCATTGTCTTCTGCTACTTTCATCTTTTTATACCTTTGATTTTTTTTCTTTTTTTTTTTTTTCAGAATAATTTTTGAAAACTTCATACATGAGTAATCTCTATCATGCCCTCTGCCCTCTTACTCTTCTATGCTCATTTCCTTCCAATCCAAGATCTCTTCTTTATTATTGTAACTGGTGTGTGTGTGTGTGTGTGTTTGTGTGTGTGTGTATGCAGGTGTGTGTGTCTTCACATATGTATATACAACCTAATTAGTCTATCTAGTGTTACGTGAAAGTACATGTGTCCTAGGGGTTCCACAACCTATACAAGACAACATTCCTGGAATCAACAAATCCGCCCTCTCTCAGGAGTTATTGACCACATCTATAGCTCTTCATGTAGAGTAAAACTTATGGAATCCCCTGTGCATACATCTGAATGTCAAATTGTGGTGGTGTTATACTCATCTTGTACAGTCCATCACACTGTTGAGATGTGATGGGTGCACTAGCCCAGTGAAGACTAGGAATTATCTAGCAGTAGGTGTCCTGATCCACTGGCACTTATGGGCATTTCAGCCCCTTTCCACTGATTTTTCACAAAGCCTTAATTGCAGGAGGTGCATCAATTAGAGTTAGGCATTCCAAGTAACTTGCCCTTGAATTTTGACTAGTTGTAGATTTCTGTAGTAATCTCCACATGTTGCACAAATCTTTGATGAGTGAGTGCTGAATGTATCTTTGTATTTAAGAACAAATATTTAGACTCCGTTTAGAAATTATATTCATTATTAAAATGGAAGTTTAGAATCTATTCAAGGGCCTGTTAGCTTTCCAGCCACTGCTACCATGTTTACTTGGTAATTGATAAGTATTAGTTAACAAATGAGTATGTTACTTTCTAATCCCACTGGTTTTGACTGACTTTACCAAGCTTTGATTAAGGTGGCATGCTTCAAAATAAAGGATATCAGATATTCTGGGACAGCAACTACATGGCTGTCTAGGACAGCAGCCACACTGCCATTTCTTTTACTTGATTACTTGAGTATTTTTCATTAGGGTTAAAAGAGTAACTATGTAATATTCATCTTCATATTCCCATTTTTTATATTTTTTGATGTGAAAATTATCTTGAGTTATGGGAAATACAAACTATACATCCCCTTCAGGCAGTTCCTCTGTGATATGCCAGGTGTCACATGCCTGATTTTGTTAGTTAATGGATTTTGGATGGTAGGACTGGATGTTCTCCATTTCTGACTGGTGCCTGGGTCATGTGGTAGTTGCTTGCCCAGTGGCTGTGAAGCAGAATGAAGGGATGCCTGATTAGATTGAATAGTAAAGAGAGAGTATAGGTGAGAGGGACGGAGAGTGATGGGGAGACAGAGATACTAAGGGAGAGTTAGTGAGGCTTGACGCAGATATCACCTAGTTCTCCCAACTGGAAAACCCTAGATATTAACGCATATAGGCCATATCTTTGGCTTAACCAGCACATTTGATTCCACAGACTCTCACAGTACCTCAATGTTGAGACTCCCAGAGTCTAATATTTTTATTCTGATGATTAGCTTTTGTTGTACACAGCAATATCTAAGTCAAATTTAATTTATATATATATATACATATATACACACACACACACACACACACACACACATATATATATATATATATATATATATATATATATATATATACACACACACATATATATATATATATATATATATATATATATATATATATATATACACACACACAGAGAGAGGGAGAGAGAGAGAGGGAGAGAGGGAAAACATGAATTGATAATTGTTCTTTTTATACCTATAACCAAATGTAATTAGAGGACATTAAGAGTTTGAAAAGGCACAATACACTACTGTACTAAATATATACATATACACAGTTAACTTCATTTTCCCCCATTTTGTCTTTCAGCCCTCAGACTAGACTGTCTGAAGTAATGGATCTTTTATTCAGTAAGCCAGCAAACCAAAGACACTGGTAGTTTAGGAAAAGCAGTTTATATGGATTGATCACTTTTAAAAAGATTTATTTTGTTACCAATTTCAGATTGTGTGTATATGTATAGCTATGTGTGAAAAATGTACACATAAGGCAAATGCTCACAAAGCCCCAAAAGAAAGTGTTAGATTTCCCAAGAGTGTGGGACTGGTGATTATGAACTCTCATATGCTAGTGCTGTGAACTGAATCCAGGTCTTCTGAAAGAGCAGGATGCGCTCTTAACTACTGCAACATCATGCCATTCCTAGAATGAGGATATCATCATAGTTAAATTGTTTACTTGCTACATTCCAACTACTGAGTCAAAACAGAGCGAAATAGGATCTTGTCCTAAGTGTGAAGGTCACATCTTTATTTCATATGCATGTGACATATGTCTCAAGTAGAACTGCTAATAGAGGGAATCCATTTTCCTCTTTAGATTACAACATGTACAGAAAGTAAAGGCAGAGTTAGCCATGAGCTTAAATAAGACTGATGTCGTGGGGTATTGAGGATAGCCAGTAAAATAGAGAGGACACAGAGGCTGATCCCACAAAAAAAGCACCCAGTATTTCATACATACTTTCTTACCTGATACCCTTTGTATCCTTGCATATAGCCCACCAACTTTTATAACATGTCTAAAGGATTTTAATAGTTTGTAATTGTACTTTATAATATAAAGTATTTGTGTTTATTTATATTAAAACAATATTACTTATATTTTTATATATAAGAAAATGAAACTATATTAGTTCTTCTATAAGTTAGGTTTTTAAAACATGGCTTGTGAGTATAACTGAATCTTAGTGTCCTACAAGGTCCTGCTTTTACTATCTGTTCTCAGAAGTGAACTTTTTGTCCGATCTCCAGGAATGTGAAAGTGAAAAAATTAATGAACATATTACTCAGGATAATTCAAAACTAATGCAAGTCAAAAACTATCAAAGATTTAGGAATGTTCAATTTGGAATTAAGGATTGCTCTTATTTAACTTTTAAGATCCATTGTTTCATATGCTTAATAGAGCATCTCAGAGTAAAATTGAAAGGTGAGTATTGTTTTTTATTAGATGATAAATGTATTTAAGTATGATTTATTTATTGAAATTATTTTTTCTACAAATTATATTTTAGAACAGGATTAATCATGAATTAATGGGAAGAAATGGGTTTTGCAGTAGCTTTATTGTGTCTGCTGAGGAGGTAATAGCTGGCTGTGTATAAAGCTTAATCGATGTGTGAGCTTAGACATAAAATCATTTCTTTCTTTGTGTACTTGCTGTATTTGTGGGCATTCAGAAGCCTCAAAATAGAGTATTTTTCAAACAGTTGTTGACTTTATTGTCATTCTCCAAGTTCTGATCCCCTGACAATGTGTGAGGTAACATGTGTCATTTTTTTTTAACTTATTTATTTTTTCAGTTTTTATCCTGACCTTTCCTCCTAGACCCCTACCCGTAACAAAGCCCCTACTTCTATCTCTCTTCCCTTTCACCTCTGAGAAGAGGAACGATATCCCTGGACACCAGCCCACTTAGGTACCTCAAGTCACTGCAGGACTAGGGGCATCCTATCCCACTGAGGCTAGACAAGGCAGCCCAGTCAGGGGAACAGAATCCACAGGTAGGCAATAGAATTGGGGTAAGCACCTTTGTCAGTTGTTGTTGAACAGACATGAAGACCAAGCTGCCTGTTTCCTACATGTGTGCAAGGAGGCTAGGGCCAGCCCTTGGATGCTACTTGGTTTGTAGTTGAATCTCTGGGAGTATCCAAGGGTTCAGGTTAATTGACTCTGTTGGTCTACCGGTGAAGTCCCTATTCCCTCTGGGTTCCAAGTCATTACCCTCAACTATTCCACAGAACTTCCGAAGCACTATCTAGTGTTTAGCTATGGGTCTCAGCTTCTGTTTCTATCAGCTGTTGGGTTGAACCTCTCATGGTACAGTTATGCTAGGCTCCTGTCTGCAAGCATTACAAAGAATCATTAATAGAGTCAGGGATTGACATTGTGATAGATCTCAAGTTTGTTCAGTCATTGGTTGGCTATTCCCTCAGTCTCTAAGGCACCTTTGCTCCTGTACTTCTTGTAGTGAAGGCAAGTTTTCAATTGAAAGTGTTGTGGGTGGGTTGGTGTCCTTATCCCTCCACTATGAGTGCTGCCCTGGTACAAGGGTTGACCACTTCAGGCTCCATATTACCCACTGATTATCAGCTGGTCACCCTCATAAACTCCCTGGAGCCTCCCCCCATCCCAGGTCTCTGGCACATTCTAGAGATGCCCTCTTCTGACAATTTCTGTTCACTCTCCTAGCCCTCTCTCCCTAAACCTGATCCTTACCTGTCTTCCTCTCCCCATTACCATTCTCATCCATCCCTCCCTCCATCTACATCCAATGACTATTTTGGTATTTCCCCTTCTGAGTGAGATTCAAGCATCCTTGTTTACATCCTCCTCGTTACTTGGCCTCTTTTGATTTGTGATTTGTAGCCCAGTTACCCTGCCCTGAAATGAGCACATATAATACATGTCTTTATGGGTCTGGGTTACCTCACTTAGGATGATATTTTTCTAGGGCCATCCCTTTGCCTGCAAATTTCCTGATGTCCCTGTTTTTAGTAGCTGAATAGTATTCCATTGTGTAAACGAACTACATTTTCTTTATCTATTCTTTGGTTGAGGAGCATCTGGATTGTTTCCAGTTTCTTATTATAAATAAGGCTGCTGTAAGCATAGTGGAGAGCAACTTCAATAAATGGTGCTTAACTAACTGGATATCTGCATGTAAATAAATGCAAATAGATCCATATCAATCACCCTATATAAAACTCAAGTGCAAGGGGATCAAGACCTGAACATGAAGCCAGATAAACTAAATTTAATAGAAGAGAAAGATGAGGATAGTCTTAAATGCATTGGTACAGGAGACAACTTCCTGAATTGAACTCAGTCACTAAGATATATACTTAATAAATGAAGGGATGTCAGGAAACTGAAAGGATTCTGTAAAGCAAAGGACACAGTTAATCAGAAAAAGGGGCAGTCTGCAGATTAGGAAAGGATCTTCACTAACCCTACATCTGACAGAATGCTAATATTCAAAATATATAAAGAACTCATGAAGTTAGATGGCAACAACCCAATTTAAAATGTGGGTACAGAGCAAAAACAGAATTTTTAACAGAGGAATCTCTAATGACAAGGAAGCACTTCATGAAATGTTTAACATCCTTAGTTATTAGAGAAATGCAAATTAAAACAACTCTGGTATGCTTTCTTATACCCATTAGAATGGCTAAGATCAAAAACTGAAATGACAGCACATGCTGGCAATGATGTGGAGTAAACAGACACTTCTCCATTTCTGGTAGGAGTATCAGCTTATATGACCACTCTGGAAATCAATTTGACTGTTTCTTAAAAATTTGGAAATAGTTCTACATCATGATGCAGCTATATCACTACTGGGCATATACTCAGAAGATACTAAACCATATCACAAAGACACTGGCTTCACTATATTTATATGTCATATTTTAATAGGAAAAGGGAAGTGATTTTACTAAGTGATTATATTAACTCAAAATGAAAACAGGTCGTTATAGTGAATGGATAGACCTGGGATAATCATTAGTGGAAACCTACTATAAGACTTGTGTTGGACTTTGTTTTTAAGGTACTCTAAGTGAGTTCCTTAGACATGGGTGATAATCTTATGTGTGTAATTATTGGCTTAAGTCACTTCACAGGAAATCTAGGTTACAGAGTAGACAGAGAGACAGCAAGTTGTTAGTAGAAGATGTATGAATATTGGCAACCCAAGGTTTATTAAGATTATTTTGCATTAGGTAGTCAAGATATCACACATGTTCATGAGAAGTTTTATGGCTATTGGGAATATAGAAATCCCAGACATCCATGACAACTTGTAAATCACAGATTTAACATGAATACATTGTCAGGGGCTGTAAGACAGCATGTGCCTTTAAAGTATAAAGGAGTGACTTAGAATCTCAGAATAAATGATGAAGTGGTAGATGTTTGTGATCTGGGGATTTGGACCCTGGGGCTTTCTGGATGTCAGTCTTCCCTAGTTGGAGAGTCACAAGCCAATAAAAGACATTGTCTCAAAAGACCAAGGCAAATGTAAAAGGGGTAGAAAGGAAGAGGAAGGAGTAAGAGTATACAGATTGTGTTATATACATACATGAAGTCATCAGAAAACAAATTTGAAGTAGCACAAGAAAAAAAACTTCAGTGGGTAAATTAAAATAATCCAAAATCAGCATGCACAACAATGTCAACATACTAATTTTAAAATGAAAATAAAAAATTAAATGGAGAATTAGAAACTAGAAGGGTAGGGGTTACTAGAGAATTTCAATCGAGGTAGTAGTGGATGTTTTCAATAACTTTAAAAAATAAGTTATCACTATATTAAAGACACTGTCTCAAGTGTAATGAAAGCACCTCAGATCACAAATGAATGGGTAATGCACACTTGATGAGCCACAGAAAACTGGCTGTTTCAAAACATCCCACTTAGCCATTCAAGTGTGATCTGTGTTTGGAAACAAGAATTAAAAAAAAAAAAAAATTGTGTTGGCCCAAGGCACAGGCTGGAGCAGAAGAGGAATCAGGGCTAGTCATGAGTAGCTGAATGCCATCTTGTGAAGCTAGCAGATCAACATCATTTTGACTCAACAGGCATCATGCCTCTGAGCCCTGCATGTGCATATGACCTGTGCAATCTTAAAATGTCCTTTCTGAGAGGCTCCACACTTGATTTATTCTTTGCTGTGGCCATATCAAAATCCTTCCTGCTTTTGTGCCTAGCAACCATACATTGTCAATTTGCTCTGGGCTTTACAAATTATACAGCTTGTTGTAGTCTTTACCATGAGATGGTAGGGAACAGTGAACAACACTGTGGTGAAAATTCAGTCACATATGAACGTAAAGGAGTTCCTGAGACCCAAGACTGACCCTGCGCTTCTCCAACAAAACTGATTCTTAGCTTAGATCTTTATTATTGTTTTCTCAAAGCCATGGCTTCCAGGACAGCCACAGTCCTAAGCTAAAAATCAGGGTTGGGGGGGTTGTTTGTTTGTTTGTTTGATCTGATTTCTTTTTGATGATAAATTAAAGAAGCTGTTCACAAAATTTTTTTCATGTACAGTCTGCCTCATAAAACCTGATTACCAGCATCATGGAAGTCATCACCCCCCACAGACAAATTAAATTAAATTCCAAATCAATCTCCGGGACCATTTCCTTAATAAAATTTCTGAAAATTATGGTACTGCATTCTAAAATGTAACTGTTGGGATTCAACTGTGAATTTCGTTTTCTGAGTCAATAAAATAGTTTTATCAAGGATTTGTTGTTTGCTTAAACACATTTGGCGTATTGTCTCCCCCACTTTCTCCAAGTTTAACATGCACTGACATAATTATTTTGCCTTACATCAATATTTTGATTTGCATTTTATTAACATTATAGATACATTTAGTCCATTACTTATTTAAAGTTTCAAAGTAGATTTATTTCCTACAGTCATCTTCTTCTACCATCTTCTGTGTCTCTTTCTCCTCTTGATTTCTCCCAAGTGCACAGATAAAGGGTTCACCATCTTTCAGTGTCACCTGGGTCTTAGAGTTTCCTTCTTACTCCTATATATGTGTTTGGGGTACCTCACTTTTATTAATCAATGTGTGTATGCATGAGAAGGCACATTCCTTTGAAACGTGATCTTGTACATGTGTATGTGTGTGGGAGCCAGGGGATAGTCTGAAGTGCTTTTAAATGTTGCTTTTTAGGCACTTGTTCTCCCCCTACCCCCCCTTTTTTTTTTACTAGTTTCTCATTGGTGACCTGTAACTTATGAACCAGACTAGGGTGCATAGCCAGTGAGCCCCAGGAATTCTCCTGTGTTTGCTGTGATTGCAAATGTCTGTCACAACTTCAGGCTCCTGCCTGCCACATACTCAGCATCTGGAGTATTCTGGGGGAACAAACTCATATTCTTGCCTCTGCCAGGCTAGTATTTCTGTTATGAGTCATCTTCCCAGCACTGTATTTCAACTTTGCTCATTATACTGATCATTCATCCCATGTCACCAGGATTTACCTTCATGTCTCACGTATATCATTCCAATATTTTATCCTTTTCTTCTTTACCCACAAAAACAATTTTCCTGATTATACTGATTATGATTATACCACATCTACTCATACTACACTACTGCTTTTTCTTTCTCACAAAGTTGGTCCTGTTAAAGCTAATCTCTGTCTTATTTCAGAGAATACTTACTTTCCTGTATGTCTGGGAAAGTTTTAAACCCTAACTCTAATCATACTGTACATTTCCCCTGGAGTCCTTAGCTCACATCTGGCATGTATCCTCACTCATTCTGTCTTCCAGGAGCTTCTCCTCAGCCTTTTGAACTCTTCTAACAGATCCACACCTCTGTACAGATGCCTTTGGGTGAGAGCTCATTGTCGAGAATGGCAAAATTAAGTTGATTTGAGTTTTAGATGTGGATAAGTCTTATCCAATATGGGCTGAAGTGGAGGAGTTCATAGACAAGTTGTTTTTTTACCAGTGGTCACCTGATTTTCATTAACTTTAAAAGATATTTCCTACTGGTTTCTTTATCTCTACTTTTAACAAATGTTCTGTTGTCTAATGGCAATGGGCACAGAGGAATTAGCATGATTCTCAGCGTTCTTCTATCATTATCTCTTCTGTGTCTCATCACTTCCCACTGGCCTGAGGGAGATCCAGGCATCCACACTGTGTGTGCAATGCACACCACACTTCATGGGTTTCACTTTCCTCATCCTGTGGAAGGTAGGAGCTGCCAGTTCATGGGCTTTCTGAATCCTGTGGTTCAAAGCCACATTGTTTCTCAGTCTCATTGCCACAGCCTCACCGCCAGTCTTGGGATCTACTATGATAGCTGCTATGTAACTGGGGCAAGTGTATGTACACATTGTTAATGAAGGTACAGAATGTTATTGCCATTAAAGTTTACAGTGTTTTACAGAATATAACTGAGGAGTGAGTGAACATCATCCACGTGATTGGAAAGAACTTGTCTGTGACTGGTTTTGGTGTCTGTTTGCTAATTATTCAGTTCTTTTCTCCTTTGAATACAGATGGAAGCTTTAGACAAAGCCGACCAAACCTCACCTCCCTGTTAGTGCAGCCTATCTCCGCATCCCTCGTTAAGATGCTCATCTCTTTGCCAAAACTGAGAATGGATAAAGATGCCTGCAGCCCTCTAGAACTTCCACATAATGGTAAGGCAACTTGTATTTTGACACATCTGCTGATCATGTTCTTTGCTGAATCTGAGCATGGAAAATCATTCTGGTGACCCTCTAGAACATCCACACAATAATAATACCTACAAATCTATATATAACTTACATATAATGATGCCTAGAGCTCTCTAGAAGTTCCATATAATAATGATGTTTCCAGACTTCTAGAACTTACACATAATGATGCTTACAGTCCTCTAGAACTTACACATAATGTTTCCAGACTTCTAGAACTTACACATAATGATGCCTACAGCCCTCTAGAACTTACACAGAATGATCCCAACAGACTTCTAGAACTAACACATAATAATGCCTAAGGCCCTCTAGAACTTACACAGTGATGCATACAGCTGTCGAGAATTTACACATAATAGTAAGGTAACTTGCGCCTCAAAATATCTGGAGACTACTTTAAGAAGATCAGTCATTAAAAAACATTTCTTAAATTGAAAGTTCTAGAACTATTCATTTCAAAACTTCTGATTTTTGGTGGGAGGGGTACTTGTCTCATTCTGTGGTTCTATAAGGATGATTTTGAAGTATAATAATGATTCAAATCTATGGGATTGTCCAAGCTGAGATATTTTCTTTCAAGGAGAAAAGGGAGAGTTTGAGTTGCTCCAAAGTAAAGGAGCTTCACAAATCAAGCATTTTGTACATGCTTGGCATGACTTCACACGTTCAGCTCTGGCAGGCTTACTGACTACCAAGATTCAGTGGATAACAGTAGTTATCTGAGGTATGAAGTCTTTTAGTACAAAGCATTAATGTGTAATTCCTGCAATTGACTAAAAGAATCCTTCTGTCTATACGCACCATTGCCCGGGAGATGCTTCTCATTTGGTGGTGCTGTTCCTCAGGCCTTCTTGGACGTTTCAGGATAAAACTGAAGCAGCTAAGCTACCTGTGATGGGATGAAAGTCCTAGGCTGCATCTTTTCTTCCTGCCTGTAGCTTCAGCATTAAAGGTCTAAAGAAGAGATTGTCTTTACATGTTGTTAAATGTGTGAACTAACACTTCAGTGCTTTGGGGGTTTTGTGTGTGCCCAGATCTGGGGCTCTACTAGCAGTAATTTATATCTTCTGTTTTCCTCTTAAGTAGAAATGTATTACAATACATTGACAAATATTTTTCCAAGTCAAGATTGCTGGATGTTAGAGACATTCTCTCTCTCTCTCTCTCTCTCTCTCTCTCTCTCTCTCTCTCTCTCTCTGTGTGTGTGTGTGTTATGTCTGCATATTGGTAGAGACAATAGGACACCCTTTAGAAGTCAGTTTACTCCTTCCAGCAAGTAAGTCCTAGGATCAAAGTCAACTCACCAGGTTTGTTATCAGGCTCATTTCACTGGTGAGCCATATCTGCCTCCCTTGATTTGGTAATTCTAGAAGGAGTGGAGCCGTTTATGCACTTCAGCACCTATCCAGCTCTTAGGGTCAGACATTTCCTGGGATGGCATTGTCATTACTTAGGTCACCTTTGCACTAAATGCCCTGTGCTGGCATCTACAGAAACACAAAGTCGCCACACATTTGTGAGAAACAAAGTTGGATATATGCTCCAGCACTTCTGTATACCAAAAACTGCTGTGTGTATTAGTGAGTTTCTGATCATATAACAGTATCAATTGACTTCTCTGCCATCAAATGTCTTCACAATATGAAACAATGTTCTCTAGCTATACCTCAAACATGAAGTTATGTACAACATATATGAAGCCTGGAAGGAAATTTGAGATTGAGAGTTAAAATTTTACAACTCCATTTTCAAAGAGGGAATAAGAAAGATTTGCAAATGAGTTATACCATATGAAGCTTATCATGTATAGATAGTAATTATATTATTGTTATTGTGATTTAGAAATATATCAAATGCACTTAAACTTAGAGAAGAGTTTTGTTTTTGTAAATCCTTCAGTTTTCAGAAAACAGATTGTTACATTTATATTTTTTCAGATAGTAAATGAGCATCCTAAGTATTTGTGTGCTTGAAATTAAATTATTCTTAAATAGAAGATAATGATACCTTACATCAACATTCTGCATAGAAATATTTATGGTTTACCCAAGATAATTAACTTTTAAGTGTTTAATACACTCTTAAAATTGCATTAATGGTGATGTATGCATAAAGACACAACATAAAAATACCAAGAAGGTTCTTTTCTTTAAAACAGAGCAGCACTTCTAGTTTACAAATTAAAAAATAATCTACAGCACATCACAATTTAATTTTGCTCTTTTATTGAATCTCCCAAGCATAGTGCTGAAGGGCAGGCAGAAAATCTTAATTAAGATTACAAAATAGGAAACTGTGTGTGCAGTTTTTATTTTAAATTTTTGCCTTGTTGTGCACAATGATTCACAATTCTCTAAATTCTAGATAATGTGGCTGATTTTCTCTATCCCATGTGGTTTATCAACATCTTTCTCTTTCATGTGTTTTTACCTGTGTCAAAATTTTAAAATGTATGTTAAGTATGTTTGAGAGTTCTACAAACTTTATAAGATGATTTCTGATTGTCTCTAGCCTATTGGTCTACTTCATTTAACAAAGCCTATCCAAATAAAGAAAAACCAAAACTCACTTTCTAAACTTTATTTTAACAATAACACTTTTTAACACTAAAAGAAACTGGAAAAAACAAACAAAACAAAACAAAACAAAAAACCAAAACCAAACAAAAACAAACAAAAAACAATAGAAACCCAGGTACTCTGGAATCTGCTTTATCACTAGGGACATGAGACTTTATCCTGTTGACTATTGGAGCCAAGGTTAGTAGAGTTAGCTCAGTAAAGGAGAAAGACAGAGATGGAGACAGATGGAGGTTAAGGGTAAGAGGCAGAGATAGTTGGAGGGAGTCTTATCCACTGAGAGAAGCAGTCATTTTTGAAGCTAAATTCATTGAGGTGGCCATGAAAACATTGTGTTTTTCAGTGACTTACAACCAAAAGCTAAGTGGTACAGACGATAGAAGTTGAGTAAAGGAATGGAATTACAGCACTAATCATAGAGTGTCAAGATATAAACAGAAGAGAGTAGAGCATTCTATGGAGATTCCTTAGAAAGTAAGCCAAGAGTCAAAGGAACTGCCTTTGCCTCAGTAGAGACCGAGCGTTTGTATTGAATAAACCATTGAATATGCTTGGATTCCTTTCTTGGTCTCTCTTTGGAGAGGCTATCTACTAGTATAGTATGTTCTTTGTCATTTTCCTTGGACTTCTCCCAGAACATAACTGTATTGTTTTAAATATTAATTTGAGCTCATTTTTAAGACCTGTGAATACAGTGAAAATATTGATGTGAAAAGATATAGATTGTTATAACTAACATGGAAAACATACACACATCATGTTTAAAAGAGGAATTTTGGTAAACTAGATCAATTTAATATTTTGAGGGAGAATGTTAAGTTATCAAATTTATGAGTAAAAACAAGTTATGTATAAGTAAACTATGTAAACTACAAACATACCAACTCAAATATAAAGAAAAATGGTAACATAGCTCTGATTTCCTTATTCACAATTTAACAACTTCTCTGGAGAAAATTAATTTCATTAGAAAAATTTAACAACACTTAACTGCACATACCATTTATGTTTTTATAATTTTCAAATGTGTTATAAATAGCTTTTTTTTTTTTTTAGTTTATTAGTAATTTTTTTTTTTTTTTTAGAGACAGGGTTTCTCTGTGTAGCCCTGGCTGTCCTGAAACTCACTCTGTAGACCAGGCTGGCCTCGAACTCAGAAATCTGCCTGCCTCTGCCTCCCAAGTGCAAGGATTAAAGGCGTGTGCCACCACTGCTCAGCCCGTTAACATTTCTTTAGCAGATAGTTCACTATGTAGTTAACATACTAATGTTACAGATTTTTTTGTTATTTTTTGATAATATACAAAAAAGTCGTCAACAAATAGTGCATTTCAACTATTCAACATCGTTCTTAAAAAGAAATGTTTACTCATTTGGATTCATAAATATATTTTTAGCTACATATGATACTAACAGCACTGTCAATAGTATTCACATTGCCTCAAGGTTGCTCCATGAGAGTAAAATCTAGGAGACTATCATTAAAACTAGTAGTCTATCATCTATCCATCCTGGGACACAATATATGTTCTTAGACACTGAAGTATTATAGGGCTGATAGACTACCATGACTCCATATGTTTATAACGTAAGTTGCTAAGCTTTTAAATTCTAAATGCTAAAAGAATGTAACTAGGGTATTCTTTTTTTTACAGAAGAAATATTACAAATGTATTTTGCAATAGGGTTTTTGTGCTGGTCATTTTTCTATTACTGTAATAGAAATATTTGAGATGAAATAAAATCACTTGCTTTTGGCTAACAGTGATAGGATTTTAATTCATGGTCAGTTTGCCGTTCGACTTTGCATCTCTAAAGAGTAATCACTGTGGAATCTATCAGGAGAGGTTTCTTATAAAACCTTCCTATAAAGAATGAGAGAGAAGGTAGGGAAGGGAGTCCCTTTTTCTTCTCCATGGCTACATCTACAGCAGTCAAACTTGCTGCCATGAAGCTCACTTCCTCCTGCAAGTACTTTTGTCTTCCAAAACCATCACATTCTAGAGATCAAGCCCTAACTATACAGACCATGGGAAGCTCTTATTCAGACTTTAGGTTTATTATTCTAGTCACCAATATGAAAGAAAGTATCCAGGAAAAATGCATATCATTTTACCTGTGTTTACAACTCTATACAGCATATATCAGTGTAAAATAAATATGTTGTAGCACATTAGTAGAGACATGTCTGTCTCAAAATGAAGGCTACCTGTTAGTAATTACTGATACTCCTTAGTAGTGACACACACACACACACACACACACACACACACACACACACACACACATATATTTAAAATCTCTAGCAGCCAACTGCTCAGGGAACCTAGGAGTCTGGGCTGGAAGCTAAGTGTAGCTGTGGAACTAAAGATCAGCATTCATGAGTTGCCAGTCTGAAGTCCTCGATAAAAGGGAAAAGAGCTTCAGAATTGCCTTTGAAGGACTGCTCATGAAGGATCTGAAATAGAGAACACAGGTGTGAGACCTATTGTCCAAAGTCCACAGACAGTAGAGTCAGACCTGTTTCCTGGGGAGTGAAGGTAGGGTTTACCCAGGGTGACAGTACTGTCATTTGCCTTGAACTTCCCAGGTTTCCAGTGTTCTGTTTCATGCCTTACCTATTAGAAAAGATTCAGCATATTTTTTTGTTTATTAAACCCTTAAAGACAATCTAAGATGCACACTTTGAAGCAGAATCATTTTCACCTACACTATCCAATATTTTAGTGTCATATTTTTGGGTCATTTTTGTAGCTTTCTTATATTTTATCTTATTGTTTTTAAGCTTTTCTCTGCTCTTGACAAATTACAGAGCCTCCAACTAAACTTTGGAGTTTATACATATGATAAAATCTAACACAACATATGCTATCAATTTTGATGATATTTTTCACAATGGACAGATGTTGTAATTTACAAAGTTACAGCCTACTGGAAATTCCTTGATGTTGCTCTGTTTTTATATTCTGCTATACTACAACTTCTTTTTTTTTGGTTATTGTTCTTTTTGCAGATGTTCAAATATGTCTTGTATGTTATATGTCTAAGCTGTTAAGGCCCATGGCTTCTTATCCTTATGTTTCTATGCCAACACACATACTTCCTTGATAAGTGTTTGTGGTTGCGTTCAGATTGAGCCATCTCTCTTATTCCTTCTATCAGGCTGTACAATGTCCTTGCTTCTAGACACTAAAA
This sequence comes from Mus pahari, assembly GCF_900095145.1. Classification (NCBI taxonomy): domain Eukaryota; kingdom Metazoa; phylum Chordata; class Mammalia; order Rodentia; family Muridae; genus Mus; species Mus pahari. Next base: position 19,348,566 of record NC_034593.1, on the reverse strand, counting down.
TATGAAATCTCTTTAACCAGGATGAATAAATTAAACTCCATTAGAAAACATTGTTTATTCTTTCTTTCTATATTTTAACTCTCTGAGGTTTCTCTTGTAGTCTAGTTTCTGATCTGTGTCCTATAGGTATTAGAAATGTTTGTAGACAATGTAGTTTACAGGCAATATTCTACGTACTAAGTTTGTTTTAAATTTCTCTTTTGGGCTGTTCAAATAATCTATATTTTGGTAATCTGAAAAATATTTACTGTGAGTATAATTTGTTTATTACATTGGAGGGTCAAGATCCAAACATTTGTTACAATTTATCATATCCACTCACAGAAAAATTGATATTCTTTCTGCCCACCAACACATGCCTTCAATTGTGTTTAATCTGAAAATTATTTAGCTTATAATTACTTGTTGTTTTATTTATTTTTGGTACTCGGTTAACTTTATGCTATACCAGTTTTTTCTTTTTGCTTTTAAGTTTTCTAGTTCTTAATGCTTGTTTGCATATGTCTCAATAACCATAAATTGTTGTTGAAAATATTTAAACCTAATTGGGAGTTTCTACTCCACCTTTGACCATTTAGTTCCCTGATAAATACCACACAACCTTTATATATTCAATAAGCCTCAATCAGCATTAGAGCTGGGTAGGTATCTATCCTCTATATTATTATGTCTATTTTCCAGCCAACAGTCCCATTATATAATTTATTATATAATTTTCCACATGTCATCTGAGCTGCTCTTAACTCCAATTAGCCAACCCTTATGACTATTATTTCAAGATTTTTACCCTATGGCAGCCTCTCTTCTATTCATCTTCTTTTCTCCAACCTTGTAGTTCTCCTCTCATCCCAAGCCCAGGAGTCTTAAACCTCACCTATGTCTTCTTTGTCCAGTTATTGGCTATCAACATCTTTATTCACCAAACTTGGGGGGCAAAGTTAAATAGCATCATCTGGGTCTGCATGAGATCTCAGGGAGCAACCAGGATTCACCATGGCAAAAGACCAAACTTCAGTAAATAATTCACATTTTAAATGCAGTGTTTTGGAGCATTTGTTCTAATACATTTAATATAATTTCTATGTTCTTAGGTTTCTAAAATTAATTTTACATTTCTATCTAGGATACATATGTTTAGATTTCCTATCATATTTTTTCCTTGAGTATATAAGAAGTTATAAATATTATGTGTTCCTTTGGGATTGCTGGAGTAATTTCTCCTTAGGAATCCTTTTTATCCATTTCTGCTTCATGAAAACTATCTTTTTCCCCCTTATTACAGTTAAGTAAGGCAGCCCATTATATTACATGCTTCGTAGAGGGAGAGTCATTGTTTTCGTTCAGTAAAATGAGTCATTTATTGGAGGAAAGTGAGATCTTTCTTTAATTTCAGTAACCGTCCTTTTATATAACCAACTTGCAGCTTGCCAACAAGAAGGAAGTTTCACAATCAGTCGACAAAAAGCAAATTAAAGTGAGATAGAAGACTCTGGATAACACTAGAAGTTCAGTCTTTCCTGATGACCTCTGTGCAGGACCATTGCCTCTTACTACCCTTGCACCTCATAGGGTTATGAGGACAGTGTCTCAGATTCAAGAAATCCCCTTAGCTTCTAAACAGATCCATTCTGAAATTTATTTGTCTTCACATTCTAACTCAATAATTGGTTAATGTTTGTTATTTCTTACATGCTCGTATCAAATGTTATTTGACATTGTGAATTATTTTTACTGGGAAATTTAATTCACTAACACAGGCTACCACATTACTAGTAAAGAAAAGCATTGCCTCTCTGTGTATTAGCAAAAAAACCAAATGAGTTGGCATGTATACAAAGATTAGTTGACTTACCATATGAGGTGATATTATAAAAGTAAATAATATTCTAAAAATGAACACTACATGGCCATTTAGCCAGTGAGCCATTTAGAAGACACAGTACAAAGCCAAACAGAAAAGTTCCATCATTGCTGCTACCATTTACCTGGCCTAGTAATTACTATCTCTAAATCCAAACTATTAATTATGAAGACAGTTACAGGGACTATCAACACTCTGAACTTCTAAGAGAAAAGCTTTGTCTTTTGGTTAAGCAATGTACACATTGCTAGTGAGATGTCATCCAAAGAGAGTGATGTAATGTTAATCCTCCAATTTTTCACATCCACAGCCTATTGATCATCGCAGAAGCTTTCCATTGGCTATAGTCTATCTGAATCCAACATTCTGGGAGCCAGAATGATGTGGTTTCACAAAGGCCATTCTCCTGGGGCACTGGTATGAAAAACTGTGAACAGTGGATGTTGATAGACAAATGGGAACTGTGTGGATCCGGCGGTTTTCCAGATTAGCTTTCTGATGGATCCAATGATTTGTGAGGTGTAGAGACTTGGTAGAATGATGTGGGAAATCAACAAGTTTTCTCAAATTCCACTCTTACAAAAAACAGTTTTTGCAGAAAGAAAGAATCCAGAAAACAAGAAAACACATAGCTTAAGACTTTTCCTATATAATTTATACAAGAAAACTAATGGATGGATCTGCTTAGTTTGAACATTTCACATGCATGCACTCATGATATCATGCATGTAGTCATGGTGAGAAAAACCACACCAGTAATTTCCTGGTATTGGGACAGGGGCCTGCTTATAAAGTGGTATAGAAGCCTGGAATGTAGGAATGCTCTATACATCAGTTGGGATGATGGCTACATAAATGTATATATTTATCAGAATGTTTCAAATATTTCATTGTTTTAAATCCTTAATTGCATGTAATTTTATCCCAATACTGTTGGTTTAAAGAAACATTATGCCTTATAAAAAAAAGTGGATTAAAAACCAATGATAAACTGGTAATAAGGACACATGCTCCACTATGTTCATAGCAGCTTTATTTATAATAGCCAGAAGGTGGAAAGAACCTAGATGTCCCTCAATAGAGGAATGGATACAGAAACTGGTACATTTACACAATAGAGTACTACTCAGCTATTAAAAACAATGAATTTATGAAATTCTTGGGCAAATGGATGTATCTGGAGGATATCATCCTTAGTGAGGTAACCCAATCACAA